>NC_137466.1:131221987-131821987 GCF_964235325.1 Thermobia domestica | reverse complement strand
ATTCAAAAAATAGAACAAGGACCGTATCTATATCTGAATACGAGTGTTAGTATTTCAACAGTAATATGTTGCGTGATTCAATTGCAACTTGAACTATATCGTTTCAACTTTTTATGTCAAGATGGATAGTGATGATACAGAGGATGAACGTGCGTTTCTGTTTACTATTAGAATACGGGACGTAACCATGTTAAATTTATATTTTGGATTAATATTTGTTTAACCGTGTCTTGTTGATGGGCACATACACCTCTCTCCCTCAAATAAATAAATAAATAATAAATCCATAAAATTATAAAATTGAAAATGATTATGCTTATGACTCTTAATCTCTTGAACCGATCTCAATCAAATTTTCAACATTCTTATGTAGATGAGGTTCGGGATTGATTAGCATGACGGTGCAACTTAGGGAAGGAGGAAGGGAGACCGATATTGGTGTGGAAACCGTAGTTTTCGGGTTCGCAGAGATGAACAGTGACTCTTCCGATGCTATTTAAATCCAAATTCAGTCCTGCAACTTGAGGGAGAGCGAGGAGGGAAGATATATATATATATATATATATATATATATATATATATATATATATATATATATATATATATATAAATGATCGAAAATGACAAATATTAGTGCCAAATTAATAGTTTTTCGGGGTCACTGAGATGAATAGTGACACTTCCGATCCAGTTTGAATCCAAATTCAAAGAAGTAACTTGGAGGGGAAGGAGGGAGTAGATATTTAAAAGTGATCGAAAATGACCAATAACAGCGTCGAATCCATAGTTCTCGGGGTCGCTGAGGTGAACAGTGATACTTCTGATGCCGTTCAAATCCAGATTCAGCCACGAAACATGGGAGGAGGAAGGGGGAGAAACATAAAACTGATCGAAAATGGCCGATATCAGAGAGCGCTTCAGTAATAGTAAAAGTGAAACATATTACTATTTTTTTCTTAATTTAATCAGCGAAGCGGGTAATTGATGCTAGTAAATAAATAAATAAATAAATAAATAAATGTAAGAAGCTCGAGCGCTTAATACAGCATGTTTTTTACCTACAGTATAATGTACAGCTAGCCGACAGCTTGAGTGTAAGAACTAATTATAAAGTACATAATAATAACGTGTGTGCATGTTCGCGTTGAGCGTATAAGGTATTGTCGGAGCTGGCGACATTAATTGTTACATTATAATAAGTGTAGTCGCATCGAAACAGTTACATAAAATTTATCCTGACATTAATGTCTTCATCGTACGCACAAGAAAACAAATCACGCAAAGGACATGACTAAAGTTTAAGTAAAGTTGAGGTACGTATAGCAGTAACTAGAAGATAAAACATAATTTAAAACGGTGTAATTTACACAACAATATGTTTTTTTTAATCAAGATAGAAGAGAAACCTCTTACATCGTTAAGTTTAAAAGCAAGTAGGTAATTGTTTTACAGGTACTTGTTAGATTTTACAGATAAATTTCACAGACTATGAAGGTAATGGTGTCTTCGTAGGTCTCGACATTTAATGGTCGTGCATTCATGTAGGTAAAGTAAACACTAAAATTTTACGAGGTACGAGAAAAGTCGGCTCTAGAGACTATTAACAGCCCTAAAAGCAGGAAAATATTTTCTCGCCAACACTACACGTGTCATCCTTATATCTTCCGATTAGTCATGAAAATGCTTGTTGTCATGAAAAATATCAAATGAAAACTGCAATGGAATTGAAGAATTTGAGGACATAACCCAAGTCCAAAAAGTGAAAGTGTAAAGGAGATAGCTTCACAAGGATTTCTCTTTATCCGATTTTCTTCAAACTTGCCACCTATATACTAGACCGAAAATAAATCGACACGTATTTTTTGTTTCTTTCGGAAAATAAGTTAAGGGAGACAAAGGGCCCCTTTTCAAAATAAAGTTCCCTTGATTAAAATGGCCACTTTAAAGAAACGAAACTATTAGTCTTTGAGCCAGACCCCGAAAAATGGGGTGTCTGGTTTCATTTAGAGGGAGTAAATGCCACCCGCATTTCTGAGTAGCTAATATTCTGAACTTTCAGATTTGGCATGATACTTCTCTTAAAGTGGTAGCTTTCAGGGGGTAAACCCCCCCAATTTAGAATCTTACAGTCATTTTTTACTTAGCTCAGTGGTCTTTTGAAATACCTATATATCTGTCCACTTTCGTCATAGAACAATGAGCTAAACCTCTTTTGATTCGGAATTAAATAGGCTTTAAAGTGATGTAACACACTTACCTATAGTACTGACGAAAGGGAAGTAATAAGGGAAAAATTAAGAAAAATTCCCTAAAAATTCCCTTTTTACCATTTTCTTCTCTTATTACGTGGCAACACTGCATGAAGAGTAAAGGACACCTATATTTCAGAGTAGCGAATACTATAAGCTTTTAAATATGGTATGATACTTCACTGTGGGTGGTAGCTTTCAGTTGCTAAAACCCCCTTTTTAAATTTCTAATGAATATGGTGACGAAATCCCGTGGTCTTTCGAAATTCCTCTATGTTCGTTATGATCACAGAAGTAAAAATTACGTCTCTTTAGTTTTATAATTATATAGGCTTTTAGATGATTAATACAGTTTTCAATAGTACTGACGAAAGGGAAGTAATAAGGGAAAATGTAAGAAAAATTCCCTAAAAATTCCCTTTTTACCATTTTCTTCTCTTATTACGTGGCAACACTGCATAAGGAGTGAAAAACTCCTATATTTCGGAGTAGCCAATACTGTAAGCTTTCAGATATGGTATGATACTTCACTCTGGGTGGTAGCTTTCAGTTGCTAAAACTCCCTTTTTAGATTCTTAAAGAAAATGGTAACGAAGTTCCGTGGGCTTTCGAAAGAGAAAGATGATTGTGTAGCCCTACCTGGAAATATTGTGCCTGGTAAATTTACTCAACATGCTTGGGATAACATTGATAGGTTGGAGGAGACCCTGTCTGGAGCGGGAACCACTCATCGTGTGAATGGAATAGCAATACAGTTAGAATCAAAGTCACAAATTAGTAGTGTGGTTGGAACAAAAATAGCAGTAAAGACAAGACAACGAACTTTTGTTGGTGCCATGAAAGAGCTAACGCCTTACATTCCTGGGAAAAGAGTTGGTCCAGTTGTAATTGGGTATGATGATCCTATTTGTGAAGAGTTCGTTGCAGCGTCAAGGTCTAAGAATTTATTTTGGATTATGTTGCGGTGTATAGATCCCCAGAATCAGCTAATTCCAAGTTGGACTGGACTCAACATCAATCTACTAAGGGATCGTGAAATTGAACCAACAAGCATTAGCTACCTACCAACAATAAATTCGCCAGCAACCAGTATGACTACAATACATGAGATACTAAATCGTTCACTCATCATAAAGAAGCAACTACAACTTCAGTCTTTAGTTCTAACTGCAGATCAAGCTATTTACTCAAAAGCAAATGAAATTGTATGCAAGAAAACTGAAAAGTACCGGACAATAGTTTTAAATCTTGGAGGATTCCATACTATTTGTAACTTCATGGGCATCATCGGCAGACCATTTCAAGATTCTGGCTTGCCGGAGCTCTTATCCGAATCAGGTACTGTTGCTGAGGGATCCATAATTCGAAGTTTACAAGGGAAGCACTATAACCGTGCTATTCGTATGCACAAGCTAGCCTTTGAGTCACTGATGAGAATAATCCTCAATGAATTCCGGTTATGGTTACAGTCCGAGTACATAGATATCTTTCCTGTGCTGAGTCTAACATATCTCAATTGTTCGAGGAAGTAGGAGACGCCACTACTGAGCAGTTATCTCGAATTTTGTCAGAACAGTCTTTTGTAACAATTTGGAAAATGTTTGAAGCATATCTGGACCATCTAAGGCACGAAAATGGTGACCTATCTTCCTTTTGGATATCCTACGTCGATATGGTAGATGTTCTTTTAATGGCAGTTCGCGCAACAAGAGAAGGTAACTGGCCGCTTTATCTGGTAAGTATTCGAAAGATGATCCCGTGGTGTTTTGCATATGACCATCTAAATTATGCACGCTATCTTTCGGTATATTACAATGAAATGTTAGGTCTTGAGAAAAATCATCCAACTGTGTATGAAGCATTTCAGAGAGTTGAGTTGAGTTGATTTTCGTTTAGCGTCCCGTTCAGCAGCGAGGCTATATGAGACGTGGACCTACTGATTAAAGTGGAATCCGAACCACATGAGCTCCCGCCGGGAACCGAACCCGGGTCTCCCACGCCAAAGGCGCTTACGCTAACCGCTTAGCCACGAGGGAGCTCGCATTTCAGAGAGGCGAGTTCTCCGTCCAAATGGGGACAGTCAATCCATTTGGGAAAATTCCTGCAGACCAAGTAATTGAAGAGACTGTTAACAAAGATACCCAAAGGCCTGCTGGAATAATCAAATTTAGCACCAGGCAGGCTGCTGTTGAAAGGTACTATTTAGTTTCAGATGTAAGGGCAGAATTTCTACGTATCCTTAGAGAAGCCATAAATTCTTCGCTAAAAAGTAAAATCACTCATCATGACCTTTCATCATCGAGAATCAAGAAGGATGAAAAAAATGTTTCGTCGATGATTGAGATATTGACGAAGGAATGGACAAATCCTTTCAAGGAATCTAATCTGCTAAATATATCTTCTGGTCTGGTGGCTTCTGTAGACACCACAAACGACTTACTTAATATTTATGAGAAAGGTGAGAAAGCATATAAGAACTTTAAAGAGCAACGCCTCCAGAAAGGTGTGCAGCCAGGGGCATTCCACGCTCCAATGCGTAAGCAAGGATTAAAGACGTTTGCCCATTCAAAGAAAAGTAAAACTATTAAAGTTAAAGGGAGAGACGTTATTCTGAAAGCAGGCAGGGGTATTTTTTGCCCAGATGGCTATAATAGCTCAAAAAAGGAATCTGAACGTGAGGGAAGTGCTTGTTTATCCTCTTGGACCATTACCTTGGTCTCTGGCAACGCCAGAGGGAACCATTAGGAAAACCGTCAAGTCAAAGCTGATGCATATGTTAAGTAGAAACTGCGAGTCAGAAACAATACCGGAAGAGACTTCATCATACATTGTTGACGCAATGAGCCAGGTGCACAAATTAATGGAAGTACCTAAAACATTTGGCCTCATAGCAGAAAAGTTACTTTCAAAAATATTACTTGATTCTGGTCGTTGCCCTCGTGTTGATATCATATTTGATACCTATGAAAGTAGGTCTATAAAAATGCAGAAAGAATGCGGAGGGTCTCTGAGGACAGTATGTATATTCAAAACATCATGGCTGGACATCCAGTCAGAAACTGGAGAAAGTTCTTGAGCAACACTAATAACAGATGTGAGCTCATTCACTTTCTGTGGAAAGAATGGCAGCTTTCAAAGTATACTCAAAAACTGGGTAAAAAAATTTGTTTTTAACATGCGAGAAGGAGTGCTGTCAACTGTCTTCAACATTACCAGTGACAAACATTCCAGAATTATGGTCTTCACAGGAGGAAGCAGACACAAGACTTTTGCTTCATGCGTTTCATGCTCTTAGATCAGGCAGCTCTACCATTATAATCAACAGTGAAGATGCAGATGTTGCAGTCAAAGTACTGAGCACCTTTGACGAACTAACAAAGCATGGAGGACATATTTTCCTGAAGAGTGGAACATCTAACCGTCTTTGTTACCATGATATGAACAAGATATATCACGCAAATGGGGAAAACATTTGTGCAGTCTTAGCAGGATTTCATACTATCACAGGCTGTGATACAGTGAGTGCTTTTGCTGGTAAGGGAAAGTGTAAAGCTTTTACACTTTTTAAAAACGGAGAGTTTGTACAGGCACTGAAGGAACTGTCAGAAAGTTTTGAACCCAAGAAAGAGACGATGGATATAGTAGAAAAGTTCGTTTGTAGGTTGTATGGTCAAAATGTGAACTCTGTAAATGAATTAAGGTACTCGCTGTTCTGTGCAAAGAAAGGTTTAGTTGAATTCCATCTGCTACCACCATGCAAGAAGGCTCTTGAGAAACATATCCAGAGAGCTAACTACCAAGCAACAATTTGGAAGAAAGCACTGGAAGCGAATCCTGACATACCAAGTCCCAATCTTCATGGCTGGAGGACAAACGCATCGGGTGAGCTTGACATCGATTGGATGGATTGTCGGCCTGCACCAGAAGAAGTGATGGAGCTGTTGTCGTGTACGTGTGCTAAGAACTGTGTGCCATCCGATTGTGAGTGCATGAAACATGAATTAAAGTGTACTGACATGTGAAAAATCCAAACATGTGCCAATTATCAAGATGAAGAAATATCTGAATTGTTAGACGAAGTTGTAGACTCAGATGAAGATGAATGAATCAAAATAAAGGATATAAGTATTCAACAAATACTGTGAATATGCAATTGGCTACAAACTATATCATAAGACACGCCTATTTTTCCATGTGATTATTATTTTCACGGCATATTTGAATGATGATAAACATAACTAATGTAATGTAAATAGAATGTTATTTAGATCTTGATATGTGAAGAATATTTCTAATGATGCTGTAAACATTACCATACTGAGTTACGAACTTTTCTTTAACTTACATACCGCCATGAATCAAAATATTTTCAAAGTTAAAATATTATGTTTTCAAAATGTTTATAAAGCATATAGATCTATTCTCTTGCACCATTCAGTTCACTTCAAACATCAAGCAATTTACGAACGGTCTGTGAAAAAAAAAAAACTGAAACTGAAAGACTTCCTGCCTCCGCTTCTCTTTCCCTACAGAAACTTTAGAATTTTCTGATCTTTCATGGCCAGTTATTCAATTATATAAAACAAGGATCAGAAAACTTATTACAGTTTTTTCTTCTTCTTTTTTTTTTACATCAACTTTTCTCGAAATCATTACTAAATTTTCTGCCTCTCAAGGACTAAAGAATCTGAAAAGGGGGTTTTATTCCTTGAAAGCTACCGCCCACAGGCAAGTATCATACCATATCTGAAAGCTTATAGTATTGGCTACTCTGAAATATAGGAGTTTTTCACTCCTCATACAGTGTTGCCACGTAATAAGAGAAGAAAATGGTAAAAAGGGTATTTTTAGGGAATTTTCCTTAATTTTTCCCTCATTACTTCCCTTTCGTCAGTACTATTGAAAACTGTATTAATCATCTAAAAGCCTATATAATTATAAAACTAAAGAGACGTAATTTTTACTTCTGTGATTATAACGAACATAGTTAGAGGAATTTCGAAAGACCATGGGATTTCGTTACCATATTCATTAGAAATCTAAAAAGGGGGTTTTAGCAATTAAAAGCTACCACCCACAGTGAAGTATCATACCATATTTAAAAGCTTATGGTATTCGCTACTCTGAAATATAGGTGTCCTTTACTCCTCATGCAGTGTTGCCACGTAATAAGAGAAGAAAATGGTAAAAAGGGATTTTTTAGGGAATTTTTCTCAATTTTTCCCTTATTACTTCTCTTTCGTCAGTACTATAGGTAAGTGTGTTAAATCACTTTAAAGCCTATTTAATTCCAAATCAAACGAGGTATAACTCATTGTTCTATGACTAAAGTGGGCAGATATATAGGTATTTCAAAAGACCACTGAGCTAAGTAAAAAATGACTGTAAGATTCTAAATTGGGGGGGTTTACCCCCTGAAAGCTACCGCTTTAAAAGAAGTATCATGCCAAATCTGAAAGTTCAGAATATTAGCTACTCAGAAATGCGGGTGGCATTTACTCCCTCGAGATGAAACCAGACACCCCCTCTGGCTCAAGGACTATATGCCGATGTAAAGAGGACTTCAAAGTAGGAAATACGGGTTTTGCCATTTTTGCCATATAATTTCTAAATGTTGTCAATGCTTAAATGATGTTGGCCGCTACTCTCCCCATCCCTTTTTCTGGTTGCGGAATAGGATTTTTCATCGTTTCATTCGATTCTACCATAATTTCAAAGTATCATTACCTTCTGCTGTTTTAAAAAATGTAGCCCTGAAGTTGCCAAATGGTTACTGACTTGTGGTTATATTCATTGAGACTTATTCTCGGGATCATAAAATCTACAATATATCACGGTTTCAACCAATTCCACCGAAATCTAGGATAACGTTACCTTCCGCTGATTTCAAAAATATGGCCCTGTAGTGGCCAAACGGTCCGTGATTGATGGTTGTGCTTATTGAGACTTTTCCTCAGGATCACAATATCAACATATCAAGGTTTCAGTCATTTTCATCGAAATCCAGAATATCACTATCTTCGGCTGCTTTCAAAAAAGTAACCTAGTAGTGGCCAAACGGTCAGTGATTGGTGGTTATGCCCATTAAGACTTTTTATCACTAACAAATTATCTACAACATATCACGGTTTCAGTCATTTTTACCGAAATCCAGAATGTCGTTATCTTCGGCTGTTTTCAAAAAAGTGGCCCTGTAATGGCCAAGCGATCAGCGATTTGTGGTTGTGCCCATTGAGACTTTTTCTCATGAACACCATATCTCCAACATGACATGGTTTCAAGGAATTCCACCGAAATCCAATTTTCGTAAGGATTGTGCGGGGTCCT
Organism: Thermobia domestica; assembly: GCF_964235325.1. Classification (NCBI taxonomy): domain Eukaryota; kingdom Metazoa; phylum Arthropoda; class Insecta; order Zygentoma; family Lepismatidae; genus Thermobia; species Thermobia domestica. The sequence goes on along the minus strand of NC_137466.1, from coordinate 131,813,411 downwards.
TTGTCATTTCGAAAGGGACATTGCCACTGAAACCCGTTTCTCGCAAAAGCGTCAAAACCCGTATTTCCTACTTTGAAGTCATCTTTACATCGGGAGAGTTTCGTTTTTTTAAAGTGGCCGTTTTAATCAAGGAGACTCTTTTTTGAAAAGGAGCCCTTTGTCCTCCTCAACCTATTTTCCAAAAGAAACAAGAAAACCGTGTCGATTTACTTTCGGTCTAGTATATTGGTGGTCCAACTTTTCCAAGTTTGAAGAAAATCGGATAAAGAGAAACCCTTGCTAAGCTGTATCCTTTACATTTTAACTTTTTGGACTTGACTGGTTTTTGCCCCAAAGTCTTCAATTACACTTTTACTTGGAACCTACCTAAAAAAATATGAATTTCAGATATAGGTTATTCTTTTCGTCAGTCGTCTATTACATTATTTGTCGGTATTTCTACAAGTGATGGTCGTATTGAGAGATGACAAAAATGTGATAAAGAAGTCGCATTGGCAACGTCTTAATATGATTCCAACTCCAAGATGGTTGAACACATACTATTAGAATCACTATGATGCAAGTAAAATGTTTGGCTTGAATGCTGAGTGACACTCACAGAACTGAAACATATTCGGTCATGAGAAGCCATATTGGAGTCTAGAAGCTGAACATAAGGGCAAAACCTGACTATTACAAATATAATGTTCGTAACGTTAGGAATTATGTGTGCCACTGTTGGGAGAAGACGATCTGATAGTGTACAGTGTATTTTTTGTTTACATATACAGTAAGTAAACATGTAAGCAATCTCTTCCTGCAGAATAATCAATCATTATTGGCAAAGAATAACATACCATTTATCACTATGAAAGTTAGTTTCTGTCGATTTCCTCGAAAATTATGCGCCAGAATTTGCCCTTTTTCATATCATTGTGTTAGGCTTGATGTGAACTATCGACTGGCATATACCTTATCTTTCGACATCATTTGGTTGAACTAGAAATTAAAGTTTAAGAATTAATCATTATTTTGAGGTATGTATCATTAATCATACTACATATTGTCATCTTGCTGATGTTATTTGATTTGATGTGATTTCGTTTTAGGTCTAACGTCCCTTTCAGCAGCGATATGGAACGTGAACCTACAGCTGAAAGTGGAATCCGAACCACATGAGCTCCCGCCCGTAACTAAAGGGATCACCACTGCGAATACATGTATGCTTAGCTACGAGGGAGCTCTTGGTATTGTCATAATGTAAAGCTTCATAACGGTATATTACATTGATTGATTGATTTTGAGTTTAACGTCCCGTTCAGCAGCGAGGCTATATGAGACGTGGACCTACTGATTAACGTGGAATCCGAACCGCATGAGCGGTATATTACAGTATCAGTCTCATGTTAATAGCTGACGTAGTCTAGTTCTGCATCCATTTTTAGTTTACATTGTTTTCAGTTGTATACAGAGTGAGCACAAAGTCACCTTCCACAATATGTGAAGAATACTTCTTTTGGGGAAAGCGAAATTTGTGCCCACCCTGTACATATATTCTACAAATGAGCCTTTATACTGGCGCATATCATTTCTTTTTTTATCATTGGATAATTTTTCTCCCGTTAAACGACAATAACTTAGAATTAAGAAAAATGTCACTTTAGAGTATTGAGTTACACTAAAGTTACATTACTATTTTTTAAAATCGTCATTTACTTATGCTATCGTAATTTTTATGCAACATTACTTATAGCACCAAGCGTAATACTACAAGTTGCCACCAATGGATAATATTGTGTATTTATTGAATCTGTACGAGTGGTTTTGCCCGTAATATTACATATACTGTTTTATAATAATAATAATAATAATAATAATAATAATAATAATAATAATAATAATAATAATAATAATAATAACTATTATGCATTGAAAAGTCGCTCAAAATAGAATTAAATTACTCAAGGGTGACGTCATTTTCAAACTACATAGGTTTCTATAGAATTAAAAACAGTTTAAAAAAGGCCAAAAAAATTACGCCCCAGAGGCAACACTTTTGTTCAGAAATTACGGACACCCGTGTATTTACGGATCACGCACGTAAGGGGTTAAACTATCTTCTCCAGGTCATCCAGTTTTGTAATTAGGACGAATTAAATACTTTGCTTATCAAATCTTTGGTTCAATATACTGTAACTCTGCAAGGAAGTATATTCGACAAATATTTATTTCAGATTTGCTTGTTCACTTTTATGATAACTTTCCATTTGAATAAGGAAATTATCTTTACACTGTATACATTTAATATCACAGATTGATATGTAATACCGCAGGTTAAATACAAGAAATAGATAACAGTAAGAAATCAAACTTAGAATTTTCCAACTGTTAACATAAAAGTTTATTGTTACTTCCTAGGTCAATGTACGTAGGTACTTGGTGAGTATTCTGAGGCAATGATAGAACAAATTTAATTAAATACAAAGAAATACATATTTGTAAAATAAGTAAGTAGCAGTCAATAGTAAAGAAAAACTTATCACTGTAATTTATGCTGGTAAGATAATTCTTGGAAGCTCTTTTGTATATAATTAAGAAGTAAATAATTAACTCCTCTCGGAATCTTGCTCAACAAGTGTAGAACAGAAACAGTGAATAGTTTGGAGGATGAATTTGAATATGTCGTATTTATGATAAAAAGCAATTTTTTTGAGATCAGGTATCATTTTGAACCAGTATGTTTTATCGTATATATTGAAAGACTATAAATGCATGTAAATATATATTGGGCACTGTATCTTTTAGCAATGACCGCCAATACAGATGTTTTTGCAGAGGGACTCAAGGAATATAGACAGAAAATAGCTTAAACTAGACTAATGTGTAAAGAAACAGAGACAAACATTTATTATATACTGTATATGAGTGAATTGTAACTATGAAATTAAAGAGATACGTATGAATGTAGTGAAAGACAACTTTGTTAAATAGTGATCAAAGTTTTCTTTAACCTTTCCATATGAAAAAAAAAAACTTTTATTTTAGATTTTTCTTTCCAGTATAGTGTCTGCAAGTGAATGGCTCTAAATGAAAAAATATCAACAAACCGTCTTCAAATTAGGAACCACTATACTCTATATATTTATATATCTTCTTGTCAGTGTTGTCACAGAGATTGTATTGAGGATGGCCTCAACATAATCTCGGAAACAAGAAGTCTCTTTTTGAAAAGGACTCTTCATTCAGAAGCCCTCAACCATAGTCGGCCATTTTCAATGTCGTAACATATCTGTTAGAGATAGTCTAAAATCCGTTTCCTGGGGTTTGTCTTTTTCTAGATTAAGTAACGTTATGCTTTTGGATTAATGTATGAAAATGAGGATTTTTATGTTTATACGTAACATGTAAATGATAGTCGATCTGTGTGCCTCAACAAAACAGCACACCTTCAATGGAGCCACTCAAGTTAACATGTAAACTGTTTTTTTTTGTTATAAAATTAAGGAGCATGAAATTTGCTTACAAAATTTTAATAACTGTAACATAGTACTGATAGAATAAAACAGTATGGCCAATAGTTCAGAAATCTCTCAGGCGTGACCCGAATATCGCTATTTCTTATGTTTGTAACCTATTGCCTGATAATGCATTAGATAACTTTTTATTTCTCTTTAGCATTGTGAAAGACTCTTTAATAGAGCTGGCACTTACTGGAAGAATACACAGAATATTCGGAAGAATTTGAATATCCGATTAGGTCGTCGTAAATGTGTAAACTTATGTTAAGTTTATCACTTTATCTTCTGTCTTCACCTAAAACTTCCATGACAATTTAAGTTCTTTTTGGAGTACTATAAACGGAAAAGAAGACCAACTTTATGTCTTTCATTGGCTTTCATGATCACTCTATCAAACTCAACGTTGTAGATAGTGGAATAGAGCTTGGGAACCAAAGTTCGTAAGCTGGAACCACTCAATGAGAATAGTCCGGTTGGTGTCGAGTTTCAGTTCAGGAGTATCTGAATATAGTTCGATAACTAATGTTAAAAACTTTAAAATCTTGTGGGTATTTTATTAGCAAAGTCATTAATTGAAATAAAGGAGTTCATTCGTTTTCTTTTATGAGATGAAAAGCTCATGAGATTGGAATCCCACGTTAAGCTGTCGATCTACGTCTTATATAGTTTCGGGACTAAACGACAGTCTAAATTCCAAACCAATTATTAATCATCAATAATATCCCGTATCTAATAAGAGTAGATCACAGAAGAACTGGCGTCGGAAGCCCCCAAATAGGCCTATATATAAACTGGAAATGAAAACAATGTCTCCAGTTTATTGTGAGGGTAGGTTCAAGTTTCGAGATTATTAGTTCTAAAATACGTAATTATATGTACGAGGTTTTATTCCTGAGCTTTGTCTGCCATGAATATAAGTTGTGTCTGTGCAAAACGTGGATATTGTCAGGTTTTCAATTAGGATTCTAATGCGTAGAGTAAGCAGGCGTAAACAACATACGAAATGAATGCATACGAGCTTTGTTTACTTCATCGCTCATCTTCTAAAATGGTTAATAGATTTTAGATGCTGGTTAAAGAATATAAATATTGGCAACTACTTTTGGCATATTTATCATGCCAACCTTAGACATAAGTTTCTAGGACCAGAAGCTTTGATATTTTAAAGAGACTTATTTAAAGTAGGTGCAGTACCAACTTTAGACTTTTATCTAATTTTGTGTTATCTGTCTAATTTTTAAGTGACATGATTCATCTGGAATTTGTCTATAGAGATATAAATCTGTAATTCGTCACCAAATATGAAATATTTGCTATATTTAATCAAAGAGATGATGTCTTCAGTCTTCGGGAGATGGAATGATAAATCAATCAGAATCAAGAGAGTAGATAATTTTAATGAATTTATGTGTTTATTTTGTGTATGAAGGGGCAACGAAGCATTTTGTAGAATTACTTTTCTTTTCACTTATTGCGTTGCTAGAACGTTTTCTTTTTGTTCAAGGAACATTTTATAAGTATAACTAAATGAGCAAAGATTGCTATTGACCTGACACTTCGGTATTATTTTTATGATATTTTTAAAATTCAATTTTTTAAACTTAATTAATTGAATCCAACACTTGACCATGAAGGTGGTAGCAGTTTGGTTTTTCGCTTGAAACTTAGACTACAAGATTTCAGAGAAGAATCAGAACACTGCTTTCTGACACTTAAAAAAAAGCGAGATGTTTTCTAGATAATGAGATTTATAACTAAGGTTAGATGCAGGAATGGATAAGTAGCTTGAGATTTTTACAGTGATTTACATCAACCATCAGAGAAATTGTAATGAGTATTTCTATTATATAATGGTCTTTTTCAGTTGATCGTCCTAATTTTAGTCGTTTTTAGTGCACTATCATACATTAAAACATTATTTTTTATCATAAATAGCTATGACGAGTTTAATGATAAATTATATAGCGAAATTAAATTCCTACTGAAATCTTACTGAATTTCTAAAACGATTTTGTTTCATGGATCAGCGTTGGCTCAGTGCAAGAGCGCTCACCTTTGATCTAAGGCGTCACTGTTTCTATCACATTTCTTTACATGTGGGCTTTGTGGTGAAGAAGCACTGTGTACATGAGATTTTCTCGGGGTTCTTCCGTTTTCTTTCAATTGCTTCCCTTAGCCTCGGAACACAATCACGGAATTAAAAGAAATGATGCAGATTGAATGATAATAACGAACAATAAATTGGTATAAGTTCTGTACTCAGATACAAAAATGCACCTAACTAACTCTATGGCCTATGGAACCCGGAGGTTCAATGCCGCGTTTACAAAAGCTCTCCACTGACTTCTATCCTTAGCTAACTGCATCCAGTTTCTACTCTGTATTCCAATCGCTGCGAGATCCATCTTAATATTGTCCCCCAATCTGCGCCTAGGTCTTTCTAATGGTCGTTTTCCGATTGGTCTTCCAGTCAAGACTTTGAAAGCGTCTCTACTTTCTTCCATTCTAGCTACATGACCCGCCCATCTAAGCCTCCTAGACTTGACGACCCTAACAATGTTGGGTAAACCATATAAATTATGTAGTTCCTCGTTATGAAGTTTCAGCCATTCCCCATTCCCGTTCCTCTTGGGTCCGAATATTCGTCTCAGGATCTTGTTCTCAAATACTTTCAGTCTATGTTCTTCCCTCAGAGTAAGTGACCATGTTTCGCAGCCATACAGAACTACAGGCATGATTATCGTTTTATATATTTTAAGTTTCAAATTCCTCGACAGAATTCGCGACGACAAGAGATTTTGCACCGAACAGTAACACGAATTCCCTGCTTTTAGTCGACATTTAATTTCTCCGTGAATATGATTTTTCTCTGTTAATATTGATCCTAGATTTTTGAAAGTATCCACTTTATCAAAAGTATTACAAAAATGCACCTAGAAGCAATAATTTGTTATGGAAGTAATATCTATTGTTTCTAATTTTAAACATATCATCGGTCATGTTACTTCATCCGCAAATAGTAATTTGCGGATGTGAGCTGTTCTCGAAGGATTTTCTCAAAAAGCTACTCAAGCAATTTTGTCCATACTTCAGAAATAAATGCTTCTTTAGTAACCCCATAACATGACATAATATATTTATCCTGAAAAGATGTACAAGGGGTAGTTTTCTCTTCCGAGTGAGTTTTTATGGATAGTTTTCTTAAAAATGACTTAAGAGATTTTCTTCATATTTCATAAGCAAACGTTTAATTAATAACGTTGTTATATGACAAAACTCATTTGTTCTGAAACAATCTTCAAGCTTAGCTTACACATGGGGGAGGGGTTAATGGACGATTTTCTCAGCAACGGTTCACATGATTTTGCTTATATTTCATAAATGAATATTTCATTAATAATCTTATGACATAACCTCCCCATACGTAAGTGTCGGTGGACCACCGATGGGCAACAATCGACATTTCGTCAAAAATTGGCGGCCCTGCAGCAACGATCCATGATAGTCGCACTTGCGTTATGAAAATTATACCACCAGTGGCCCACCAGCGGCAGAGACGCGACGAAACGCCAATTAACCACAGAATTACTCCCGCAAAATATCTTAAATCGCCTATATGCGTGATTTGTTTAAATTGTGTCTAAAAACACTAAAAAAATACCTCGGGGTGGGAGCGAATCATCAACGTTACGATTACTAAGCGCGTGTTCTTATCGACTTCGCCACAGAGGCAATGAAGAAAACGTCGCTTGTAGAGGGATAAATTGTTGAGGTCTTTTTAATTTAGCCAATCAGAGTGTTCATTTAACCATGTACAGTATATTCGACGATAACCGTTTGAAATCAGATAAAATGCGTTCGTCATTTAATTTTATTACAAAACTACGCTAGTCTATTTACCTTATTTCGTAGTTCTATATTTACTTTCTAATGATCGACGACAATTGCCATCTAAATTCATACAATTATACGCATTCATCTCAAAAATTTTCACTTCATAATGTAGAAGCAGAGGTTACTCTTGACTCCCGGAGCAATTCGTCAGGAAGAAAATAATATATAATAATAACCGCATGCACATGACTGGCGATAGTTCGTGTTGGCCCCTTAGTGATTCTCCGCAACAAATCGTAAGAGCGCAGACAAAAATAAAGTCCTTGCTGCCAAGCGATGGTAACTTCAACACCCCGACACTAGGTACAGTATCGGTTTTGACTCGACGAAACCCTGCAACCAGTGGCACACTAGCGGCAACGCGTCGCTGTACCGACGATCGACATTTACCGGCAAGTGGGCCACTAGGTGTTGTCGACGTTTACGGCTGAAATCTATCAGTTTACGAAATATCCCCGGATTGGAGGAACCTTTTGCCTCGTCATGGCCTCGCATTGCGAGTTCAAAAACACCACAAAGTTTTATACAATTTATTATTTTATGAAGGATGTGTCTATTCCTGGTTACATTTTCATAATGTTTCTGTATACTTGTCCAGTACACAGAATCAAGTTGTGAGCGTATATTGATTGTCCCTAAAAGCGACAAATCTGATTGTTCAAGTGGAGCTTGGAACTTTCATGTTTCTTAATTTTTTTTGGTAAGATGCACAAGATCTTTTATCCCTACCTTTGACCATGCATAATCTCCACCGAAAAGAAGACAAGGAAAACAGAACATATCCAGTCCTTTCTGTTGTATATATATTTGTTATAACGCCTAATGTAAGTTTTGCCACGCCTACTGCCCGAAACTTCGAGTGTTAAATCAGGAAGAGGTCTGCCTTTTTCCTTAATATGAAGCTTTTCTTCGTAAGTTAATGAAGAGAAAGGTTGTTGTAATAAATGTTTCACGGAAGTCATTTTAAGAATATTGTTCACCTTACAATATTTACCATAAATAATCCCCACTGAACACACAAATTCACACAAACTCGCACAAAGAATAGCGCACAATTACACTTAACACATTGATCAAAACCAAGAGGTGTCGCAGACAAACTTAGGGATGTCTTGCCCTAACCACTACTGATTTTTCCCTCACACATTCCTCGGCTGATAAAAATGAGCATTTTTTTTGAAGAAGTAATAAATGGAAGGTAAAAGAAAGGGACAACAAAGAGATGTGGCACCGTTGATTTTTAGGTAACAGGGGTCATAAATCTCTAACAAATATCGCCAAGAACAGCAGGGAGAATTTTGAGGACTTTCCAGATTCTATGAAACAAGTATCTTTACTCATGTCTGCTAGTCGTATCACGTCGTGTGTTTTCGACTTCTTCGGAAGTATTCCTGAGTTTTGAGCTGCTGGAAGTGCAGCTCTAGTAAATCCTGTCTAACAAACAAGGAAAACGTAATACAGTGCGGCTGGTGAAGATTTTGGTCTCAATGCTAAAGCATAGGGTAATCCGTGCACAACTCTTGCAATATTATTAAGCTTCAGAAGATGTTTCTAAAAATTCTGCGCTATGTAGCATATCCAGCAGTAGAATTTCAGGACACAGTTAGATCAAATATCATTATTACGTGCTATTACCTTGATTAAATTAAGCACAATTCAACTCAATTGAAAATATATTTATTCCATAAAATAGCTGGCGGTTCTGCAGCTCTGCAGCATTTATAGACAAGCCGCCCCTGATATAGGTGTTAAAACTTCAGTCAGTGTTTCCAGTGTTTATGTGTTAAGAGAATGAATATATTAAACAAGTCCGTGTTTTTTCATATGTTCATTTCAATATTTTAAAAAATAGCATTAAGCATTCTTTACTTACAAATATTCAAACAACAAGTACTTGAGCTTTCTACACTAAATGAATATTAAAAGAAGTTTTTTTTTATTTTTAAAAATCATGTAGAATGAAAATAGGACAATATCATATAGCATGAAAATAGAAAATAGAATTTATCTTTTGTATTACACATTTACTGTCATTTCCTCCACGCATTAAGTGGAAGGGGAGGTTTTAGGCGGGCTACACTTTCGACAATACACAAGATTGTGTTTCCTGCAGATCAACTTGTTGCAACTTCAGCATGATAATTGAGCTTTCCTGTTCTTTTGACGCGGGCATATTTCACGCCGGCCAGAAGCTGTCTTTTCTTTCTCCTCATTGGATTCATCTTAAAGACTAGTGATGCGCTTGACTGCTGCTTTCAGATGAAGCGGCGCACAGTGTAGTATTTGACCATAAAAGCCGAACAAAGTCGAAAAAATAAAATTTAAAAATACATGAAATAAAATTTATTTCTTGTTCTTCGATAACTGGCGGATCTTGTAAACATAAATTTCATTATTAAAATATAAAATGAACGTTAATATTAATTGCTGAAGTCACTCAATTTTTCTGGCCATGCGAATTTAATTAGTGTGGTCGCGCGTATACTTTTTGAGGTATTAATTTTAGTAATTGTATTAAGATCATTCTCAACAAAACTGTATTGTTTTAAAGGACATTGATGGAAGTTTTAACTTTATGATATGTGAAACTTTTAGCTCTAAGTCTTGGTTGTTAAATATGTAATGTACTGTCAAGAGCTTTTTGCAAGAAAAAATATAAAGTTTACAAGTTTAGAAGTGTTTTTGTTTATGTTCTGATTCTAGTTGATCAATGATTCCTTTTGCATTTAAAAGTTTAATCTTTTGTTAACTTAGTCCAAGAATAAAATTTTGCCCGAAATTGTCCCATGAAAATAAAAAAAAATATTTATAAATTATATCTAATTTGTTTTTTACGTGAGCTCAGAAGGCCTTACAGCAGTTCCCTGACATAAACCTATGAGTTTAATCTTTAGTTGATTGAGTTGATGCAGAAAAGTAGAATTAATTTATTCAAGTAGGGTTTCATGCTATTAGTTCTATAATAAATGACATTTATTGCAACTTTTAAATTCATAAACTGCACCATGAATTATGAAGCATGAAATTTGTTGTCTGTCCTTGTTTGGATTGTCTGTCCTTAATACAAGGGGCAGGTTTTTCGAATCAATATTACACTTAGCCTACAAAATCCCTATTAAACAATGGCAAGGAAAATAATAATAAGAAAAAACCATAGTTAAAGAGACGAAGAAAAGAAATTCAAACCAGTTTCAGAGAAGAGATGTGTTTGTTAATGGACGTCCCTAAGCAAGGCCACGGCAATGCGAACGATGAGAACACTTTAAAGAGATTTTTTTTTTTTTTTTTTTGCTGACGACGAAACTGGTGTGGATTTAAACTTGATAAAAAATCAAGATCATTCTGTAGGCAATTTCTAGTGGCCGTGAAATACACGTAGAGAAATTTCAGAACTTCGCTACTGCCACTGCAGAACTTTAAGTAAAACTATATAATTGGTATCCGATGACTCCAGCCCTACATAAAGTTTTAATTCATGGCCCAGCAATCATACAACATGCTATTTTGTCTATTGAACAACTCTGAGAGAAGGCAGCTGATGCTAGAAACAAACATTTTCGATTTCGAGGACGCAGTTCAGCAATAATAGCAGCCGTATTCAATAAGCGACATCCTAATTGCGTCCTCCAACCAAAAGGACAATTTCGATTCTTTCCTCTGGAGTTAACAATCTATCCTACCTACGAGAAAAAAATAGAGACAGTCAGTCTCCGTCCATATAATGCTCCACACATAACAACTGGAGTTAACATCCCATCCTACCTACGAGAAAAAAATAGAGACAGCCAGTTTCCGTCCATATAATGCTCCACACATAACAAAATTTAAGTACGAAAAATAACATAATCTATCCCAAATTCATTTACAACTTCAAAACAGTTGCAGAGTTTGGAAATATAACTTTACCTTTGGATTTCCCTTCAAATGGGGATGTTGTTTAATATATCACATTACCATATTGCCATTTAAAATAAATAAGTTGATTCCAATATGGAGGTCACTAAGATGGCGGACGACAACCTTAACCACGCCATAATGTTTCTCCCTACTACCAACATAGATCCTAATTAACTTCGGATCGACTGCGTTTACAGTTTCTCAAATATTTAGTCCGGTCCAGAATTTTGTCCACACCCTCTAAAGTATATCTAAAAAAGTTTTTTGCTATTTCTTTTTTATGTTTATGTTACTTTTTATCCAGCAAAACTAAGAACTTCCTCTTAAAATGTTTCAAAGTATTTACCATAGACAGTTTAAAACAATAAAAAATCATTAATACACAAAATAATTTAATTTCCCTGATTTTCCTGACTGTTCAAAACTGCAGGCCCAAGCTTTGGCTATAATGTATCTTTAAAACTGTAGGTAAATATAAATTAATTTAATTTAATCGATCATTTATTTATTTTATGATACGAAATGGTAAATATTTTTGTTCGGGTTTCAAGGGTAAATACCCCACTGTGCGGCGGCAGGAAATGTAAAGATATCCTAGATGCAATATGTGCCCTGTAAAGCTGCAAACCCAGCTCCTTCAGGAACATTCTTCTAGCTACGTGATTTTGTACTCCAATGTTGTGTTTGGAAATGAGAAGAGCATTTTTGCTTGCAACGTTTAGCATGAAAAAAAAAAATCTGTAAGTGGCCAACGTTTACACTTTCTTGACACAGTATACGTTCCACACAGCTTGTCAACAACTTCAATGCCGCCTTTTATGTAAATTATAATCAGTTAGTACAACAGGTGTCTGCATCAATTTTGTTGTCATGGTGCATTGTTCAAGCCACAACAACCCTTTTGGGCTTGGGTGCATAAGAAGCGATGGCCATATTCTTCGAAAAGGCGAACAAGACTTGAATATTTCTCACTTCCGCTTTTTGGTGTTAGTTCCTGCGGATCGTACCCGTAGAAGTTAGTACTCTTGTTCACACTCTTGTTTGGTATTTGTTTCAAATAACTAGGATCAATATTAACAGAGGAAAATCATATTCACGAAGAAATTAAATGTCGACTAAAAGCAGGGAATTCGTGTTACTATTCGGTTCAAAATCTCTTATCGTTCCGAATTCTGTCGAGGAATTTGAAACTTAAAATATACAAAACGATAATCATGCCTATTATTCTGTATGGTTGCGAAACATGGTCACTTACTCTGAGGGAAGAACATAGACTGAAAGTATTTGAGAACAAGATCCTGAGACGAATATTCGGACCCAAGAGGAACGGGAATGGGGAATGGCAGAAACTTCATAACGAGGAACTACATAATTTATACGGTTTACCCAACATTGTTAGGGTCGTCAAGTCTAGGAGGTTTAGATGGGCAGGTCATGTAGCTAGAATGAAAAAAGTAGAAACGCTTTCAAAGTCTTGACTGGAAGACCAATCGGAAAACGACCATTAGAAAGACCTAGGCGCAGATTGGTGGACAATATTAAAATGGATCTCGCAGAGATAGGAATACAAAGTAGAAACTGGATGCAGTTAGCTAAGGATAGAAGTCAGTGGAGAGCTTTTGTGAACGCGGCATTGAACCTCCGGGTTCCATAGGCCATAGAGAGTTAGTTACCGTACATGCTCACTTCCGGCACATCATCTTCTATGTCACTAGAATCGTTAGAAATCAGTTCTTCACCACTCTCAACAGAATCTAATACCTTTATTGATTCTGTATCAAGTTTCTTATTCTCTCTTCCTCAACTGTCAATTTTGTGTCCTCTCAATTACTGAGTTTTTAAAAAGTTTATCAGAATAATATTGGCCTATATTACTAAATATTTATAATGAACACGCGATTTTAGAAAAACATAGGTTGAAAACTTAACAAAAAATATATTACCCAAACACACGCGCGGGGTGGATTTCACCCCAGCCAACGCTATATAATCCACACACCACGACCGCTTAACGAAAACTGAAAGAATGTTACGTGAATACAATCAGGAGTTGCAGCGAGAAAGGTATCTATGAGCAGAGGGCGCTACAATCGTTTTTATTTTTGTAGCGCATAAATGAAATTGCTAGGGGTGGATTTTACCCCAACGTTTGTGCTTAAAAGTTAAATCGACAATGTAGTTCCTGGATTTGCCGTTGAGTGTCGTTACTGGTTCTTGTCTTGTTAGCTGTTTTGTCGGTAAGAAAGACAGAACTGAAACGAATTTACACTTTTAGATAAACTAAAAGTGGCGAAGCAATATTTATTATGAGATGAGAACTTGCTTCTTATCTTTTAAATCGCATTCATTTTAAAAGACGTTGCTACACAATATGATGGATGTGGAACGCACTAAGTGACATAATCGGGTAGAATAATCTCAAAATTACTATCTATAAATATTCTGCAATTTATTCTTATCAGCAAAAGTATAAAGCCTTCTAACCTGCTGTTTTTCACAAAGTGTTGACAGAAGATTCTTGTGGGTTCGTTCTTGTAAAATCTTATGGTTTGCTACTATAACTGGAAGATAGAACAATATGTTTAAAGAACCAAATACTAGTTGAAGCGAGCGTAGCGAACATTTTGCCATTTGACTTGATCGGTATTTGTGTGATCATTTGTCTATCCTCTTGCTTAAAGGTAACTTCCATAATTTTTTTCCGATTTTAACGAAACTTGGTACATGCCTTCCTTAGACTACCAGGAATAGGCTTTTTACTTGAAGTTGAAGTCGATCAAGAATTGGGAGGAAAATGGGCTAAAATTCACCCCGTATTGTAAGTTTCAACATATGCATGTAATACAATTTTTCAATATAAACTGCATAAAGTATTATTTCACGTCAAAACATAGTATGTATCTTGTTTAGGGCACTATGCTCATGTCACAGCAGTTATAATCTGTACCAATAACTGGGTGTCTACTGATACTGGAAATACTTGGATTATACTGGAGTTTAATTTTGATACTGGAAATACTGCAAATATACTGGAATTTTTATTCACATACTCGAAAAATCATGAAACTGGTAATTTGTCAACAATATTTTTTGTAATTATTTTAAGTCAGAAATAATTTTGTTTCCATTGAGATTGTAAATTTTTCCAAAGAAAGAGCTGTATACATTTTGTAATTAGACATTTAAAGCAATGGGTGGAGTGGAGGGCTATGAGGTGAATTGGGAGGCTCTATTAAAAATGTTAAAAGATCATTGTATTTCAAAAAAAAAAAAAAAAAAAAAGAGCAAGGCTAACTAAATTTATTAAAAATAAAATATTCTTTTGATGGTTCTTCGTGAATTCCTCACTCGTTGTTTGATTTCTTTCAGCATCGGCATTGCACGTGTATTGCTTTCACTCTCTGCAGTGGCAAAGTCATTGGGTCATCAGGACCCAGGTGTGGTGTTAATGACATTAGTTTTCGAAGGATATAAGTGTTGTATTTGTGCTTTATTTTGTTGATTGAACAATGAATGGGGACGAAATTTGGAATTCGGCATTTCTTGAATGTGATGTTGATGATTAGGAGGAGTTAGGATTTAGATTTCTGGGCTTTCGGCATCTAAGGCCATTTAGCCTGTCATGATTTGAGGGAAGACGTCCCTCGGCGAGCACACTGTCCGGGGAAAGGGAAGGAATAAAGGATTGGGGAAGGAAGGAAGCGGCCTGGGACCTATAAGTAAGGTACTACCCCGGAATTTGCATGGTGTGCATGAGGAAAATCCAGGAAAATCTCATTGGCTGGCTTGAAAAAAGCGTGTTACACTTTTTCGACCGAGTGGCCCCACCGGGAATAATGTTGTTGATGATGATGATGATGAGTGTGAACCCAGTGATCACAATACTGACTCGTGTGAAAGTGAAGATGAGCTAAATATTAATCACAGTGATGCTGGGCATTGAAAAGATCATAACGGTTTATATGGACGTAATCGATCAAATGGTCTAAGACTGCTCAACTTCTCAAGGAAGGCCCCGTGGTACTAATATAATAACCCCTATTCACGTCCCTGGCTTGAAAGGTCCAGCAAAGAGTGCTACTCATAAAATATCTGTGACATATTGGGGACTTCTCTTTATGGATAAAATTATTAGTGAAATTGTTCTTAGGACAAATGACAAAATACGATCACTACCATCTACAGAAAGTTTTCATACTGCGGAGAAACAGATACCATTGAGATCGGAGCTCTGATAGGACTTTGTTATTTGCGGGGTGTTTTTAAGTCACACAGTGAAGACTTTTGGTTTATATGCAACTGATGGTACTAGAAGACCCATATTTAGAGCGTTTTGCCAATGAATCGCATAAGTTTTCATTTTATTAGTCCTTTAGGAAAATCTTGAGGCTCAAATATATGTTAGTAGTAAAAAAAAAGTCTGAAACAAAATACTTGCAGTTATTTTCTTAGAGACATTTCAGACAAATTTACAAATTTAAAGTACTGTCCATTATTAAGCCAATATTGCAATTTCAGTGATACTATAAGTTTTATTGAAATGCATCATACGTAATAACAATTGCAATTATTATAGGCAGCTATTTTGTATTTGCTATTACCCATAAAATTTGAGTAAATATTTTGTATTTTTTTGAGTTTATATGAATAATAGAAGTCCAATATTACTTACAGATCTGTTTTTATATTGTTTTCCTAATTTACTTATTATTTATTAATAAAAAAATGATGGTGGGTCTCCAGGACCCAAGTGTGTCTTAAGTGTAATTTTTTTTATAGGTGTGGCAGTTAAGGATTAAGATGCTTTTAGAGTTCCACAACAACTTTCATAAAACTCATTCGGTTTTCATATGACACCATGCGAAATCTATTGGCTTGAATGTTTACTATTAGGAATGTGTTCACTATTAGGTGAGACATTTGCTGTTTAGTATAAGAAATTTTCATTATGCTTCTTGTCTTTTTTACAACCAATATTAGAAATATTTTAATAAAGAATGTATAACATTCTAGGGTAGCATGACGATACCCTGATATGTTTTCTTTTTCTAATTAGGATTTTCTTTGACTTTTCGACGTAAATCCCAATGCTTGGATTTTAAATCAGTCCAGAATGAAAGATACATTTATCTGTTTAATATGTAATGGATTACATCCCCTCCCTTCGATAAAAATTATAATCCATAATAACTCACTAACTAACTAACTCTATGGCCTATGGAACCCGGAGGCTTAATGCCGCTTTCACAAAAGCTCTCCACTGACTTCTATCCTTAGCTAATTGGATCCAGTTTCTACTTTGTATTCCTATTTCTGCGAGATCCATCTTAATATTGTCCTCCCATCTGCGCCTAGGTCTTCCTAATGGTCGTTTTCCGATGGGTCTTCCAGTGAAGACTTTGAAAGCGATAATCCATAATATCTTTTATAAAATATTAGATTTTCATGCAATATGACGCATTTGTTTTGAGGATTCATAATCATTCCCACTACTTAAAATCAATTAACCACCTCCGGGCTTTAAAAAATATTCTCTGATAACGTCCGTAAAAATATATCCGATTTTGAAACAATATAATGTGTATATTTATTGAGGTTTTCACAGAATCTCAGCAGCTTGGAGTTCAAGTCAGCCTGAAACGAGGAATATCTTACTCCTGCTCCTCCTACATGAATTTAAAAACATATTCTGTAATATCTTTTGTAAAAAAAATCGGTTTTGGTTGAATATAAAAAAAAATTGTGTTAGGATTTTCAATCCTCTCAATTACTTGGAGTTGAAATAGGTCAATAACGAGATAGTACGTTTTATTTTATTTTATGTTACACATTTTTAGTGAAAATTTACTTGAAAATATTTATATTTTAATAGAAATAATATTTGTGAATTTTGCTGAAGATGAGAGACGCACTTATAAAGTTTCTCTTTGAAATTAAAGATAAAAATGAAGATGGATCGCTCGCCTTAACAATGATCAACATCAAAGTAATATACACTAGCTCACAAACAGAGTCTATGCAATCTTACAATATGAATTATGAATTTAACATGAGTTGAAAAGGATTCACATGTTTTGAGACCAGGGAAAGGAAGTTCTGATTTGGTCAAAAGGAAACAGTCTAGATTTAGGAGTTGTGTAAGTAGATTGTTCAGAATTGTACTTAAGTAGATCAATTAATTACAATTCTGTATGATCTGACACGTTCTCAGAGTTGCATGTGTATATCGGAGATAAAGGGTGTAGTTAACACTATCAGATACTACACCGGATGATGTCAAGTGTACTAACTCACTAGATTGAGAAAAAATGTCAATAATTTTCTACTAAATCTCATTGACATGTAGTAATTCCAAGTACTAAATATATGCCAGTAACTTTGAAACAAAAATAAGCTTTAATTTATAATTACTAATACTTACTTTCAACGAGTGCGATATCTGATTATATTTTGTCAACTCACTTGTGCAAAGGAAGTGAATCAACTGATCAAATTAAAGATAATAAATTGTTTCTCACTATGCCGACGTCAATACAGGCATTTCTTATGAATCATCATTATTAACCTATTTGAAGGTATGTCAGGTATTTACTATGATACCTTATTCCTTGTATATATATGTATTATCAATGTAATGGAAACACCTGAAAAAAGTGCAACATCCAGATTAATATGATATGTTTCGCCCTCTTGACAACCATTCCGTGTACAACCCATCATTCCGTGAGAGAACATGAAGGTGGAAATTTGCGCAGCATTTGTATCTCCAAAACGGACCAGAAATGTTCAATTATGTTCAGGTCTGGTGATTGAGAGGGTCAAACCCCACCGTAACAGGTCAGGCTATGTGAATGGGCGCATTATGATCTTAGAACAAGCGTTATTGCCCGGAGACAGGACAATAGAATGGACGTGATTCGGTAAAATGGCGACATAATCAAGGGAGTGACGCGACTGGTAGGTGTCGATACAGGACCAACTAAACAGCATCATAATGCGGCCTACAGCATCAAAAAGCGGCAGCCATTTCCAGGGGCGGATTAAAGGGAGGGCGAGGGGGGCCATCGCCCCCCCCAAGAGCCTCCAAAATATTAAAATTAATACACTGCTGCTTGTAGCTTACCGCCACACTAACGAAAGTTTGGGATCGTTCTTGCTTTATTTCAAAAGAGGGTTAATTCTTTAAATTCTATTTAAGAACTGTGTCTGTCCAGCATGCCGCGTTTACGCTAACGATAACTCGAGTCATAATATCAGATAAATTTCAGGAAGAAAGACGATTTTACTTGAGGCCATAACATCAGGAAAACTATCCATGGCTGGTTCTTTCCCATGAGAGTGGTCTTTTTTCTTTTGGTAAATATTGCTCATTTTTTGCAACGGGTTTGGTTGGTGGCTATCGAATAAACATGCCTCTCCAAACTCTTATGACTAAACCTTTGAAGAAATTCGCCACTTTCTTTCTACGGTATTTTAGAGACTCACAACAAGGCATAATAGTACATTAACGGTGTTGAGGTCGGAAAAACGTTTCTGAAAAACTACTGGGAACCAGTGAAACCAGTCGAGAATCAAATCAACTCGTCAAGAAGACAAGTAATCCTAAATCGCGACAAACCGAAATTAATGTTGTAGAATGTGATATTTGTTGGAAGGCAAGGCATTGCTTTTCAAGGCCACAGGGAAGATGCTTGTGCGGATAATTGGACCTCAGATGGTGATGGTGTAGAAACTAAGTTCAACGAGGGCAATATTCGAGAATTGGGCAAATTTAGAATGACTTGTGGTAACGATGTCTTAAAAATTCACTGGAATAAAGCATCGAAAAGGGCAAATTTTGACAATAAAACCACACAAAATGCCCTCATTGAGGGTTGTGGATGAGAAATCACGTCTATAATATTATCAATCGAGTGCGGGAGGGTCAATTTTATTCTATTATGTTTGATGAGACTACGGACGTTTCGCACACATCTCAGCTGTCTTTGATTCTAAGGTACGAATGGGAGAAATAAGAGAAGACTGCTTCAGTTTCATTGATTCTCGATCAGCAGAGCTGAAACGTGAGGACATTGGTTCGAGCTCGGAATCCGAAGACGCAGAACCGCCCGAACTCTCACTGACTGGAGGGAAAATTGGAAAAAAATCTCTATCTTTGCTACGAGACTTCTCACTCAACCCGAAAAACTGCGTTGGTATTGGTACAGATGTTTGCGCCGTCATGACCTCTCAAAGTGCAGGAGATCCAGAAGGGGGCAGTGCAGGAGATCCAGAAGGGGGCTTCAAACGCGCTGTACTGTTCATATTGCAATCACAGCCTCAACTTGTCCATCTTCAGGTCATCGTCAGTACAGTGCGTGAGGAAATGTCTGGGAACAATGAAAGAGATTATTGTGTTTTCCACCGCATCGTCAAAACGTAATAATGTCCTTAAACTTACGCTTGGTGGCCAATTGGAGACATTTTGTGAAACGAGATGGGTTGAACGGAACGACATGGTGTTACAATTTCACTTGAAATTTCAAAAAAAAAAAAAAAAAATAGTGAGGCTCTACAGTGTGTTCCAAGTGATCCAAGTTAGATACAGCCAAAGCACGGGCACTTTCTTCTGTCATGCACGACAGCGAGTTTATCGTAACTGTTACTTGTCTTCAGGATGTTTTCACGATAACTCTCTCCTTCATCGACTTTTGCAGAAGACAGATTTAGACATGAACGCAGTGTCAGATGTCATTCAGGACACTATCGCAGCATTAAACAAGAAGCGTTCAAACAGCAAAGAAGAATTCAAGGCAATTTTCGAAGCAATATCCAAAATGGCTGCCAGTGTCGACGTGCACATTCGAACTTCTCATCTCATCCAAAGACAAACCCATCGTATTCACTTCAGGGCAGATGACACGACATCTTACTACTGAAGAACTGTCTACATTCCGTTGATAGAGTCGGTCGTAGAAGATCTCAAAATGCTCCTTGCGCCGGAATTTTTAAACGTATACGGACTCAACATTCTATTGCCAACACATGCAGCTGACAAAACTCTGAGCAACACCTTTGTGTTCTAAACTATATGACTTTACAAAACTATCGGAACTGAAGAAAAAATGTTTTCCCTCCTTAGTTCTGAATTTGTAATCTGTACTTCTAAATGGAAGAGAATTAAAGAGGAAGGTGAAACTCTATCACGGATTGCGTTGGAAGCCTTGGCCACCAGTGACGAAGATCTTCGCGTGACTATTCGAAAACTGCTGTGCATACTTGTAACCCTGCATTCGAGTGTGGCCAGTGCAGAACGATCTTAATCCACATTGCACCGACTGAAAACGTGGTTGCGATCTCGTTCTGGCAAAAAGGGGCTGAATGGAATAAATGAAAATGAAATTTTTGAGTTTTACGTCCCATGGTTATGCGGGCTAGGCTAAAGGAGACGGTGCTGATGAGCAATGAATGAAATGGTGGAATGGAGAAAGTAGGAGGACTAGCACTTTTGAATGTCACAGGAACATTGACGTAGATCGCGTCAATATTATATCGACAGATACGCTTTGGGTGGTATTCACCAAAAAGCGAGTTTTGCGTTGTAACTTATAAGTTCTTTTGTCCTTTTGTCTAATTCATTTTACTAAAATACAGAAACATTATGAGCGTTCTAAGAAATGCTTAAGCTGATATTTTTCTACCGAAATATTTAGTAAAGCATAGCTACGACCAGGCCTGTAGACAGAATATCGTTTTGGGGGAGGGGGCATTGTGGTGAAAATTCCGTAGGAATTATATCTTTTACCCTCTTTTCCTGAATCCGTTTTACCTTTCTTTTTTTGGGGGGGGATTTATGGGAACATATTCCACTCCACAACAAAGAGCCCCCTCCAAGACGTTTGGTTTAATCCGTCAGTGGCCATTTCACAGTTGGACAGAAACACTGCGGATCTTACGCTTTTTTGGGTGTGCGCCACATATGGCTTGCAAAAGCCCATGACTTGCAAAAAGATGAACGATTCATTATTTTCTGACTAACAATATAATAGTTTTCAGTCATCAGTGATCCAAGTTCCACTCGTTACCAGTCCAGTCTAGTTCAGTACCAGTCATTCGCGGTACACCTGGAGTCGTGCTAAGCCTTATAGTCTCTTATCAGCGCTTTTATCCATGTAACCTTACCATATATGTTCATAAGATGTAACCCACCATATATGATCATGATATGTAAACCCACCGTAGACTGTGATTATCAACACAAGCTGCGAGAGGTACTGTTTGAGCTTCTCCTTCACTTTCATTCGCAAGACAGTTCTGAGTTATAATCCGCTGTAATGTTCGACGGGAAATGTCATTGAGGGATTGCCAATATTGTCTTGCAGTGGGTTTTGAAGATCATGATCACATTGGATACTATCCCTCGTAATACGCCCAACACACCACTTTCATCATGCTCGCACCACATAACTAAGTCCCAACAATTTGTCATCTTTTTTTCAAATTAGAGAGGTTGCTCATTTTACACTATTATCGTCTGCTCAGTTCACTGCACACTACAGTTCTACTGCTTTTCAAGTAGTTCCACCAAAAACCTGGTGCTATGGTCGCTGTTTGAACATTGAACATTCATACATCTCACGTATTTCCAACACCAGCTGTTTCCGTTAAATTGATAAGTGTCAGTTCCATGAATATCACAAACATTGTGAATCATTATTGTGTGTGTGATATGTATACGCATTAATAGTATGACCAGACATCTCGTATCACTGAGCTTTTGTGTCCCCACTTCTGTAGTCCGTTATAAGTACGGTCACTTCTCCAACAGGATAAGATAACGTTCGACAATACCTTTACTTGCACAATCATAAAACAACTTATATACCAGTTGGCCTCCGCAGTTACAGCAGATAAATTTTGGTAACAACTCGAAACTGAATGGCTTGTACACCTAGATGGACATCTAAAATTTCTTTCTTTTCATGCCTACCTAGGTCCCAATAATTATTATGTTTCACAGTGCTGCACCGACAATGAGCTCTGTATATTTACACTTGGCTGGGCTTCCAATGTGCTGTCATCCGTAGATGGCACGTAGCCAGGATTTCGTGAAGGGGGGGGTCTATAACATGAAATACTGTGATCATCACACCAGGGGCTCGATCATTCTAAACTACACAGAGAAAAATCCATTCTCCGGACAGCGGTATATTGTATGAATATACGGTATCCTCTTGCTTACTACAGAAATCAGTACAAAGCATACGTTATCCGTATGCTGCATGGGCATTGTCTTTCGATGTTACATCATGCCGTTGCAGGATGTCTGACATGTAACAGTTTTCCGTATATCACATGCATATACTTATGTTACCTTCGTCAACTATATGTTATATACGTCCATTTGTATGTGAGATCCTGACCGCCTTTATTGTTTCATACGAAAAGTATTTATAGATGACACACTTATACGGAAAGTATTATAAAACATGCATTTTCAGTTATACGTCTGCTGTACGTTAAGTCCAAAAACTACAGGAAAGACTCATGTAACCTGCCTTTTTAAGTACGCCACCACGATTTTTTCTCAGTGTATTTTACTGGAACATATATTGGTTCGCTTAGCCAGGATTTCGTAACGGGAAGAAGAGGATTGCGTGATATGAAATTCTGAAGGCTTAGGAGCTTGATCAATATAAACTACTTTACTATCAACATATATTGGTTTGTTAGGACAATAAAATGAGGATATGTTGGTAAGTATTTTAATAACAAACTATGAAGAAATCTCGAGTAATCTATATATATAAAAGAGAACGCACAAAATCCTTTGTCCGCTCATCACGCTAATACGGCTGAACCGATTTCTTTCATTTTTGGGGGGTTGTTAGGATTTGGACCCTAGATGGTTTTTATCATATCACTTTAATTTTCAATTAGCAGTGTCTTGAGATAATTGACCAATCAGGTGTTCATACGTAGAAAAAATCCTTTGTCCGCTCATCACGCTAATACGGTTGAACCGATTTCTTTCATTTTTGGGGGGTTGTTAGGATTTGGACCCTAGATGGTTTTTATCATATCACTTTAATTTTCAATTACCAGTGTCTTGAGATAATTGACCATTCAGGTGTCCATACGTACAAATCCTTTGTTATTAGTTCATCATAGGTATAAAAATAAACGTACTTATATGCAACCCGCATGACCCTGTGACTCGGCGGGTTAACATAAATGACAGGCGCTATAAATCACTTGAAAGCGAAAAAGTAAAAATTATCTAAGTAACAAAGTTTATTGCGTTCCGGGATGACCGCAGCGAAGCGGGGCGGGTTGGGGTGACCGCAGCGAAGCGGGGCGGGTTAACATAAATGACAGGCGATATAATGTTAACATTAGTGCAATCTTCTATGGTTTTTATCATATCACTTGAAAGCGAAAAAGTAAAAATTATCTAAGTAACAAAGTTTATTGCGTTCCGGGGTGACCGCAGCGAAGCGGGGTGAACGCTGCTAGTAAAATAATAAAAAAGTATTGAAAAAGTTTTTACAATATTTACGTTCCTTTCTTTGTTCATTCAAATATAACAGGGGGCGGGGTGGCTCAGTGGTAGAGCGTTCATCTCCGGTGCTTGGGGTCCGTGGTTCGATCCCAGCTCGCGCCGTATGGACTTTGTGGTGGACAAACACCGTGCTCGTGGGTTTTCTTGGGGTTCTTCCGTTTCACCCACTTTCTTCATTCCACCATTTCACTCATCTCTCATCATCACCATCTAATTTAGCCTAACCGGCATAATCGTGGGACGTAAAACTTAAAGATTTCATTTCATTTTTCAAATATAACAATTTTACTTTCATTATGATCTCAACTATTATGAAAAGTACATATTCGCTATTATAAAAAGTACATACTCAATAATGTCTTGTAAAATATTTTACAATGTCTGCGTTTCTTTTTCTGTTGAATCAAATGCTAATAGAACTCCTTTTCCATATAAATTTTTGGTTTTATTATTCTGTCAACTACTGTCAGTTCCAAATGACAGGTTAAAGGAGCAGTAGAAAATTGTTTCTGAAATAACATGTTTGATTCTGCAATTATGATAAAAAAAATATATATCCACGCTGTTACTCAACGGCACTATGCTTTCGGAAGCTTGAAATCTCCCTGACTAGTAGCAGAAATTCTGAGAATTCTGTAACTTTTCTAAAAATTTCAAATTCCCTGACTCTTCCAGGATATCTCGCCCACCTCGCCACCATGTATTGTAAGTAATACAAATCTCCTCATAAGAAAGAATAACCAAAAGCTTCCTGTATTTTTTTTATAAATTTTTAACGTTGATTCTTCTTTTCCTCATTTAATTTTGTTTCATCCTTCCTTAATTTTTTTCATTTCTGGTTTCGAAGGGGGATCCGAACCCCCCTCCCCTTGGCTACGTGCCTGGTCTGTAGGTATAATTTCTCGCATGCAACGTAAGGAAACTGTGCATTAGTTCGGGTGTCAAATCAGATTTGACAGAGCAACAAAATGGTATGAACGTGTGTATCAGTTTCCAACTTTTCTGTAGCAAACATGTGGAATTGGGCAAAATGCAGAAGAAAGAAATGCTCTTCCAAAAGATGCGTTATGGCTCTCCCCCATGCAAATGTTAGCATTTGTTGATAGTGAAACAGTGTCAAAATAGTAGATTTGTAGTAAAAGGAACAACTACTAGTGCTATTGTTAGATGTTATGCACAGTAGCTCCCTAAACAACACACATCACAAACCAAATTGCATCCAAAGAAGGTGTCCGTAAATTGTGGTAAAGGAAATCTGGGATATGATGGCCTGTGAGAATCTATTGTCATAACACCTAATGCATGAAAGATCACATGTGGTTCAACTCAGTTAATAGCGAATTATATAATTCTTCACGAACTGAGACTGAAAAGTGACCGCAATACCAACAAATACGTTAAAACCTATGCCATATTGCGGAGCGCGAAGGTTATTATCTACAGACTTGACAAACAAATCGTAATTTTGCATCACTACAAAGAAAATTTTTCGAACAGTTTTATAGTTGCTACTGGAAGTTTAAGATTTTTAAGGTCAAAAGCAGGCCAAAATCAATGCTTCTTATTAACAAGAAGATGTCATATATCAAGTTTATAGACTCAAAACACGTGCTTTGTTTGGCGATTAAAGTTTCTTTCAAACTGCGTCAGGACAAACTTTCAAGTCACATGGCCAAAATATTGCTGGTTTTCAATTGGTATTTATGTTATTACGTTCGAGAACATTCCCATTAAAAACCCAGTTGCTAATCCCATGGATGACTGTACTTTTGGACTCATTAAAGAGCGCGTTTCATTAAGTCAGGTTCATTGGTAAATGTCCTCTGGAAAATCTGCAAGCAGAATTAGAACAATATACACTTGCTATAATTGCAGCTAAGTCTACTGTAGTAGTAATTGAGATGTTGTTGGCCATCACATTAAGGATGATCAGTTGTGGCAGAGTGAGATATGTTAAGTGAGCAACAAATTCAATTTGTTCAAATGCAAACGGATCAGCCTCTGTAAACAAAACAGTGTTATTAATGTATCTGAACTACAAACTTTTTTCTACTTACTTATAATATAAGAAATGTTTATCTACATCTTATTTTAATTTACTAACCTCCAAATTTATAAGAGTTTCAGAAACATGTAACATGGGTGCATAGTTTTGGAATTCATTATTATAGGAAACTCAACTTTCTGTATTGTATGAAATTTTTTGATTAGTTAATTTAACAGAAGTTTCTAATTGTCGTTAAATGTTTCACTTTCCAGGATTAAATATATTATTTGTTGCTTCCGAGTTATTCGAAGAAAAAGGTAGAAAAAATAGTAAAGATCCTTGGTGACTACGACCGGGTAATCATTCCTTAATGTTCCTTTCAATCTTCCTAATTTCACATTAATTTACAATTTAGATCCCTTAACAACTTAAGCTGTTAGAAAACTTGAGGAAGGGCTATGAAGAATATGGGACGAAAACAAATGTTAGCAAGACAAAAGTCATGGTGATTGGAACGAAGCGGTCGGTGTCAAACATTGAAGTAGGAGAAAGAAATTAGAACAGGTGACTAGTTTTCGATACCTGGGGAGTATTATTAGTAATGATATGAAGTATGAAATAAAAGCAAAGATAGCAATAGCGAAAGAAGCCTTTAGGGGAAAGCAAATACTATATGGGGGACCTTGAATTAAGAGTTAAGAAAAAGACTCATAAAATGCCTCGTGTGGAATATTGTACTCTATGGATCAGAAACATGCACATTACATAAAAATGATGAAAAACAACTGGAAGCTTTCGAAAGGTGAATCTGGAGAAGACTGGAGAGAAATGACTAGGTCGAAGTGAAAACGAATGAGAGAGTATTACAAATGGTGAGGGGAAAAAGAATAATTTTAAATCTTACTAAAAAGAGGAAGAGAAACTGATTGGAACATTGAAAAAATGAAATGAAATATTTGAGTTTTAAGTCCCACGGTTATGCCGGTTAGGCTAAAGGAGACGGTGATGATGAGTAATGAATGAAATGGTGGAATGAAGAAAGTGGGAGGAAACGGGAGAACCCCGAGAAAACCCACGCACACGGTGTTTGTCCACCACAAAGTACACTTGGCCATCGAACCCGGGTCCCTAAGCACCAGAGGTGAACGCTCTACCACTGAGCCACCATGGCTGATTGGAACATCAAGTAAGAAGGAACTGTATCATGAGTAGTGCTCTCAACGGGTCGGGTCCGGTCGGGTTGAAGACCGACCCGACCCGACCCGTGACACGAATTGACTGACCCGACCTGATGACCCGACCCGGCCCGAGTGACCCGACCGTGATCCGATCCGATTGACCTGACCCGTTAACCCGACCCGAGATGACCCGATTGACCCGATCTGACAACCCGACCCGAGCTGACCCAACCCGAGTCGGGTCGGGTCGGGTCAACCCGACCCGTTTGAGAGCACTAGGTCACGACACTGGGTGAACGCCAAAATGCACTCCCATTGGAAATTAAACCACGTGTACCGAATGATTTTAGTTTAGCGTCCCGTTCAGCAGCGAGGCTATACGAGACGTGGACCTACTGATTAACGTGGAATCCGAACCACATGAGCTCCCGCCGGGAATCGAACCCGGGTCTCCCACGCCAAAGGCGCGTATGCTAACCGCTTAGCCACGGAGGAGCTCTCGAAAAAGAGTAAATAGAGTAAATACTTTCTCATGTCAGCCATTCTGAGTAAGTTTTTTTGGGTTTTCCTAATTCACGCCAGGCAAATGCTGAGATAGTACTTTACATAATAGTCCCAGACCATTCCTTTGTTGAGCTCAGTCGTTGCTACGGTTAGCGTACGCGCCTTTGGCGTAGGAGACCCGTGTTCGAATCCCGGCGGGAGCTCATGCGGTTTGGGTTTCACGTTAACCAGTAGGTCCACGTCTCATATAGCCTCGCTGCTGAACGGGACGTTAAACTCAAAATCAACTCAACCGTTCCTTCCTTCTCTATTCCTTTCTTCCTCGCCAATGGGCATTTCTTTTGTGACCGGAAGTTTTAATTTAATGATTTCATCGTGTAGAACTAGTCATACTAAAAGTATCAGAAAAATATTTCTTATCTACGGGGATACTACAAAGCTTCAAACAATGCAAAAATACGCTGGTTGAGTCACGTCAAAAAAATAAGCTGTTTTGGCCTAGACCTTACGTCACATGTCGGTTAACCTCCCTTAGCCATATTGAAAACGTGTGGGAATGATTTTATATTGCAGTTTCTTACTGCAAACTATAAATTCATTGGAATAAAATAAGTAAAATATTGACTCTATATAAAAATAATGTGCTAATAAGATCTATTTTCATACTTTAAAATGCAACTGTAATATTCTATCACCACAGATATTTTACATCAATCTATCTATAAACACCAGACGGTCCACTTGTGCCCTACAATACATGAGTAGATGACCATGTGATAAAGCAGTTGCCTAACCCTACAGCCCACACAAGTTGGGAAAAATAACGAAAGTAATTAAAACATGTATCATTGTTAGATGGATCTAATTTGTTTCTTTTGAGTCTTTATTTCTGTATGATGGCAGCGCAGTAACTTAGTTTTTTTTTTTTTTTGGGAGGGCAAGCATTAATAAGCTTATTTGGGCCCCCTAGAAAAGGTTGTTTTTCCAATTCTTGGGCTTCCCATTACCATCTTTCTCTTACTCATTGTGGCCCCCCCCGGAGCCTGAGGGCCCTCCTGCATGACAAGGTCTGCGGGGCCGTTAGTTACGCCCCTGGGCCCATTCCATACATGACAAATTAATTAAGGGGACAATATTAACAAATCTCAAAGTCATGGGAATAAATATTATTTCTAGAGCCTCTAATAGTAGACATTTTTTACTGAAATGGGCCCACGACTCGTTTTTGTTTTATTTACCTTTTGTGTGCTGTTTTGTTTATGTAATGTAGTGAACCTATTTGATGCTTCATTTATAATTTCATGTTCGTATCATATATGAAGTAAGAAAATTTTACCTTAAAATGTGCCCCCTCGAACGGCGGGAAGCCCCCTGGGGGGCAGTTGCCCCTCCTGACCCCACAAGTTATGGCACTGTATCCTGGACATAGATTGCACTAGTAGCAATAATAAGTAGTAAGTGACTTTATTTGTTACAAAATGACTGGTATTGGAGACAGTGTTCGTAATTTGAGGGAAATTTCCCTAATCTAGGGAAATTTCATAGGTAAATTTAACAAAATGGGGAAAAGGGTATTTTTCAATAAAACGTGAAAATCCAGGTAAATTTTCGCACTAACTGATTGATTGATATAAATGCCCAATTTTTTGTTTGTTTTTCAGAAATAAACCAACACATTAGCAATAGATTCTCTCTCTCTCTCTGTGTGTGTGCGTCTGTCTGTCTGTTCAAAGTAGCATAATTTGCACCCATTGTTGGTTGGATGTATTTGTGAGTATTTTTTGTAAAAAAAAGGAAATAATAAAAAAAGTAAAAGCAAATAAAAAGATGTGATTGGCATTTCCTTTAATATAGTTAAATTAATCTTGCCACATTACTTCTGTCATAGGAATTGGACACTCAATAATCTAGGGAAAGTTTCATAAGGAAAGGGAAACTTTTGAGACAGTTGAGGGAAATCTTCTTAAGAAAACCTACGAACACTGATTAGAGATAGTTTTAGGGGGGAATACACGGACATGATTCTTATCTATGGGGAAACGCGGCGAAATGCGATCGAAACTCAGAGGTTATACCAGGAACGATTCCCAATGGGGGTGATCACCATCAGTACATGTATTTAGACGTTCAGAAATAAGTGTTAGAGAACGCGGTTCCTACAAAGTCAAGCAGGAAGACAGACTAGTACGTAACAACGAGGATAATGTAGACCAAGTGTGATTGGTTATCTCCAAGAACATCCTGTACATAATAAGTACCTAATGGTATTTATTTTGCCATGTTTGTTACGTTTCTTGGCATTTAAGATGTCACACTTAAATTTAATGAATTACTGCAAGTTGACAGTTTTGCTTAAATAATCCATGAATGTAAAAGTGTACGTCGGGGTCAATAGGTGTCGCAACCCAATGTGGGCGTCGTAGTGATTTGTCAAATTTCTTTTAAAATGCAGTATTACATTATATTATACAACATCTTGTGTTTTCATGTTTCGCAATTACCTTAGTATGGATAGTATTCGTTCCTTTGTGTGAGCAATGCGACAATGGCCTTGACAATCAGGAAAATTCTTTTTGTTTAAGATGTTAATTCTCATTCTCTCTTTCTCTGTTGTAAAAAAAATAATAATTCAATATTACAGGTGTCTTTGAGAAAGTATTCTTTCTACCGAACTCTCACTCAAAGGTTGTTAAGTAATTTGCCTATGTACTTTTCTGAAAGTGTTGCCCAGCACAACTGGATCTTCATCATATTCCCTAATCTCTTAGGGAATGCACTTGGAAAACCAAAAATTGACCAAACATATGAAAACATGTCTGCCTGGTGTCTTTTGGATACAAACATTTGGTCATTTCCTACTTGGAGGAACACGAAAATGAAGTGATGGCTTGGGAACCGAGTGACTTCAGCTATAGAAACTACAGGTGCAGTTTAGATTGTCTAAAATAAAATGGTTTCTTTTGTTTAATTGGTGAACAAATTAGATCAGTGCTTTGGTTACTAAGCATTTGACTATTAATTTCTAGTATACTATTTAGGAATTTCGGCTAGACTTGATTAGAAACAACACACACGATTGATGTGAAACAGACCTTTTGTTATGGAGATTGATCTCATAATAAAGTAATTGCTGAAACAAGTAAAGTGCCACATCAAGTTTCTTCATTCGAACCTTCTTTCATTCGAACGTAAATTTAGATTATCATTAAACCTCTACTTTCTTGGAATAGTAATTGATTTCTAAACAACTTCCACGTCAGTTATGCTACACGAGTATAACTTGTTTCTTTTAGTATTGGTTAAAGTGATTCGCATGATACCACTAATATAATTATTAAAATGTATGATATACATTTGTTTATACGAAAACAAAGTGCTTTTGTAAACATGTTACCCCTTGAATCCAGGCAACTCCGCTTACCTCACTGTTGGTTGTCCAACTTCATTAATTGTAGGTCTATATATATCAGGGGGATTATTTTATTTATTGTATTAAACTTAGGAGTCTAACTATTTAACTACTAGGCTTACATCAATATTAAGATTAAAAATAAATGCATAAATTGAGAATATTAGGTCACCATTCTATAGTTACAAATAGAGCTTTTCTTTATTTTGAATACTTAACTCTCAGTGCTTTGAACGTTCATGTTCTATTGGTGCCTAGACAATCTCTCTCACTCTTAAGTGTACAGTCCGCAGCAAAAAACCTGCAACATGAGCACGTAAGTTTATTGTGAAACGACGAAGTCTTTTCCTCCAAAATAAGTGTGCATGGGAGGACGCCGAGGCTTTTCTGGCGTGATTCATGCCACTTAGTTATTATGTTGATTCCCTGCGCTGTTACGCGTAGTTTCACAATAAACTTACATGCTCATGTTGCAGGTTTTTTGCTGCAGACTGTAGACATTGAAAATTTATCGGCATATTCATATAGATGTAATGAATCTCCATGCTACTATACTATGGTTACAAATACATAGCACTTTCTGTTCCGAAAAGCTCTTTAATACCTTGTAAAAAAAAAAAAAAAAAAAAAAAAAAAACACGTATCTTACTAAATCCTTTATATCCTTTCTCTTTACATATTACCGATTGATCACCAGACAATTTGCCACAACTGTTCGTATCTTATGGCCGTAAAAACTCTACTATATACAGCGTCTTTACTGGTTTACTATTGTAGTACCTGAAGACACGAGCGTTTTTTTCTTTTTACTTTGCTCTAATGCAATCAATGCATGAGCATTACTGTAAGGAAAACATAATACTTTCATTAGCCTATATTAGAGCAATAAGAAAGGGGGAGCTAAAAGAATAACACTACTCTTGTAAGTCCTCCCACTGCCCAATCATGTTCACTTAAAGTAAGGATAAACACACCCACTTAACCGCATACACCGAGGTGTATGATGACATCCAAAACGGATCTCGACTCATGAGTAAGACATTTCAGTAATCCAGCTTCCGTAATTATTTTTTTCTTCTAAAACTAATATCAAGACTGTCGACCATGAACATAACAGACTTTCTCACGACCTGGCTGGCTTACCTAAACTCTTACTGATTCATTCATGATTTATCTACCATCACTTCCAAGTTAGTAGATTGTTTTCCATGAGAGAAAGGATTTTAGCCGTCAGTACTATAAGGCACTGAAAACTTATGACGTGGCTTTCACACATTCATACACAAAATAAATAGAGCATCAAAGCTGATCCCTCATTTCTTTCCAATCTCGTTCCACTAGTTAGTCTGACAACTTTTAGAAATACAAGAGAGACAGCTTGTGAGGTAAGATGAAGAAGGAAGTTAAGGTACCATACCATAAGAGATTGTACAAAATTCGATGTCATTTTTATACGTAGCATTGCAGGTGACTTGTAAGTTTTTGTAAGAATATCCAGTATGTAGTTGTTAGAAATTTTTTAGGATGTAGGAGGGGGAGTCTTCTTGGTTTCTGAAGCAGCCAAGTAACAATTCTATGTAATGCCAAGCACTGACACCTAGACTGGATATTGCGTGTGTATTAGAATTCTTTTTAAAAGTAAAAGTTTGTAATCTTGGTTGTAACTAAGCTGACATTGTTTCAGGACATAACATGAAGTGCTAGGGAAGCTGCGGAGCACTAAAACCTTCGAGTTGGGTATGGGTCTATTACTTTAATTATCTAATTGAGGGATATGATAACATTGGTTTACGTCCCTGTAGGCAAACGTAGAAATACGTTTGAATTAATCGTGGTTTAAAATAACAGCTATTCCTTTTTGAGAAATTTTGGCTTCAAAAATGTTGTACCTTATATGGAGATCCACGGAATGACACTCTCCCCCTTTACCACAACATTTCTTCACCGTTGCCGAAGTCATTAAAATATACTGTGTTTCGATCTTAGTGACGAGAACTTAGCTAATGATCAGTGGCGTATCTGGAACTACCCTCTATGTTGGTACACTAATATACAAATCACGTGCGTGCTTATGTGTGTTTGATCACTTCTAAATTAAGAACTTATTTAGATTCAAAATTTCGTCTTCCATACCAGGAGCCCTAAGAGTTGACATAAAGCATAAGGACAGTTATCAAACGTCTCTTTCGGCCAGTGGTCTAAGTGAGACGGTATGCGGTGATATGCTATATAGTCTCTGGTTTTTCAGTGATAAAGGCATACCATCTCTGGTTTTTCAATGATTAAAACATACCGTCAATGAAAAGTAGATGCTTAAAACCTTTAATAAATCCATTTTTATACACAGTAACTGACTAATAGCTTCCCAGGTAAAAATATTTTATACCAACATTTTTGTTTTCTTTTTCCTACTTACGTTTTTAAAATGAGGTGTCTTCGAAGAACTTCGTCTAGTTTGTATTTTCATTTGCCATATTGAATTGTGTTTTGGTTATGTATGTGTGTGTGTGCTCTTGCCTTATTGCATATAAATGCCGTGTTTTGAGCATTTAGGGGTTGTCTGCTGATGGGGCGGACCTTCCGGGGTTTTAGAATACCCCACAGTCGAGTGGAAAGACCACCAGTTTTCCCACAGGAAATTGTTAATAACCTCATTCGATTTTTGAATGTTTTCGTGTATAATTCTCTATAGTAACACATAAGGTATTTTTTTTAGAAAGTTGCTGGCAGGGGATCAAAGTCTCATCATATCCCCCCCGTTACTAAAGATAAGCTCTTCAATGGCTTTCAGTCAATATATAAACAGAAATGCAATCTCTTAAGCAACATATCGTCACTGCTCACTGTTTCAGCATGCGTAGCTCCTATAGTGTGCAACACTGTACCTCTCCACTTCACTCTTATGTTGAGTGATAATAGTACATTTTAAATCTGTACACATTTGTATATGGTGCTGTTTCTAACAAAATACTTTGATGCTGAGTTGACAACACTGCTTCATCTATGGCAGCACTGTGTACGGTTTTCGATAAAGAATTTTGCTCTCATTATAATATGTGCGTTTTGTTTTGATTGATTGAACGGTTTTCGGGATATTCACTTAAATCATTTATATTTCCATTATATAATATTTTGATATTCAAATTTTGAAGCCCCGTAGCTCCTATCCTTCTAGTCTATAGCACCTTTAATTTTGCTCATTTTCATTTCTCATGATGCTCTACTATAGTCCGCATCACCCGAATTGGCGTGTGGCATCAGCCAATAAGCTCGTAGTGCGCTGTTACTAAACCTGCAGGAAGGAATCTAATCATTCATAATTGATTTTGTTTATATTTGTGGACAATTATGAATGATTAGATTCCTTACTGCAGGTTTAGTAACAGCGCACTTCGAGCTTATTGGCTGATGCCACACGCCAATTCGGGTGATGCAGACTATAGATGTGCTACGTGGCAATTACATATGAGCGACAACATGTGGGACCTTCCCTTGTCAGAAATTAATGAACTTACTTTGTTACAGGGAGCTAATTGAATATATGCTCTTAATGAACTAACAGGTAATCTCGTTAATTGCAAATAATGCATCAAGTAGGCAATGTCTTAACTCATTGAATAAACTAAAGACATCAGACTAAATTAATCTCCAAAACTGGTGCTGAGGCCTGTTATTATATCATTTAGATAATGTGTTAACATACTCAATTTTAGAAGCAAGATTTTCAGGATAGTAAAGGTTTTACAGTTGAGTCGAATAAAGGCACTGCGTGCTATCAAATCATAGCCAGCTCTGTTTGTCACTAATATTTGCTCAGCGAGGATGATGCAGTAGACTTCGTCTCCTTCTTATATACTAACACACACTGTCTCCAGTTCTCTATAATTTCAATCCACCTACCTTCTATTCCCAGTTTTCGATTACGTGATTAGTCTTCCGCTTACCTTAACAATTGCAAGAATTTTCTTGGTTCCTTGAAGCAGGAAGCATTAATATTTTTAGGTCAACACATTGCTACATAATCTGTCTGCACGTAGTTTTATGTTACTATATTATTTTCTTAATTGTCCTGGAGATATATGAATGATCAAGAGCACCAGTTTGGGAGCAGAATTTTGTTTTTTATTTAAAATATGAATAATTCACAGTTTTAATATTATGATTAATTAAAATATTTTTTCTTTCCACAAATTAATTCTCGTCATTTTACAATATTGACAGTAAAAATATTTAAACCAATTGTAAGGCTTACTGTCGACAGAATATTTGTGTCCATGATGACATATTACTTTGTGTAATAACTAGCATTTATATTGAAGCTGTAGAACACAATCTATATTGGTGCTTCAAATTTAGCTTTATATTGTTCTGTGCTTTATACTGTATCTCTATCTCTGGAGTACTTTGTGTTAGTGGTTGGGCTTTACCAATTAACGTAGACTAAATCTAGGACATATAAAATAGTAAACTGCATCGTGTTCCTAAATATATTTAGGGTTGTATCTTTTCTTTCTACTCTCTCAAATCCTCGTATTTTTCATTTAATCTCAGCATTCAAACTTTGAATACTTTTTAAAAGATGCATGACTCCTGCTTCAATATTATTTAGTTGTTTTGTACTTTGTATTGTGCCACACTGTATTGTGTAATATGTGAAAAGACAATAAGATAAACAAAATTCAAAATGTATATATAAAACGATTCATAACACACAGATAGTTATAATAATACTAGAAGTACTTGAAGGAAATAAAAATTAATGCTTTTTAAAGTTATTATTAAAAGTAGAATGTTATATTGGGTATTATTTTTTGGGTTGGCACAGATTTTAAAATATTTTTTATAATTAATATTCATACAATTTAATAAATATTATATATTATATATACCTAGATAGTTAGATACAATATACTATAGGTATTTAATTTGGTAGGTTCTTGGAGTCATTGCTTTATAATAAATTATATTAAGTAAGTTCTTATCTTATTAGAATAAATTAATTATTTTCTGGCTTTTAGTTATTTTCAATTATTTTCCTTTGTTTTGGCTCTTGTTCTTGCATTTTCAGTGCTTTTTTGAAATCCATTAATATATAATTTATTTTTTTCTGTATAGCTAGAACGCATTGTGTAGTGCGCAATGAATAATATACTTTCTAGCACCAGAAGCGGATTACGTATATACATTACTTCCGCATTATATATATACTAATACGAAACAGAACTCTTTTGATGTCTCTCTTGAAAACTTACACAAAGTTTAAAATTGACAACATTACATTTTCGTGATTAGCTGCTTCACATTATCAATTGACGTATTTTGATTTGACTAAGGAAATCAGGAATAAAGAAGTCGAGGGCTAGAATACAGTTACTGATAAACACAAAATATAATATAAATATATTACACAGAAGTAAACTTTAATAAGTCAACAAGAAAAACATAAATTTTATTAAAGGAACATTTATAATATTAAATATAAAATTTAACGTTTATGGTTTTAATACTGTTTATAATGTAGGATCACTCTTTTTGTGAACAATCGACGGGCCATACTCTTCATAATCTTGTCGCGTCACCCACATCGTCTGAAAAGTTGGTAGAGTTGCTAGTAATGATCCACCAATCCAGGCGCGCTCATCTTGTTTAGCAGGCTGCGAAACAGAAATTTTAGTTGTCACTAAAGATTCGAGTTCCTTTTTCAATCGGTCCACCATTCCTCGAAACTCTGTGCTCCCGCCAGAAAGATGAACACTTTTGTATATATTATTGTGAATTTCCGGATGTGTTTGTTGTACACTTTTGTGGATAGCGGTGTGAATACCTTCAGCTTCTGATTCTATAAATTGTGGTTGGAACAAGGCTTCCGGACATTTAAATCTTTCTTCTTTCAACTTCAGAACACGGCCATCCGGAAGTTCATAGGTTTCTTCAAGTGAGTCGGACTTCGAGCTGTCTTCTAATTCTTTTTCATAGTCGAGAGATACATAACAATATCGTTTCTTCATTTTCCGAGCGATCTCTATTTCCGTACTTACATAAAGGCGATAACCGCGTTCATTCAACATACGAAGAAGAAAACTTGTTAAATCTTGTCCTCCAATCTCGTGACGAGTAATTCCTTTTTGTATTGCATAACCTATTTAAGAAAAAGTATCAGATTAGAGTTAAAATTATATTAAATAATAGGAATGCATATAACCAAGGAAGCATATAGAAACCTTGAACTTCTTACGATAACAACCAAAGAATTTACGCATTATAACTCTTTGAAAACACTTTACTTTTCTTACGTAAGATCCAAACTTAAATATACCTCACTCATTGAAAACACGTAGTAAAAGATCAAGCAGAATGCAAATTCTTACGTTTTCTCACATATAAAAAGACAGGAGTTTACCCAAAATATGAATCGTATGTAACTTACTTGGTAACTTTACACTTTAGGCACTTGAACGAAGGCGGACGTTGAAGGACCTTTTATTACACAGACTTTTGCACAAGAAAGTAGACTATACAAATGTAGTTGCAAAAATAATGTTCCACGTTCTATCCCTCGAAATACGCAAGGGAAATAGTGGCCTGCTCTACAGAAGGAAGATGTAGAATGCACAGTATATGCCACTTACGTGCTGGGGTAAAAGTGGGTCTGAAAAGGTAGGGGGACGGTAAGTAGTGGCATGACGTCACACCGTTCCCTCTGCCTACCTTTGCCCATTGTAATTTTTTAGGAACTCAGGGGGACGCCGTACATATTTTTTCGAGGTGGGGGATGGCATCTCCTCGCATTCCCCCTCACTTTTACCCCTGCTTACATGAAAAATTAGTGCTGTGTACGATAAAATCAATAAGAATTATAAAGATGTAGATATATTTAATTTTTCTGAAAAGTCGTTCAAAAAGCTATATTGAGTATTTAAAAAAAGTTTTCAAGGAAAATGTATTATATTTACTTAATATCCTATATTCAAGTATCAGTTTCATTATAATTTAATATTTTGTATTCAAGTATCATACGTATACATTATAATTGGGCAGTAATGCCTGTTGTATTGATAAATATATAAATAAATAAATAAAATATAAAACAAGTAACTATCGTTACGAAAAGAGGAAAGTGAAATATATTTTTGTGAATCCAACTGGATAAATTTACATTAGTCTTTATTCGAAATATTAAATTTTTATTAAGTGTTATCATCAGGTTTTCTTCCAGAAAATTTCAAGAGGAAGAGGAATTCAAAATACACTGCTCAAAAAATTAGGGGATAGCTGAAATATCACACAAGTCCTTAAGATAGTGTATGTATAAGCTTGTGCTTGACTCATATATATCACACAAGAAGGAATACTTTAAGATACACTAGAAAAATGGGGCACATACTGGTGTTGGGCACGGAAAACCTTGTTCACATGACTCATGAAACAAGACGGTTATATGTGCACTTCTCGAACTGCTCACATTGGTAAACTAGGTTATATGTGATCCTAGACATGCTCAATTGGATTGAGATCCGGAGAGCATGCTGGCTAATTCATCCGAGCGATACCCTCAGCTTCCAGCATCATATCCACTAACCGAGCTCTATGAGAACGAGCATTGTCATCCATGAAAAGTAACGAATCACCAATGGCACCAGCATAAGGAAGAACAAGAGGTTGCAGGATCTCATCCCTATACCTGAGAGCCATCAAAGAGCCATTCTGGATGATGTGGAGCTCAGTATGCCCCCCAATGCTGATTCCTGTCCACACCTTCAGTCCACCACCATGATACTGGGATCTTTCTCGCACAGACATGGGATTTTGTCGTGTACCACACTCTCTTCAGATGAAAACACGGCGATTGTCAGACTTTATACTGAATCGAGACTCATCAGAGAACAAAACATTACCCTATTCATTGTATCCCCACCCACGATGTTCCTCCGCCCACACTCTTCGTTCAACAGGGTGTCGTGCAGTTAATGGGACACATACCATAGGCCTACGAGCGTAGAGACCACCGTCTTGAAGGCGATTGCAGATCGTTTGAGTGGATATTGTGCGTCCTGTTGCTGTTCGGAAGGCTTGCTGGAGTAGAGTTGCATTCTGACGCCGGTTTCGATGGGCTGTTAACAAGAGATAATGACCGTCTCTGGCTGCAGTTGCTCGTGGACGGCTGTGTCATGTGTTTCTTCGAACACTTCCAGTTCTTTGAAATGGATTCCACAATCGGGAAATCAAACTTTGTGCCACTCCTATGGCATTTGACACCTCCCGCTGTGACTGACCAGCTTCCAACCTGCCGAGAGCTTACCATGTCAGCGATTCTGGCAAATCACGTTGTCGCGCCATTTCACTACGTGGATTTATCTTGCACTAAACATTCATAATGAGAACAGGGGTATCCTGGAGCTGGAATGTGTTGGCAGCGCCACACTACAAAATGACGTCTGGTAGCGCCACGTCACCGATCACGTGCACAGGTGTTTCAAACGGTTCGTTTGCACGTTGTGCCTTCATGCTAGTCGATTTTAATCCGAGCTGGATCAGATACAGTGTTATCACATTATTCCTAAGAAGTTTTACATGAGCTTTCATCTGATCCCCTAATTTTTTGACCAGTATATGGAGACTGCACTGGGATATTACATAGTAACTAAATAACGTACACTTAAGTGACATGTGATCATACGGCATGGCGCGTCCTCAGGTTGCGGATCGAGGAGAAGGCCTCTAGATATAGAGGTTAGCTGCGAATATACTGAATAAGCAGTCGCGGACAGACGATTAGGAGTGGCCCTCCAGCTTGGGGGTTTGGGTGAGGCTAACACCCTCATCCTGTAAAAAAAGGTACTTGTTCAGAAACATTCACAAAAGCCTCTGACAAGGACTGATAACTTGGCACGACCTCGGCAAAAGAAAATGGACATGAGATTTGGAACATGGAATATTAGAAGTCTTTATAGGGCAGGCGCGTTAAAATCTGTTACGAGTGAGTTAGAGAAATACAGGATGGACCTAGTAGGAATTCAGGAAGTTAGATGGGAAGGAAATGGGTCTGAGAATTCCGGAAATTTTACGTTCTTTTACGGGGAAGGAAATAAAAATCACCAGTTAGGAACAGGGTTTTTCGTTCACAAACGAATATGACCAGCAATTAAACGGGTTGAATTTGTTACTGACAGACTTTCTTTTATTACTCTCAAGGGACGGTGGTGTGATATTATTGTTTTAAATGTACATGCTCCAGCTGAAGATAAGGGTGACGATATAAAAGATAGTTTTTACGAAGAAGTGGAACGGATATTTGACCAACTCCCGCGATACCATATGAAGATTCTATTAGGGGATTTCAATGCGAAGGTAGGACGAGAGGATATTTTCAAACCGATCATAGGGAACGAAAGTTTGCATAAGGAAAGTAATGACAACGGTGTTAGACTCGTGAACTTTGCAACATCCAAAAACCTAATCGTAAAAAGTACAAAATTCCCACATCGCGACGTTCATAAATACACTTGGATATCACCAGACGGAAGAACACATAATCAAATTGATCACGTTTTAGTAGATAGAAGAAGGCAATCTAGCATAATTGACGTCCGGTCGTTTAGAGGGGCTGATTGTGACACTGATCACTACCTGGTAGTAGCGATAAT
This sequence comes from Thermobia domestica, assembly GCF_964235325.1. Taxonomy (NCBI): domain Eukaryota; kingdom Metazoa; phylum Arthropoda; class Insecta; order Zygentoma; family Lepismatidae; genus Thermobia; species Thermobia domestica. The sequence continues at coordinate 131,772,860 of NC_137466.1, read as the reverse complement.
ACGGGAGAGGTTATCGTTCAATAAAGGTAATATTCAATGTCCGAAAACGGAGAGATTTAATTTAAAGAAATTAGAAGCGAGCCATGTAAGAAAGGAATACCAGATTGAAGTTTCGAATAGATTCTCGGTTTTAGAAGACTCGGAGTGCACTAGTGTTGAGGATACTTGGATTGAAATTAGAGATAGCATTAAAAGTTCAGCAGTAGAAAAATTGGGACACGCGGAAATACGTAGAAACAAACCATGGTTCGACCAAGAATGCATTAAACTAGCAGAGAAGAGAAAACAGGCAAAATTACGGTGGCTACAAAATCCGAATGAAATAACTACACAAAATTTCGCAGATATCAGGCGGGAAACTTCCAAAACTTTTAGAACAAAGAAACGCGATTTTTTGAAAGCTAAAATTAAGGAACTTGAAGATAATAGTAAAAAATAAAAATATTCGGGACATGTATAAGGGGATTAACGAATTTAAGAAAGGCTATCAACCTCGTGCTTATATATTAAAGAAAGCTGACGGAACAGTTCTCACCGATACGGATAGCCTCTTAAATAGATGGAAAGATTTCTTTGACGATTTGCTGAACACGCAGCCAAAAACTAATGCGCGTGGAGAAAAGGAGTTACACACCGCAGAACCGTATATTCCAGAACCCAATCGAATAGAAGTAGAAGCCGCTATAAAGAAATTAAAGAAACACAAATCTCCGGGTGTGGATGAAATTCCGGCTGAGTTAATTTTAGCTGGAGGCGAAAAATTGTGGAACAAGATACACAAACTCATTCTCCTTATCTGGAACAAGGAAGAATTGCCACAAGAATGGAAAGAATCAATCATTGTTCCAATTCACAAGAAAGGCGACAAAACTGACTGTAATAATTATCGAGGCATTTCTCTTCTGTCAACATCCTATAAAATCCTTTCAAATATTCTATTAGCAAGACTGACCCCATACGCAGATGAAATTATTGGAGATTATCAGTGCGGAATTAGACGAAATCGATCAACTATTGACCAAATATTTACCATTCGCCAAATACTCGAAAAAAAGTGGGAATACAATACGCCGGTACATCAACTATTTATTGATTTTAGAAAGGCTTACGATTCGGTTAGGAGAGAAACATTGTACAACGTTCTTACAGAACTTGGAATACCGAGAAAGCTAATTGGATTAATTAAGTTATGCTTAAGTGAATCCCAAAGTAAAGTCCGGGTAGGAAAATTTGTGTCCACGAGCTTTCACGTCGAAAATGGCCTGAAACAAGGAGATGCGTTGTCGCCATTATTATTTAACTTTGTGCTGGAATACGCTATAAGGAAAATCAAAGATAGCAACCAGGGCCTAGAGTTGAACGGCATTCATCAGGTGATGGCATATGCTGATGATGTAAATTTAATAGGGGATGATAGGAGAACAGTAGAAATAAATGCAGAGATCTTATTAAATGCTTGCAGGGACATGGGTTTAGAAGTAAATGCAGAGAAAACTAAATACATGGAAGTGCGTCGGGACCGTAATACTGCAAATTGTGGAGGCGTTAAAATATTAAATAATACTTTTGATAAAGTGGATACTTTCAAATATTTAGGATCAATATTAACAGACGAAAATCATATTCACGAAGAAATTAAATGCCGACTAAAAGCAGGGAATTCGTGTTACTATTCGATTCAAAATCTCTTGTCGTCGCGAATTCTGTCGAAGAATTTGAAACTTAAAATATATAAAACGATAATCATGCCTGTTGTTCTGTATGGTTGCGAAACATGGTCACTTACTCTGAGGGAAGAACATAGACTGAAAGTATTTGAGAACAAGATCCTGAGAAGAATATTCGGACCCAAGAGGAACGAGAATGGGGAATGGCGGAAACTTCATAACGAGGAACTACATAGTTTATACGGTTTACCCAACATTGTTAGGCTCGTCAAGTCTAGGAGGCTTAGGTGGGCAGGCCATGTAGCTAGAATGGAAGAAAGTAGAAACGCTTTCAAAGTCTTGACTGGAAGACCCATAGGAAAACGACCATTAGGAAGACCTAGGCGCAGATGGGAGGATAATATTAAGATGGATCTCGCAGAGATAGGAATACAAAGTAGAAACTGGATGCAGTTAGCTAAGGATAGAAGTCAGTGGAGAGCTTTTGTGAACGCGGCATTGAACCTCCGGGTTCCATAGGCCATAGAGTTAGTTAGTTAGTTAGTTAAGGTTCCCTGGAAGAAAAACCTGTTACCAATGATTAAAAGTTTGCTTTCATTAATTTGTTTTCATTATAATAAAATAAATAAAACATACTTCTTTCTTCAGATTACAGTAGTGTAGTTGGAAGGAGGATGTATCTAGAGTACAAGGTCATGAGTTATACCTCTATTTTCACCGAATGACTTCCTGTTGGAGAATGTGTGACTAGCACTATCGATGTTTATCCTCGTTGTAAAGTTTACTTTTTCTTTCTGTTTCTTTTCTTGAAGTTGGTGTTTTGCATTAATGGTGAACATACGAAACAAAGTGTATATAGACTATATTCAAAACCAGTAGCATCATTTCACAATTTCCTTGAAAAGGAGTCAAGATTCATAAGTATCAGAAGTTTTTAAGAATTGCTTTATCCGCCCGTCCTACTGTTGACAGGTATCATAGCAAAAACGATAAGAGATATCGCTTTATTTATTTATTTATTTATTTATTTGCAATCGATTCAGCATCTCAGGAATAGTTTTCATATTCCCCATTAACTCTCTATTGAAACTGAAAGTGGTTCATATAAGCCATTTCCGGCTTCAATGTTTATCACCATAAAACAAAAATGGTAAGATAGCGAGAAGCGGTCTTTTGCAAATGATTCACTGTCTCAAGGCAATGTTCCATGACTATCATGAACGCTCTACCAAAAATGGTTCAAATGCATATTACTTTTGGTTTCAATACTGGTTTCCACAGAGCAAGAACGGTAAAAGTGATCGAGATGTGGTTTTCTGTAATCGATTCATTGTCCTAGCAATATGTTCCATCTTCTTCATTCACCCTCTATTCAAATCGAAAGTGATTCAAATTAGCCTTTTTTGCTTTCAACATATATCGCAATGGAACAAAATTGGTACTAGATAGCGACAAGTGATTTTCTGCAAACGATTGAGGGTCTCAAGGGAACGTACAGGAGGACCATACTATCACAGCCTGCAACACTCTGCTGAAATTGGAAATGGTTGAAATTTACTACTACTTCCGTTTTCAACACTAATTTCTGTAGAACAAAAACGGTGAGAGATATCAAGATGCGTTTTTTGCAGTTGATTCAGCTCTTTAAGGGTAGGTTCTATAACACTCTCACAAAACCGGAAGTGTTTGAAATGTACTAGTACGTCCGGTTTCAATGCTGATTTTCGTGGAGCAAAAACAGTAAGAAATATCGAAATGCAGTATTTTTGGCAATCGATTTAGGTTCCCAAGAATAGGTCTATCTCCACCTTTACCATTCTACTGAATCCAGAATTGGTTCAAATTAAAAATTTCCTGCTTCAACATTTATCGCCATAGAAGAAAAAAAGATAAAATATAATGACAAATAATTTTGTGCAACCGATTCAGAATATCAAGAGTACATATAATCACAACCCGCAACACTCTACCTAAACCGGAATTAGTTGAAATTTACTAATACTTTAGATTTTATTATTGATTTCTATAAGTTTAAAACGAGAAGAGATCGAGAGGCAGTTTTTCTGCAATCAATTTAGGTTACCAAGAGTAGTTTCCATCTCCTCCCTTAACCATTTATTTACTCTGGAAGTGGTTTAAATTAACGATTTCCAGTTTCAACCTTTATCAGCATAAAACGAGAACAATAAGGCATTCCGAGTAATTGCTTTTTGATATGGATTCAGCATCCGAGGAACATTTTATATCTTCGATTTTTATCAATGTATTGCAGCTAGTAGTTATAAATGTACTACTTGAAGTTAAAGTATTGAATTTCCATAGTTTGAAAGTGTACTGTAGTTTCTCATTGTGAAACAAAAATCACTTATTCTAAAAATACGCGTGGTACCACATTTTCGAATACACTACTTCCCAACAAGCCATCAAACTTCGTGCTTGGGTCTCGAATTTGTCTCTCCCATTATACAGGATAAAAACTACATCTAATGAGAGCAGGCTAGGTAGTAACTCTGAGCCCTGCTATGAGTCCAGTTTTCCTCAGCATGAAACATAGACATGAACTGAGTGAATTGAGAAGAGATACTACTATCATTGGACATCATTTCTTTGGTTGATTTGTATGGTTAATCACAGCCAAATTACGAGATTGTATATTTAATCTATAAATTACTTCCATTTTCTTGTAGTTATTTTGGGCAACGGCACTTAAAAGTACACAATTTGTTGATAAGAAGAAGAAGAAAAATGTAGAATATATGTTGATTTTGTATAAATAATCATGTAATGTGAGTTGATGAAAAGAAGATAGGTATTTGTCTGTTGTTGCTATGGCAAGAGAATAAATATACATAAAATAAGAAGAATAAAAGTTAGAATCATTAAGGTGTTTAATCGTATTTACCAATTTTTGTGATTCGAACTGTGGGCTATAAATGTAACAAGAAAAAAATATACAATATTACGTTACAAAATTGCTGACCTAAACCCAACAGTTGGTAACGTAGTAACGAAGTGGACAGGTGCAGATGTCATTTAGTTGGCGAAACGGTTCGAACGCCGCACTACGACAGATCGGAGCAGGATGGTGCTACAAAGGATGGTACCCTCAAATCGCCATCATCTTGCACATGCTCGTCATCCGGAGTTCTGAACGTTGCTGTTCATCCCTCTCACTTCATAATGTCAGAACAGAGTTTCATGCTCTCAGATTCCTGGGAGAGCATTTGTAGGAATGCTTAGAATGCATCAGTAAAACAAACCAAACGATTTGAGTGGTATGGTGTGACACCTGTATGAAATAGGCACTAGTGCAATGATAGACTGTGCTATGGAGTGATGAATCAAGATTCACATATTTCCAGGAAGATGGGAGAGTTTGAGTGATGCCAAATCAACAAACGCTTCGCAGCTGACTGCATTGTGCCAACACAGGAAAAATTCAGTGGTGGTAGTGTTATGGTGTAAAGTGTTTTCAACTGACATGGGCTTGGTTCGCTCTTTGTTATCTCTTGTAAAATGTTTAGCTCATTTTTCTGAACATTTTGACAATTTAGTGTATCTAATAATATGGCAATTTACAGTATGGACCAATGCTCTAATTATGATAACAATGAAATATTTTTGTACAACGACTGAACTGGTTTGCTCTAAGCCTCCAGATCCATTACATCAAACACAAGTGGAATGAATTAGATTGTTCTTTCTGTCCCATCCGAATTGTCCTAATACGCTGCCAGCGTTGGTTGCCGCCTTGAAAGAGAAATCAAAAATTGATGCATGTTGAGATCCAGGAAAATGAAGGCTCGACGCCTTATTAGGAAACTCGTCAATTTTTTCGCTCGGCAAGGTACGACTGTTCGATGACTTGATAAGAAATAATGTATATATAAATCAATATACATACCGTCATAGACAGGAACTGTGTATGATACATTCTCTCCGACATCATGAACGACACCTGTCAAATGCCCAGTTGAATACAAGAAAAGAACTTGATGAATTGCTACGTACAATGATGGTGGATTGAATGTTTCAAACATGACCTGAAAAAATGTCTATATTAGTGAAGTAGAAAGAGTTATATTCTTTCCAGGTAAAATTATTATGTAACTTTTTTGTAAACAATTTGTAATCCGGATATACAATATGAGAAATTGAAACGTAAAATAAATTATTAAAATTGTTTACTTACAAACTTTTAATTTTTATGATATATCATAAAATTAAAAGTTTGAACATGCATGCTATTATCTAAAATTAATGTAAAATAAGAAATAAGCACTACTATTAAGACTTATGTGACCACGTTGGTTCGATCAAAATGTCCCTCATATATATCGTATCATATCTATAATGTAAAGCCCCGCTGACGCCCAGGAAGGTTATACTGTTCATTTGGTGTGATCAGGAAAATATCATGCATCTTTAGTTGCCGTCGCCCCTCAGGTGGATAGACTGGAATTTGTATTGCTGACAGTTAGTAGCGGGAGTACACCTTGAAGTTTTAAAAAAATGTCCTGAACTAGTTAGCAGCAAGGGTGTCGTTTCCCACGCTGACAATCTTATACTAGGCCGCATACATTTTTTACAACCCATTAGAAATTGAGAGAACTTTACCGAGAGGCTTTAATGCACCAACAATATAATAAGACACATGACATCATTATACCATCATGTGTTTTGGTCTCTGGAGAACTTCTTGAATGGTGTTAAGTGAGTTTCATTAAAGACCTGAGACAACCAAGTGTCAAATTTTTTGGACCAGAAACCATATAAGTTCCATTGCGACGGGATTATGGTGTGGTTTAAAATTGGCAAAAAATTATCAACCATACTGTTATATTTAAATCACTCTCAATTTTGATGTCCGAAACATCAATATTTTTAGACAATCTGATATCATATCAAATACTATGAAGTAGAATGATAGGATCTTAAAATGTAAATAAGTAAGTAAAGTAAGTAAATTTCCATTACAGGCAATATCATTATTAGCAACGGTTCACAATTTTTTCCAAAATTGAAAAAACCTTTGTTCATATATTTTTTCCAAAAAGAAATGTGAATGGTGAATAGTTCTTAGAAACTATATCATTCTTGTCTTTCGAGAAGCCTTTTAAATATTCATTATAGCATTTAATTCTAACCAATATTTATATTTGAGACACCCCAACACATGCCAAATTGAATTAAATTCGGATAAGTTTTACAACAGTTATTGCTGAACAGACAGGCAAGCATATTCACAATTTCATTTCCTGTCCACATTCTAGAAGCTCTCTTATGCATATTATATTTATGTATAACACAAGATAAAGTAAGAGATGATGAATGATGAAGATAGGTGGATTACGCACGCGTAAGGTTTCCTTATGTAATACCGTGTGTTCAATTTTTTAACTCATTCAAGCTCTGGAACATATTGAAGACCCGAATCCTTACTGGAACATATCGAAGCTTGCTTTTTTCAGAGCATGCACCCTTACACTAAGCAAGTGTGAGCCAGAACAGTAAACTATACAGAGTGAACCATAATTCCCGAATGGATTGTATCACATACTGTTACCATGAGAATAAGATTGATATTTATGTTTCTTGTGATCGCCCTAGTAGAAGTATCAAAAAATGTTCTGACCACCATTTTCCTCTTATTGTGCAGATTGCTTGCAGTAGACAAGCAGAAAGTGCGAGATTGAAAAATTCACAGTTGCGGAGAGAACAAAAATTATTGAACTGTATTTTGAAAAGCTAAGATCAATTATCTAAACACAAAGAGCGTATTGCCACCAGTTACGTGTCAGGGATGCACATTCTTAGTCAATGACTCGTCATTTAGTTGGACGTTTCTGAGCGTATGGTTTGGTAGCGGATTTGCCATGGCCCAGGGAGATCATACTCGGCAAGAACGTACGCAGCAATTGAACGGGTTCGGAGGAGTGTCAAAGAAGCATCAAAAGTTTCCACACGAAGAGGAGTTGGCCACGCCAGATTGAGTCAAATGACACTGCGCCACATTTTAAAACATGATTTGCTCCTGTATCCCTGCAAGATGCAACCGGTGCAACAACTACAGAAAACATTATGGAACAGCCTCAGATTTGCTACGAATTCAGGAGTTAGTTCTTGAGAATGCAGATTTTTGACAATTTGATTATGAGTGACGAAGCACATTTTCATTTAAATGGCTACGTAAACAAACGAAATTGTAGGTTTTGAGGTACCATAAGGAATCAACAGGTTGTCCATCAACGTCCATTTTACCCTGTGAAGTGTACGGTATGGTGTTGTGTTACATCTCAGAGAATCTTTTTCGAAGATGACAAGGACAATGTAGTGGCCATCTCCGGTGCACGATATTGGGCGATGATTCAAGAAGTTTTGCACCCTGCAATGGAGAATATGCTAAACGTTTGGTTCTAGCAAGATGGAGCCACAGCGCACACATCGAAAAATACAATCGTACTTCTGCAATCTATTTTTGGGCATTGGATCATTTCACGAAATGCATCTATTCATTGCCACCTTGATGGTCGGAGTTGACGACATAGATTTTTACCTTTAGGTCCACTTCATAGTATGGATATATGTCAATAAACCTGAAACAATACAGCAGCTCAAGGAGAACACCCACACGGAAGTCCAAGCGATAAATATTGCAACTTAGAGAAGTGCAATGACAAATATTGTGGCAAGCGCTTATGCGTGTAAACAACATCACGGTGAATCATTTTCCGCATGTAGATAACAGAAATCTTCCATATGTAATATATTTTATACCAGCATTTAAATATATATTGGTAACATACGCGAGGTGTTATGCTGTTTTGAAACCCCTTCATGACTTATAGCCTAAACTAGTTTTTATTGAACTAATACTACACTGCTCTTTATATTCAAATAACTTTCCATCGTAGTTAAATGGCTACTGTCTTCGCCTTTAATGTGTGTTTCATTTTTCTTTAAATTTCAGTAAGAGTAATGCTGACGTGATCTCTCGAATCACTGTTTGTCTCGTAGAGTTTTAATATAGAAATGTGACATTAAATATCAAAGAAATGAAAAAATAACGTAAAAGAAATTGTAGATAATACTAATTCTTCTTGATGTTCTATTAGTATAAAATCTCTTTCATGATAAGATCATCAAATGTTAAATGCTATTACCTGTGTCATCTTCTCGCTGTTCACCTTTGGAACAAGGGGCGGTTCAGTAAGCAAAACTGGCTGATCCTTGGGATCTGTTCGCAAAATTTTGCTGTAAATATGTTCCCAAATGTTCACCATATCATCCCAGTTATCTACCATCCCATTTTGGATTGGGTGTCTTAAGTTCAATATATCAGCCTTCAATTGAGCTTCATTACCAATGAAGTATTCTTTTAAATCAGGATTTTTTGAAGCTACCTGCAAAGAAACGACATTTCTAAATTATATTCTCTTAATTAGTTCATTTTATCTAACGTAATAGAATGCGTAACTTAAAGTTTATATCCTTTTTTTCTTTTATTTCTTATTGGGTCAATTAGTTGAAATTTCCAAAGCTGAAACAATGGTACAAGAAATGTATATCTGATGTTAACGAATGAGAAGATCAAACTTAGTTCTGTCCTCAGAACTTTTATATAATTATATTACCTATTTTACTCTGTATCTAACTTTGTTCTAAACAATTTCTCAACGACAACAACAGGTACGAGTCAACTGTCATCTTCGTCTGTTATACTCATTAAAGTTATTTACTCATTATGAAATTTTAGCAGAAATGGATCAAACTGTTGAGGAATAATATTTATGTGTGTGTGTGTGTGTGTGTGTAAATTCATAATTATTCTTTGCTCTTTTTCTTGTCTCGCATTTTTTGTTGTATTCTTGAGTCCAGTCGAGCTGGAAATTCTTTAAATATAATAGTTAAGTATAAAGAAAACAATGTTCCAATGTATGTGCTTTTTAGGGTTATATTCCTGGTAGAATCACATTGTTTTCATTCTTGTCATCGTAATGCAATTAGATACTTACTTGCTCAAGAAAATAACGAGATACGTCTTGAAGGTAAAATACAGTAATAACCAAGAACTCCCAATGGCATTCTACTCTGGTGTAATTTCACTTGGCTAGTTGAACTCATAGTGAATATATATAAAATATAAATGTTCCAATGCATTTGAAATGGACTATTTGGTTGAGTTGGGTTGATTTTGAGTTTAACGTCCCGTTCAGCAGCGAGGCTATATGAGAGGTGGACCTAATGATTAACGTGGAGTCCGAACCACATGAGCTCCCGCCGGAAATCGAACCCGGGTCTCCCACGCCAAAGGCGTGTACGCTAACCGCTTAACCACGAAGGAGCTTCGTCTATTTGGTGGGAACGGCATTAATCATTGACCTACCATCTGGTGGCATCACTGTGTCGATGTCACATAACATATTAGGGTTCTGTCCGCTGGGAGCCTCATTTAATCTCTTCTCTTCAGCTACACCTCACTTTCTACTTGTATGTTTCTTTCATTGTTGAAACACATTTAGTGCTCAACATATTTTCTAAATTAGTATTAGACATAAAGTAGTTACAAGTAGTACTGATATTTTAATCATTCAAAGCACTAATAACATTAGAATTGAAAGTAAGAATAATTGAGGGGGTGAGCGCAACATTGGTTTAGCCCTCATTTTTAAAAATGGAGAAAAATCAAGTTAAACTTAAACACATGTTTTTTTTACAATACATATATGTACAATGTATGACACATTCAACCACTTGTGGTTGCTTTAGGTATATTGTTCAAAAAGCACATGTATTTAACTTTAACTTGATTTTTCTCCATTTTTAAAAAATGTGGGTTAGACCACTGTTGCACTAACCCCTCAATTGCAATTGCATTTATAGTGGAGAGGAATATGCAGAGCATAAGTGTTAAGAAACTCTACTGAAGACAATGAAGAGATCACGTGACACGTAGATTTGTGAATGAATGGCACATGTATAGCTACTGTTACTAATGAATATATTAATGAATTGACTCCATTATCAAACCCGACCCAGATAATCACCCTAGCTATCTAGTGCAATAAAACAGAATTCGAAAGTTCACGAGTTATCGTGTGGAATAATGTGTACGTACTTATACACCTGAACATAGTGAATTTCAATCTTACAAGTCTCACTTGTGTGATCTTAGTAAGCATACTTTTACCTTTCCAAGTGGTCTTCCAACAACAGTAGGTATTTTTGCTCTGGGAGAATCTTCTCCAGCGAATCCAGCTCTGCAGAAAAGAGAGCCATGATCTATCACTACAGCCACCTTTTCCCCATTGACCATCTTGCTAAAAAAAAAAAGCAATTAACTAAATTACATTGTCTTTAATTTACGTTATAGGAATTGATTGTGAAAAAATGTCGAAACATAAAAAAACATAATTGATTGATAAATCTCACTAAAGTGAAGAGGATTGTGTGGGTGAATGTAAGGCTCATAAGTAGTTTTCCAGAAAATAATAATAAATGAGATTTACATTTCAACAAGGAAAAACACTTAAAGACTTCAGGACTCCATCAAGCAAACTCTATCAAAAGATCGAGTAGACACAATAGAATAAAGTTTATTAGAACCCAAGATAATAAATACAGCTCAACAATTATAGACAAAATTTTTTTCAAGATAACTTCGAAGAAGATGACAAAACGAACTCGGCCATCTCAACTATCACTCTGAAGTAGAGATGAAAAAAAGCTGGCTTTTTTGAATCGATGGTTTTTTTCACATAAAAAGCCGGCTTTTTAGGGAAAAAAAAACGAGAATTTTCGAAATTTTGGCTTTTTTTCATTTTCATGATTTTTCTATCTAAATAGCTTTCTTATAGTATATTCTATACTAGATAAGAATTCCATGACCTGAATGCCATATTTCGCTCTGAAATTCACCATCAAAATGAATGGAGCACATGTTTTACGAATTAAAGCTAACATGAAGAATGTAGTATTTGAGGGTAATTTTAGAGGCTATTTAACTTTATTTTAACTTTTGAGTTATCGACATCTTTTTCTTCTCTAGATCATTTTAGCTTGTCATCCGTGTTTCATTTCCATGAGCTTAGTACTCTAGCTTTTAGCACAAAAGTTGAATTTAAGTTTTTCTATGTATCCGTCAAAGTGTACGTTTTTCAATATATCCGTCAAACCGTACTTCAACATTTCTGTTACACTGTAGCTGTGGAACGATTTAGCAATAATTTTCCGGATACAACTTTGAATACTAATTTATAGGCTATAAATATTCAGTAGTGGATTTAGAAAAGTACTTTGGGATGGTTTTCTCTAATAGTTTCGTTTTCTAAAATGTCCTAATTTTATTTGTGAGGAGCTTGAAGTTTATGAGTACAGGCATAATTAATATTTCGTTTCGTTTATATATTTAGCCATAATCTTCCGAATACAACCTTGGAGATCATTTTATACTGAGAATCAGTGGTGGATTTAGAAAAGTATTTTGAGAGAGGATTTTCTTACTAATGTTTAGTTTTTCTAATCATTCGTAATTTTTATTTGACGGGAGCTTAAAGTTTATGAGTAAAGGCATAACTAACAGCTATTTCGTTTGTTTTAGACATTCCGTAATTTGGGGGAACAGGCTTCAGTCCGAAAGACAGCCCCCTAACCTTCGCAAAACCGTAATTGCTGGTAATTTGTAATAATAACAATTTAAAAACAATAAGCAAAGAAATCGGCCAACTCACAATACACGCACTATTTCTATTTCACAGATGGAATGAAGAAAAGCTTTGTCAGAATGGTCGAATGGTGGGTTGAATCCCGGACTTCCCGATAGAAGCGCAAAAGCTCCATCCAGTCACGTTTGTTGTGCAGTTGTATTTATCTTAAGTTAGATGTATTCCGTAGTCCTTTTTTTGTGATGGTGGGGAAGGGGGAGGAGAGTTTCGTAATGAATTGAAGGGTGTGAGCAAAGAACATGGTAACCAACAAATCAATTGCTGAGTTTTGCATCACCAGATAGATAGCAACGCATACCGCTTCTTTTAATCCTTCATGTATAGTCTTATGTGAAAAATCAGCTTTCCAACTTTCAAAATGGATTGTGCAGCAGAAAATCTCTAATTTCTTAAAATAGTAAAATTGTGGGTTACCATGTTCTTGCCTCACACCTTCTATATGTTGAATCCCTCGTGTTAAAAATTCAGAGAACTTGACTGAGTAAACCGTGATGGTAGTTATATAAAACTGTAGAATTTCAAGAATATACAGAACCAAAAGCTCTAGATATGCAGCCTTTAAGTGTGTCATATAAATCTAAGTATTTCTCTTATGTTTTATTTTAATTTTATTTTGTTCCAAAAAGAGGGTATCGTATATTTTGAAGTAAAAATACTACATAGAATTTTGCTAGTTATTGGTGTATTTTTTAAAAGAAGTATTTACTTTTAGGTTTGGCTATTTTACATCAGCTGTTTATTCTTTTTTTTTTTAAAAAAATAAACAACTGGTTTAAACTAAAAAAAAGAAGAACGATAAATGCGAATCGTATGAACTTCATACTGACGTTTCCACATATCAAACCATATGCATTAGTTTTATTTCCTTTTCACCTTTTAATCAAGGTGTCCCGTGTTCAATTCTCAGTCGAACCACTACCCTTCTTTCATGCGTAAACAAAGTAGCGGTTCGGATGTCACTTTAAGTGAAAGTCTTCTCCTTGATAACCTAGGCATTACATAAGTATGTTAAGCCTGAACATACGAAACGAAACCAAATTGTATATTTCTGCATGCCTGAATGGCTGTTTTATATAGAAGACAAGGTTGCTTAAATATATTGATAAAAATTGGCCAAATTTATCGATTGCCTACGTAGCTTTCAACATTAGCTTGGATTGGACTTTCAATGATATGTACGTACTAAATTTGTAATTTAATACCTCAGTTTTAGCGTACTGATTATGATACGTTGACCTTTAAATTTTATATGCAAAGCAATAACAGGATTTTTCCGTTATTGTTTTACATTTAGAATAATGACGGGATTTTCCTGATGGCTAGGGCGGGAGTTGCCCAATTTAAGAAATTTACTGGCCGGACTTCTTTAAGCTTATGTGACCTCTTCCAGCATAACCCCGTTGTCGCATAATAACACCAAGACGAAACAAACTTATTTCTGTCAATATATAATATAAATACATAAAGCAAAAATACCTAAATCCAATAAACCTGATTTAAACCAAAAAAACCTAGTTTAAACTCCCACTAAACAACGGGTTTTTTGGCATTTTAAAAAACAACCATGGTTCTTGCCAACCCTGCTTATTTTTGTTTATAGGAGGTTAAAAAATCTTATTATATACATTGGTTAAACCTTTGCAATTCATAATGTAAATATGTTGAGAAGTAAAATTGTTTGAAATATCTTTTCGAAATTCATGGTTTATTTTCGAGGTTTTATATTATTATCGACATCAACCACTACTTAAATGACTTTTTGTGTTATAGAGAAGCGAAACAAAATCTACTTAATGAATTTAAAGCAGAATTTTGAAAAAAGCCCAAAATTTCCCAAGCAAAAAAGCGAAGCAGAAAAAACCGAGTTTTTTTTTCCAAAAAAGCCGGTTTTTTTCCGAGCCCTTGCATCTCTACTCTGAAGTCTTCCCCTCCCTCAACAAGTTATATATATTATAGCATAGTTATTTATTTACAAGAAGTACGATAGTTTGAAGCATGATATTAAACTGTATTAAAATATTAGGTATAACGTCCCTTACCTCGGCAATCAGAAGGAGGTTGATTACATGCAGCTGAATGAATTACAAGTGAGTTTCGTTTCAGAGTGCGAAACTACCGTAGAACTACAAAATATTCGATTTCAATACTAGAACTGGAAGTAGTACATCTATATATTCTGGTTATAACAGAAGGATAAGATTAAACGTAAAACAAGAAGGGGGCGTACTGCATATACTGCCATATACCCTCGACTACTGCCTTGGCTCCTAGTAATCTCAAACTTGGGCATTTTATTTATGAAACCAGCAGTTTGTAATGATCGTGAAATAAAATAAGTAAATCAATCTTACTGGATGTATGTCTTGTCCCCTCTTCGTAATGAAACACTTCTTTATTTTCTTCACAGAGAAACTGATTCTACTAACAGAGTTGAATTTAAAATTAATGTAAGTCGGTGGCGGCTCTTGAGAGAAGTCATATAGGTAAAAAATAACAATTTTATAGCTATAAACTAAGCAAAGAAAACTTACGTGTACCTAATGTACATTTATACATGTGTAAACAATTAATACATTACGCAAATTTTCATCTCTCTGCATGTAGCGAAAAATTGTGTTGTTATCCATGTTATTCCATCAACATCCACCAATTTTCTAAGTGATAAGCAAAGTCTTATAAACAGGATTTTACAAAAATTTGTCATAATATTTTGAGAAGGGATTACTCATATCAAAATACGAATAAAATATATTCATTTTTCAGAATTTCCTATATTTGCACAATAATTTTTAGGGAGGCTGTTTCGGAGTACTTGATCACTCTCCACCTATTTCTCTAAAAATTGATGTGTAGGTACTAAACCATTCTTAAACATGAATATTTGGATAGTTTAAATACAAGTTCCTCAGTAATGTCTTGACCAGACTACGATAGATCCCATAGTAGTGCGGCTATTAGTGCAGTAAATGAAGCTCAAATTTTAATGAAGAAAGGAGCAAATTAGTAACAAGCTGAAAATTGGTACAGATGTTGGGAATGTCGTTCTAAACAACATACTAAAAGTTCCCTGATATTCCACGTGACCTTCGCCGCCATATTGGAAAATGGAAGCCAGAAGTGCCCAATCAACAATACCCAGATAGAAATAGCAATATTTTCGCTATGGTTGAACATAAATCTATAAACTTAGTGCTGTTTTATAGAACATACGGAACACAATATTTTTATAGCGAAACAATTTTTCATAAAACGCATACTTTTAGAAATATTTAGCTCTAAATTCTAAAATTCCGAAATTTACCATCAAACTGATTTACAATTTTATTAAACTTAGGAAGTAATTATTAAAAAGTTAAAATTTGACATACATGTTGGTAAAATTTATTTAAATGACATACTAAAATCTTACAACTTCTTCATTCGCCATATTGGAGAATGTCCAAATGTCCGAAGTAATGGAAAGTTATTTTGTTAAATAGAATACAAAACTTAGACTGGGTTAAATGTTAGAGAAACTGTCAATGCAGTCACCAGAATTCAATTGCGATTAATGCTGGTGGGAGGGGCGAAACATTATGAAGTGTTTAAGGTTGTCGTCCATCATCTTGGAATCAACCTGTTTATTTTAAATACCAACATGGTCGTGTGACATATTAAACAACATTCTCGTTCAAAGAGAAACTCAACGGTAAGGTTATTTTTCCAAACCCTTCAACAGTTTTGATGTTATGAATAGATTTAGGATATGTTATGTGAGAAATGCTGTGAAATGTGCTGTGTGAAGTTTCGTATTAAAGGATATAAATAAAGTAAAAAGCAAGCTTAGTAACATCTCACATTATGTATTCTTTAATAACCAGGAAAGAAGAGAGCTATCACACAAAAGACAAATACAATCACATGACATGCTCAGTATGCCACCGTTCTGTTCTATTCATATCCTTAACCGTGAGACCAATGTTTGTGCACTCTGCGAAGCATAGTTGGTGATATTTGTTCACAGGCAATAATGATTCTCCTTTTCAGCTAGCCAATGTCATTAATTTTACACTTGTAGACAATAGCTTTAAAGTGCCCTCAAAGATAGAAATCCAACTCAGTTAGGTCGGGCGATCTTGCTGGTCACTCAACTGGTTCATGCCGACTTATCAAGCAACCGGAAAAATGTTAATTCAGTCATCCTTTACATTACGGCCATAATGCCGCGGTGCCCCATCTTGTTGCCAATATCAATGAAATTTCCCTTCCTCTTTCATCAAACGTGGCATAAGACTGTTTTCAAGCATATCTCCATATTGTGCAGCATCCAAGGTCCCATCAATGAAAATATGTCCAATAAGTTATTTGCCCCATATTCCACTCCACACCATTGCCTTAGCTGCACCTTGCATCTTTGATGAATCTATCTAATTAAAATTTGCATTAGCCCAGTACCGGACATTTTGGTTGTTAACCTCACCTGTTACATTGAAATTTGTCTCATCACTAAAAACAATGTTGTGAGGAAAGACTGGGTCACGAGCTATCTGGGCGAACGCTTACTCACAAAAATCTACTGGTCTATCAGAACCATCCTCTGAGAGTTTTGATTCATCTGTAATTTTTAAGGGTGTCACTTTTCCCTTTTTAATATTCTTTGAACACTTTTGACTCTAACATTACGATCACCTGACAGACGTTGCACACTCTTCGTAGGACTTTTCACCAATACATCCAACACAGCTGCTGATATGTCTGGGTCAGTTGCATTTCGTGGTCATCCTGATTGAGGTAAATCATCATATCCGGTTGCACTGAATTTGCGGATTAGTTTTCGTACAGCACTGCTCGCGATTAGGATGTCTTCTTTGAAGACGGCTATTATTATTGCTGAACTGTTTCCTCCAGCCAAAAGGATAATTTCGATTCTTGCCTCACTAGTTAATATACTGTCCTACCTACAAGAAAAAAGTAAAGAGACAGTCTGTTCCCGTCTATACAATGCTCCCCACATAACAAAATTTAAGTCTAAATGATAACACAATCTACCCTAAATCTATTCACGACTTCAAAACCGATCCAGGTTTTTTAAAAAATATTTACCGTAAGATTTCTCGGTACTGGGCAAAATGTTCAGTACTGGGCTAATACAAATCTTAATTAGATAGATGCATCAAAGATGCAAGGTGTAAGTTAATGTAATGGTGTGGTGTAAAATATGGGGTAAAAATTTATCGGGTCTGTTTTCATTGATGGGAAATATTGGACCTATTTTCACTAATGGGACCTTGGATGCTGCACAATATGGAGATATGCTTGAAAATACCCTTATGCCACTTTTGTTGAACGAGGAAGAATGACTTCATCAATATTGGCAACAAGATGAGGCACGGACGCATTATGGTAGAAACATAATCGATGGATCAATGAACACTTTGCCAGTTAGTGGATAGGTCGGCATGAACCAGTTGAATTGCCAGCAAGATTCCCCGACCTAACTCAGTTGGATTTCTGTCTTTGTAAGCACTTTAAAGCTACTGTATACCAGTGTAAAATTAATGGCATTGACTACTTGGAAAGGAGAATCATTATGACCTGTGAACAAATATCACCAACTATGTTTCGCAGAGTGCACAAGCACTGGTCTCACGGTTAAGGATATGCGTAGAACAGAACGGTGGCATACTGAACATGCCATGTGGTTGTAATTGTTTTATGTGTGTTAGCTCTCTCCTTTCCTGGATATTAAAGAATATATGTGAGATGTCACTAAGCTTGTTTTTACTTTATTTTTATCCTTTAATTCGAAACTTCACACAGCACATTTCACAGCATTTCTCACATAACGTAACCGAAATCTATTCATAACTTCAAAACTGTTGCAGGTTTTGGAAAAATAATATTACCGTTGGGTTTCTCTTAGAACGAGGATATTGTTAAACATGTCACACGACCATGTTGGTATTTAAAATAAACAAGTTGATTCCAAGATGGCGGCCACCAAGATGGCAGAGGACAACCTTAAACACTTCATAATGTTTTGCTTCTCCCACCAGCATTAATCGCAATTGACTTCTGGCCGACTGCGTTGACAGTTTCTCAAATTTACAGTCCAGATTTGGCATTTTACTTAACAAACGATTACCATTCAATTACTTCGGACATTTGGACACTTTCCAATATGGCGAACGAAAAAGTTGTGGGATTTTAGTATGTTATTTAAATAAATTTTACCAACATCTATGTCAAATTTTAACTTGTTAATAATTACTTCCTAAGTTCAATAAAATTGTAAATCAATTTGACGGTAAATTTCGGAATTTTAGAATTTAGAGCTAAATATTTCTAAAAGTATGCGTTTTATGAAAAAAAAATGTTTCTCTATAAAACATATTGTGTTATCCATGTTCTATAAAACAACACTAAATTTATCTCTTTAGTGAAGATATTGCTATGTTTATCTGGGTATTGTTCATTTCGCACTTCCGGCGGCCATTTTCCAATATGGTGGCGAAGGTCACGTGGGATATCAGGGGACTTTTAGTATGTTGTTTAGAACATCGTTGCCAACATCTGTACCAATTTTCAGCTTGTTACTAATTCGTTCCATACTTCTTGGTAATTTGACTGCACTAATGAATTTTTAAATGTCACTTGTTTCACGTTTTCGGCACCCTATAACTCCGAAAGTATCCATTTTTGAGCACAGGTCTATATGAACTTTTTCTTATTTTGATGTGAGGAATCTGTTTCCAAAATATGGTGACATATTTTTGTAACACCCTGTATATTCTTCTTAAATATTCTATATAATATAATAAAATATTACCTTTATGGATGTTCCTAATTGCAGATGTCGAATCCTCGAAGTCGATCTTCATAAATTCATATTTCGAAGTGGAATGTTTATTTGATAAAAGATTGCAGAATCTTTATAGTAGATAAATGCATTGATTGCAAGCGTCATTATTACTTGTACAATTAGATTCTTTTTTTTTTTGTCATTTCTTTCTAATAGTAATGAAACTCTTTATCTTGATTGATATATCATATTTCTTTGTCTTTATCTACCGTTCTCTGTTTATATCTCGTTTTGTTTGTCATTATTCAGTGGCCTATCAATCTTTAAAAAAATGTGACCGTTATCGTTTACTGTTCATTTCAAGCAATTAACGATATGTCGTGTTTTTGAAAGCAAAAGTGCAAAATAAATAGAAACATAGCATATTTATATTTTCCCTCTAGGACTTAACTAATGATATCATGCGCTGGGATGTGAGAAAAGTATTAGTAGAGATGAGGTTTTGATGCCCGAATTTGATTAAGAAAGAATGTATGATGAATGAGACTATTGATATTGCTGTGTGCTCTTAAGTGTTATATTCAATCTGATACAAAGTTTTCAGGAGAGGTACAACGTTTTCACTTCTTAGTT
The DNA here is from genome assembly GCF_964235325.1 of Thermobia domestica. Lineage (NCBI taxonomy): Eukaryota > Metazoa > Arthropoda > Insecta > Zygentoma > Lepismatidae > Thermobia > Thermobia domestica. The sequence continues at coordinate 131,753,055 of NC_137466.1, read as the reverse complement.
TGTTTCTAACCTTCTAAGAGAAAACTACCTTCTTATAAAGTGGTTTTCACCAACACCACCCATAATCAACATCATATTCTATTACTTCTTTTACTATATACCACTTGAGATTGGAATATGTTTTAGGTAATTACGCGGAAATAAATACACTTAGTACTCTTGTAACAATTTCCTTCATAATATCTATCTATCTATCTATCTATCTATCTATCTATCTATCTATCTATCTATCTATCTATCTATCTATCTATCTATCTATCTATCTATCTATCTATCTATAGTTTTTATTTATTTTGATATTTGTTATCCAAAAGACCTTATTAATTTGTATTAAAAAACAAAAATTGAATATGACACTGATATGTTTCTAATGAAGTCAAATGACAATGAGAACATGTGGTCTCCAATATATATATATATATATATATATATATATATATATACCAACTGTATGTACAACTATCTCAGCAATACTCCTCGTTTAGCAGCATCATATTAATTAGTAGACTTAATCTTGCGTTTGTCCTCCTGACTTCGACAAAGATCGATTGCCCTATCACTATCACTTACATTACCATTTCACCATATCTTCTTGAACTTAAGGGGGGGCGCGGTGGCTCAGTGGTAGAGCGTTCACCTCTGGTGCTTGGGGTACCGGGTTCGATCGCAGCCCCCGCCAAGTGAACTTTGTGGTGGACAAACACCGTGCTCGTGGGTTTTCTCGGGGTTCTTCCGTTTCCTCCCACTTTCTTCATTCCACCATTTCACTCATCTCTCATAATCACCGTCTCCTTTAGCCTAACCGGCATAACCGTAGGACGTAAAACTCAAAGATTTCATTTCATTTTCATTTTTCTTCTTGAACTTACTGAATGTCCTATAATATTATGTTACATGATGAGAGATATGGTCCCGGAAGTCCGTCGTTTGATTTTTGTGGATGTCACATTTATTTTTTTCCTTCCAAGAAGATTTGAACTCATGCTAGTTTTAACAGAAATAATTGAGCAACAATAGTACATAGTAAGGTTTTGCTGCATAAATAACCTATGTCTTATGGAAGTGACTAAGTTTAATTTATTATAACAGTCAGTCACTGGCTGACGTTATTGAAAAGTCAAGTTAACTTGCACGGAATTGTCATATACAGACAGGGAAAAGCACATTGGTTTAACGTTAAATGATAGTCACAACCACACAATCTAAAAACCATAAAAAAAGAGAAAATAGTGAAAATACTAAAATTAGTTATTCATATTAACACTTTGTGTGTCTTAGTGTGCAGAAGTAGCTCCCAAACTTGAAACACTGCATTCATTAACATTGTAAATATGGATTTTGATATCATTACGTATGACCTAAATTGTTAAAACTATCAAACAGAAGGTAAGCACAAGCGAACTAATACTGGTATAAGGTAACATTAAAGTTCCTGAAGTTCTGTTCAAATATTTTGTTGTTTAAAGCTGTATCAGTAGGAGTTTCCCGAACTAATGCTTGATACAATGCATATTTTATATTGTGTATTTTTTTTCATGACTTGTGATTTTAAGTTCACCAATACTTTCAAAAAACAATATACAGCATACTGATCTCTTTCGTCCTGCTGCTATTTCTTAAATACATGGGTTGGATATTTAATTGTGGAAAATATTTAATTAGTAACAATACAGAAGAGAATGAATTCTGCAGCGTTCTCAACAACTAGTTGCTAAAGACGTTGAAGTAGTAGCATCCCTGTACCAGTGTCTGCTCTGTTGATGGTACTGATGATGCAGTTCATTTATGCAAAATATCGGTAAAAAATACTCCAGAAGCGAATGCTACAAAGTAGTTTCCTCATGTTTGGGGCTTAGTCATAATAACGATAGCTTAAGTCCGGTGAATATGGGGAATGGAAAAGCACTTCCAAACCCTTGGGCCAAAGAGAGTTGTTACAACTTCTCAGCAGATTTGCATTCAATAGACTGCTCCGTCGAATCTATCAACATAATAGGTGCTGCTACAAGAATACTACGATTTCCACATGGTTGACAATAAGTTGTTGGGATTGCTAGCAGCTTTATTGAAGGATTGTAGAAGTTTACGCTAGTATCTCTCTTGTATTAGTAGCAATTAAATATTTGTCACTCACGTATATTGTTATTGTTGTTAGTCTTATTTTTCCTATTTGTTCTCTTACGGTTTGTTTTATCATTTTATTCTTTAACTTACACAGTTTATTATTATTATTATTATTATTATTATTATTATTATTATTATTATTATTATTATTATTATTATTATTATTATTAGTAGTAGTAGTAGTAGTAGTAGTAGTAGTAGTATAACATATTTATTGGTCAGTCATTTTTATGCTGATGGAGATAAAGGGCTCTGCAAGTGACGTCCCCATTCCTTCCTCACTATTCATTCATTCCTAATCGTGAAGGTCCTAATGAAATAATTATGATAGCGCGCAGTCAAAAGTGTTTAATATGCTCAACCTAGTTTTACCATAGATAATTTAGGGCAGTATTTTTCATAAAATGTTTTTATGTAGTTTCTATCTATAATTTCACTTACAAATGTTTTTGGAGGAGTTTTTACTCAGATCACCATATATTATCTACGATCTCTTTTCATGTTTACTCAGGAGCTCATCAGAAAATGATGTTCGATAGTGACCATACACCTAGTAGTTAATCTTGTGTCAACGGTACTTTTTTTTTTGTACAAGCTAATGGCATATGATGCTTTTGTTCGCTATTTCTGGCCTAAATCCACTCTTAGGTTTTTCATTTCAAGATGCAGTGTGTCCTGGTTTCAAATCCTAAAGGAATATCACTAGCAGTTGTGTATTTTCGTTATTTTACATTACCCTCAAGGATACAGGGCACCTCTGCCTTTTTCTGAACATGCACAGTTTTTGTGATATAGTACGCATGACCCCGCTTCATCCAATAGTTGCATTTCACAGAGTCGCTTCTCCCAGACGTAAAAATGGAATTTTACTTGCATCAATCTAACAGTTATTGATTATTTAAATAATTTTAGAAGTAATTGGTGATTTTTAGTTTGTCAAAATGTATTATAGGAAGCACGTTTACATCATGCTTGCTAGTTTCACTGACGTCATATCATTCCCATTCTAATATCCTTTGTTGAAATTGCATATTCACTAATATTAAATCAACATGTGTAAGAAGTTGGTACATAATTTCATCATAGTCAAACATAGTCTGAAGGAAGATCATTTTATTAACTGTAAATGAGGGAGATTTATTACAGTCTATTATTTAGAAAAAAATATGTGAGCACTTAAGATTGCATATACAATTTTCAGTTTCACATGTCGACGTTCTAGCGTTGGTCTAATGTAATTTGCTAGTCCAACTTTAGTGTTGGACTAATAGCAGTATAGATTTGGGTATCCATGAAACGATGGCTCTTAAAAGCCACGGTGAGAGCTGGTACGATACAACTTTTAGTAAATTGCTTTCCTCTGTAGATGCTAGCACACATAGCAAACATGGTCGGAAAATAAATTGTTTGCATGCACGGCAATGGTGAAAACAGGCATATAACATATCATATTACATGGGATTTGACTGTTCTTCACTGCTTTAAGTAATTTATATGTCACATTCATTCCAGAGCCTTAATTAAACATGTTTCTTGTGCCTTACTGACACAATACTACAATATATGCTTTACTCATTATCGAGTAGTAGCAGTCATATGAAACGAAGCGTATTAAGCTTACTTAATAAAAAAATGATATGCAAATGATGGTCATTTGAATAATAACAGGAAAAACTACCAATAATTTAAATATTGCTATGCAAATTAACAAGAGTGTTCACTTTGCAATTCACAGTGTAATGGTCGCAGGTTCGATTGAGAAATTTTAATTCTAATGCTCCACAAAATCACAATTGTCCTCAGAATTTGGATGCTGTCAAACCATTTGTTTCTTCATATCTAACTTGGCATATTTAAGTGTTCCCTTTCTGTCTCAATATTTGAATGTTTATCACTTTCGTCTCTCAATATCGTCCATCACAAAATTACATGATCTGTGATTCAACCTCTGACTCTTGAAACCAGATGTAAGCACTCTACCAATGGTACATGGTGACTCCATATAGGTTCATTGTTGTTAGGATACAAATATTTAAGTGTTTCAAACCGGAAACAGAGACATATATACAATATGTTCCTCACAGTGGGCGAGCAACTGCACAAGAATTGTATGATATTCCAATAAACATTTAGCAAAACTGGCCTATAAACTGTCATGATGTCGCCAGTAATCAAAACATTCATAATCAGTGTTAAATTATTGTGCCAGAAAGTGTTCTTACCACTTTGGTTGTACGTATTCCGTCTTACTTTTTTGATTTATTTTTATTACAGCATATTTTAGGGTACATTTTATCTCATTAGATCTGCAAGGACTTATTTAATTTTCTTAAAATTAAATAATTCATTATTATTATTCACCAATTATTTTATAGTGTAAATCTATCTTGGGAATTGTTTATTCAATTAGTGAAAATTGATTCGCAATGTGACTAACGGTTCTCGATATAATCACGACCAGTCCTACATACATAATATATACATAAACACATACAGGTCAAACTGAGAACCTACTTTTTTCGAAGTCGGTTAAAATAAAAAAAAAAGCGTCTGAAGTGGAGACAGCACGAGGAACCCAATCAACAAGAGATGTACACTCTGCCACTGAGCGACCGGGGATCGTGGAAAGAAATGAAGTCATGGGTAAAAGGACATACCTAGCCCATTCTATTGAAGAACTTCATTGTTATTGTTAATAACAATAACAATTTTTATTCTATACATATATTAACTTCACGTCTTCGACTTTCTTGTATGAAAGAGATGATGACATTTTATCAGTACTGATTAGAAGAAGAGGTATGATCGCAAAATTATATTATATATGCGGCATTCGATTGAAGATTAATTTTGATGTAACTTTATCTTTCATTTCAGCAGCGAAGCAAGACTCTATCTAACATACATACGCAGGAGTGTAATTTGAAGTGAAAAACTAAGTAATACTAAAAAGTTATCTAGTTTGTTTATTGAAGTTTAATAGACTTTACTTATAAAATAGACACGATAATATTTTCACGGTGCATTGAGGCAAGTATCCTTTAAATTTCGACCGTTTCTAAACTAAATGTTAATTCATTTGACTATTCATTTTCAGCGCCAAGATGTTGACTAAAATAAAATATTAAAACCAAAAGAATTTAATAGACACAAATTACTTTGTCAGTCACCAGTTGATGTAGGTAGCATAGTGTATTTAATGCGTTGCCTGTCACGTGGAGACTGCTTACCCAAAATGAACATGACATTTTGCTCAGATGAGACAAATGGTAGAGAAAATAAAGAGAAATCGATGCATTAAAATAAAAGATAAATGAAACTTAAAACTAATATAATTGTAAATAAAAATAACATATACATAACTGAAATTAACTAATGTTCTGAATATAAACCTACAGGTCAACACTCAAGTAAAATACCAAAAGGAGCAACAGAATGAGAGATATTAATGTTACTAAAAATTAGTGAATATCAATGGATACTTTCAAACTCTCATACTAGTACTGTACAATGCAGTGATACTTAGTCAATCCAAACAATTGTACTTTTTCCTGACTTTATAATTAATGTTTTGGTGATTGCTTTCCCGAGACTTCTCCTTTGTTACTTAGGAGCTCTGTTGCAGAATTATATAGGATGGAGTAGAGAATGATTTGGAATGAATCGTCCAGTACGAATCGAGAATTCAGAATGATATTTTAGTTGAAAGTCGCTCTTTACATATGCGTGATTGTCCTTGTGTTTACTATTTTCACTTTTCTTTCTGCACGTAAAACACTTGCACTGAACACATTTAATTATGTGTTCCACCTGTCTATCATTCCATGTTAATAAAAAAACCTTTTTGCATATATTATATATGTGCATCTATATATATTCCCAGAGGAGAATTATCATATCATATGCATATGCAAAATATTTTTACATATATTATATATTTGCATCTGTATATATCCCCTGAAGGGGATTATCACACCAAAAGAGTTTTTTTTAACATGAAATGATGGACAAATGAAGTACATGGTAAAAATAATGTGTTTAGTGCAAGTGTTTTACGTGTAGAAAGAAAAGTGAAAATAGTGAACATTTCCAATATTGACAGAAAAGAGTCTGTTTAATGTAAACTCTGAATCAAACAAGTTTCTATCGAGAATCGAACCCTGGTAGCCCATGCCGAAGTCGGGTTTTCGAACCATATACATACATGGAAGCTTGAAAATGTGCACGAAGTATCGTAAATTTACAGGGGATAGAATTTACTGATCCGCGTTAATTTTATGCGCCTTAAACCTATCCTACATAACTTAAGGCACTCTGTGATGAAATGCATTATCTGTCATAGGATGTCGTCGATAAGTTACCAAATATTATGCCATCTATAGTTGAATGTTTATATACTGCAAAAGAGAGCTTCTACCAAGTACGGATATCTACCTAGAAATGGCCACAGACTCATTTCTGGGTGTCTATTGCTTATGTAAAAGAACTATACAGTTAGCACTTTGTTATAAATATCTTGCATTTATATTCATACAGTGTTCGTTACACAACTTTAGAATATTATTCAAACGATATTTCTTAAATAAATACGTGACCTATAAGTGAATGAATGTAATAAAAGTGTTTTCTAAGATTTGTATTTACTACTAACAATAAGCGTAATCTCAGACCTTTCCAGTTTTCACGCCAATGAGTAACAATAAAATAAGAGTCAAAACAAATGTTTTTATTTGCAAATATCTAGACAGCAGAGAATATTCTCTTCTTGATTGTCTACAGAATTGAATAATTCATGTGGTAGAGGGTTAAATACAGTGTAGAGTTTGAAGTTTATCTAATTTTCATGTTAGAGTGATTTCTGTAGATTACAACTATGCATTTACCTAGCAATCCTTTAGAACATTATTCAAATGCAATTAAATTCATAGTTCGGATCATGAGTGACTTAAAGAATAACAGCGTCTTATGTGTGCATGGTTACAAATCAAAAATTACCTATAATGATGGAATTCTGTAACACTAACTCTGGTAATCAGTAGAAAAAATTTACTTGTTGAACGAACGACAGATCGCTGATATCAACTCACATTAAAATACTTAACAGCTAAACTAATACACCAAAATACTTACGATAAGACCGAGTTTCAAACCCTGATTTCATCTCACCCATACTTAGCATATTAGCCCTTTGGGATACATCACAAGACTTTTCAATATTATGTTGTCTTTTAACATATTATGCTACGTAAATTTTCTTATTAGTTCTCGCTGTTCCACGATGCATTAATTTTTTCTCTTTAATATCATGAACAAGTGTTTCAAGTCTTTCAGGTATCGATAGTTTCTACAGTCTTTATGTGCCCACTTTATTTTCTTCTTGAGAAAAAATAATGTGGTGTGTATCGCAAAACAGAATCTTCCCGTTTTAATTGCTTTATTAGTTCATTTCATTTCTTGAAACTTCGTTGATATTCTTACACAGGTAGAGATGAACTGGAAAATTCCATTGTCAACAATCATTGTCAACTCTTGTTTCTCCCTTTTACAACATAATTTAGGCTTACAAATATGAAAATAAATTGATCTTAAGTGATATGTACGTTACGGTTTGAAATAGACCTATGTATGTCACTATTAGGAGTAAACGTGTAATTATAAAGGACATGTATGTCACTGATAATACAAGACAAACAACAAGGTCAATCTGCTACTTCACAGTGTATTCTTTTACTTTTGCAATACATAAATAAATAAACAATCCGTTCCAGCAGAATAGGAGAATAAATCGTACCCGTTATTATTGAAAAGAGAAGCTATACTTTGTGGTACCAGAAAAATTTGTTCTTCTAAATTTGTTAATAATCTACGAATAAGAATTGGCCCTAAACACGTCATTGTATTCTCTTTAATATAATCTATCGACTGATATGTGTCTTAGTTTCGTACAATGCTCTACTTAGAAGAAAATTAAAGTTTAAAACTTAAATATTGTTTTGGAGTATACCTCATTTTCCATAATATACACTATCGTCTCGCTACAGTCATAATGAGCTGGTTAATGAAGTTGTTGTTCAGTATCAGCTTCATTTTAATATAGAGTGGTTATGTACAACATTAATTTTTATATTCAGAAAGAAACTTATTTTACTTGATTTTCTCGAAAACTGCTTATCAGGATTTCAAGTTAACCATATAATTTTGTTCAACTCAATGAAACCGATAGATTCATACATAACTAATCTTTCACTATGTTATTTGTTATATGCTAACAATATTGTTGAATTTTATACACTAATTCTATGAAGCCATTTCAAGCAATCCTGAGATAGGGAAAGAGGCAGTAGGAAAAGTTATGAGATTTTAGCAAATAATTTAGTAACGATATTTAAGGTATACCAATCATCCTTCACATAGTTTTATTCACAATTACACCATGGAATTTATACAATAACCTTTGTAATTCTTTAAATAAAGAGTTAACTATAATCCACTTCTCCATTTACACAGTTTTACATAACAAAAACTATCAAAACAACAAAATGTTTAACTTACACATACAGCTATTTACAGATTATTGTATGAGTGTAGCCTATAACTCTCCGATAACATTCACATTATCTATAGGTTGTACTTACATGTTCTTCATAGTACAATTCATCCATATTATACATATAGCATAATTCATTATCCGTAGTATAATTTCGAAACTTTCAAAATTATATTCGACTATTTGGATGATGAAAATATACCTGAATTTCGAAGGTATTGAATGGTTATAGAACATAGCTCCGGCGTAATAGATATTCGGAACCAAATACCATTATTGGAATTTAAATTCAAATGAAAATTCTTTCTCGCCTGTACTTGCAACCATGAACTTAAAAAAAAAACAACTCCAAAATAGTTAGAAATTCAATATATATCGTAGTGAATTTCTCTACACTTACTTTCCTAAAGATTAGGAGGCATTCTTTAATGTTTGATGAAAAATGAACTATATATTAGTGTATATTTTTTTTTTCACCAAGCAGCACTATCTTCAGAGTACTGAATATGTCGTTGAACTTCCTTGTTAGATGTTATTTCAATACATTCCATTCCATTAGGTTCCATTCTTTTCAGCCTGATTAATATCCTAGAAATAGTGATAGTGAATAGTACGAATATTCAAAGTGAATATACTCACAGTTTATATATATATATATATATATATATATATATATATATATATATACAGATCGTTAGACGAAAGTATATACGTATATAAAAAGCAAAGTTTTTGAAACACAACGCTGTATGCTGTAAAATTGTAGAAAATTCATGATGTATGGCGCAGGTTAATGGTCTAAATTATTTTCCACAGTATGCAAAGCTGCACTTTATACTCAAGAACTCTGCAAGATTTAATCTAATGGTACACATTTAATATAATTTACTATAAAATTTTGAAATCTATAGAAGAGGAATGGAATCTTGATCAATAATAAAATATATTTTACAAAAACAGTATTCCTGAGTATCCTTTAGAATGTAATAATGTTTTGAAGGAAAATATGCAATATTTTTTTCTTTTAATGTTCTTTCAATGATCTAGGGTCGCAGAAAATAAAACTTTAGAAAAAAGTTCTCATTTAAGAATGTATTTCTTTCAATCATTCATTGTAATCCTCTATTTATAATGCAGAAACATCTCAGCCCATCAGTATCGTCAATTCCTAATAGTTAACATTTGTCGCTTCGCTACGTTCGCTGTCCGCCTTTATTTGGAAACGGCTAGCGGTGATACTCTAGCTGTTTAAGACTAGGTGAACGTGCGTTACTGTTTAAGACAAGGGCCGTTTAAGTGTAAATAAGGTTCTAATTACTTATATAAAATGTACAAATGTTTATTTTATGTCAAACACAATATATTTTTTAACTAAGCAACATAAACACATTATACAAATTACAGGCAGTTGTTTCCACTTACCTTCAGGGCAGTGCAATATTTAACAAGCTTTAATTTTACTACCATTCCATGGAAACCCACTACAATTAACAGCCCGCAACCATAATTAGATTTGAGCATTACTATGACCTTAAGTTAACTAGGCAAACTATAAGAACTAAAAATGTAACCAATTAGAACTTATAAATAATCACGTTTTTAACCCATAGCGTACAACGAGCCGAAGGCTTAGAGGGATCAAATAATTAATGTTAAATTATAATCAACATTATGTTTGTTCGTCGTACCTTGCCAAGAAGATTAACTCCAAGAATGTCAGGTCTGGATTTCTTTGCAATAAACTTTCTAACGACTGGAGATAGTAACTTTGGATCTATATCTTCTGGATTCCGTGGTCCAGTCAAGAAACTGACAATTAATCCTACAATAATCACAACTGCTGATCCTATTAACATGTAGTATCTATACGAAACTCTGTAGAGCCAAAACACTGATTCACTTGAAACAAAGAAGAGTTGTTATTAATGTTACTTATGTCTGGATACAATCACATAAATCAAGTTGAAAGTAGTATGCCACATAAATACAGTTAATAATATTAGATAATATGGATAGTTCAAAACGTTAATAATAACATTAACACAGAAACGAAGAAAACACTGAGAATAATAAATGCTCCTCTTGCAATCTTCAAATAATGAAACAAATATGAAGCTGGGAGGGCTTTGTTTCAAATATCAGGAACTTTATTATTTTTTTTTAATTTTTCCAATATCGAGCAAAAAATAGTCGAATAAAGATTTGATTACACTTTATTTTTTATGACTAAAGTTTCACTGTTATATTTTTAAAATTTGATTGCATTTTTATGAATGCTGTTTCTCGTGAAAGTGTTGATTGGTAAGCTATGTTAGCATATGACTGATATATGCAGGAGGAATATTTTCATCAATTTACACAAATTAACATCTCATTAAACTCCGAGCTATAAATGATTCATGTAGAAATATACACAAAGAAAATCATATCGATTTACTGTTCTACACACATTTTGTTACATAAATCAAAACACCCGTTCTTCACTAATTTTGAGGTGCTGAATACGAAAATGAAATTTAAAAAGTCCGATTGGCTCGCATTTGGGCGTAACAGGGGTGGTATATCTAAGAGTTCCCATACTTGTTTTTTTATATATGTGGTAACACTTAAAGGTCTGTCAACGTTACAGTCCAATATATTATGTCAGCATTGGTGGCAAAATATACCTGCAACATAGATCGATAACCAGACGGGTCAAGGGGGGCCGAATCCCCTAAATTATAATTTAGGGGGACTAGGCCCACCTGGTCCTACGTAAAATTGCTGTTATTTGACGAAAAATCTTAGTAATTTCGTTGGGTCCCTTCCTTTTTAAAGACCTGCATTCCCTTATACGTTATGACTAGCCCAGAGGGTTTAAGGGGAGCCTTAGGAGGGACTAGGCCCACCTGGTCCTACGTAAAATTGCTGTTATTTGACGAAAAATCTTAGTAATTTCGTTGGATCCCTTCCTTTTTAATGTTCTGCATCCCCTTATACGTTATGGCTGGAACAGAGGGGTCAAGGTGGACCTTAGGAAGAACTAGGCCCCCCTGGTCCTACCTAAAATTGCTGTCCAAATTTTCTCTTAAAGCAGTTTTACTGCACAATGGCAATGTTCATCCTTCAATTCCTGTTGTGTATGCAGTTGATGTTCAAGAAACTTATGAAAACACGAAAGAAATTCTTAGGGTATGATAGATATGGGTGGCAAATTTGCGGTGATTTAAAGGTTATTGCTATTCTGCTGGGCTTACAAAAGGGTTACACAAAGTTTTTCTGCTTTTCATGTGAATGGGGCAGTCGTGCTAGAGATTTACTTTATAAGAAAAAAGACTAGCCTGTACTTTCATCATACACACTTGGTAAAAAAAAAAAAAAAAAGTGTTTTTCACAACCTCTTTTAGATCCTACGAAGATATTGTTTCCGCCACTCCACATTAAATTGGGATTGATAAAGAATTTTGTGAAGACTTTGAACAAAGATGGACCGGCATTTAAGTACTTGCCGCAAATTCCCACGCCTAAGTTTTGAAAAAAATAAAGAGGAGATATTCATTAGACCACAAGTGCGTCTTCTGCTGCGTGATTCTCAACTTGAACAGACACTTAGTGTTGAGGAGCAAGCAGCATGGAATGCATTTCGAGAAGTGTGGCGTAGTTTTCTGGGGAACGGGAGAGCAGAGAACTACGAAGAACTTGTGGACAATCTTCTGTCATCTTACGAGAAGATTGGGTGTAGAATGACGCTAAAACTGCATGTTTTCCATTCGCATTAAATTTCTTTACTGACAATTGTGGTGATGTCAACGACGAGCATGGGGAACGCTTTCATCAGCAAATTGCAACAATGGAAAGAAGATACAAAGGAAAGGGAAGTGTAGCGGTGTTAGCAGATTTCTGTTGGAGTGTTAGGAATGAAGAAACAAAAGTTAGTTACAAACGGCAAGCTAAAAAATCCAGGAATTAAAGAAGATAATTCAATATTTGTAGTTTTTTGTGCTTGTAATGTTTAAGCGCTCTGTTTCACTAAGAAAAAAAACTAATTTCTTCTGTACAACAAACCAAGCATGGAGTTAGTAACTATACTATATTTATGCCAGCCATAACGTATAAGGAGATAAAGGACGTTAGGAAGGAAGGGACCGAACGAAATTACTAAGCTGTTTCATCAAATAACAAAAATTCTAGGTAGGACCAGAGGAGTTTAGTCTCCCTAAGGCCCCCCTTGACCCTCTGGGTGAGCCATAACGTATAAAGGGATGCAGGACGTTAGAAAGGAAGGAATCCAACGAAATTACTAAGATTTTTCATCAAATAACAGCAATTTTACATAGGACCAAGGGGTCTAGTTCCCCTAAATTATAATTTAGGAGGACTAGGCCCCCCTTGACCCGTCTGGTTATCAACCTATGTTGCGAGTATATTTTGCCACCAATGCTGACAGAATATATTAGACTGTAACGTTGCCAGACCTTTAACAGTATTGCCACATATGTAAAAAAAAAAAAGTATGGGAACGCTTAGATACACCCACTGTTACGCCCAAACTTGAGCCAATCTTACTTTTTAAATTTCATTTTAGTATTCAGCCCCTCAAAATTAGTTAAGAGCGTGTGTTTTCATTTATGTAACAGAGAAAAGTTAAAATTTGTAAAACAGTGTTATTTGACTGATTATTGCAGTCCTTTGGCAGAAATTAGGTAGAATTCAAAATATGGTGTATAAATGTATCCAAATGACAAAAGGATAAAAATAAGTTGATTAATACTGGGAAATATCGAATACTGGAAAATTTTGCGATAGTATTATGTTATTTTATCCGAATCATATTCTGTTCTTATTACTAGAGAAGTTCAAGATGTAAAAATTTCTTTTGGTAGCACGTAAAGCCAGCCAAAACTTAAATTTTTGTCTTCACCAACGAGCGATTTTACTTAATACATTCATAAATATATACACACCTTCTTATATATATATATATATATATATATATATATATATATATATATATATATATATATCGAGTGTATCAAAAGTACGGGGCTATGCACCAATTTCGTTATGAATAAAGACACAGAAATGGAAAGAGGAAAGTTGTTGGAAATATGTGATTTCAATATAAAATGGTAGACATTTTCCAAACGTACCAGCCATTTGATCTCCACACCGATAAGGAGCATATATTGGACGAAAGAGCCGTTCCAACATAACGTAAGGACACAAAAAGGGCGAGGACGTAACGTAAGGACACAAAAAGGGCGAGGACGTAACGTAAGGACGAGATAATCTAGATAATCTAGATATTCTGTGAGATAATCTAGAACGCCTGAAATCCGTTTCACAATAATGTTGTATTGTTAGTATGGTGAGCAGGTAACTTAGGTTTTTCATATATCTTTACACTTCTGGCATATTCATCAAGTGAATATACTTTGGCATTTGTTCTTGAATCTTCTGGTTGTAGGATAAAACGAGGAGAGACGCCGCACGTTTTCGTAGCCGAATAAAAAGAAGTCTCTCTCCTTTATGGAAATTTATCTATATCAAAATTTAATTACAGATTATGTACTTGAAAAAGATAAATGGCATATATTAGAAAGAATTTGAATGGGTATTTTGTTTCAAATTACGGAGCATTAAATTTTTAGTGTCATGAAAAAGACAAGGAAAAACTCCACACTGAATCATTTCTACTTTTCCAAATTCTCCACACTTATATTATTTATTCCACAGTCCACACACATTGTTTCATAGAGTGTACAGGCTTTGTGTAACTATTTTGAACATGTAACACACTGAATCAAGTCGTGAGAAAGCGATTGTTCTAACAATTTACACAATTGATATTTTTCTGAGGTCCACCCGGTGTAGCATCTGGCGCACGTTGCTTTTTTCCAGTTGGTCTTTCTGTCACTCCTGTCTTGATACAGGAAGTTAGTTGATTGTGAGTTCTTTGTTTTTATTCTTCCAAGTCTGGAAGCGAAAGCGGGGATTTCGAAGACTGTTCGAAGGAACTGTTGGAACGTAGATACTTACTAGGCCTTTCTATGGATGTGAAAGTACAGGAAGATGTTGAAGAATTTGATGTTATTCTTGTGATTGATACAGAGTCACAAAAGAGTTTGTGGAGTTACTTTTTGTGTCAGTTGATTTGCTTATGAAGTTGTTGGTTTCACTTTGGCGGGCGAGAGACTTCTTGAGGTACGCAATGAAGGTGATTATAGCTCCTGTGAGTCAATGTGGTCAGATGTTTTGGTGTGAATGCAAGCAAGTGGACTATAACCAAAGTAACAAGCATCAAAAATGATAAAAAATAATCGAGAAACTCTTTTTCTTGTAAGTACAGGAACAATGCTATTTTATGAGCAGAGATGCCGAATCCATTGATATTTAATAGTTTGGTAGTTTCGATACAAAATCGTGTGAAAAGTAATCATAATATTCTAACAAGTATTCTGTGAAATATTTGTCAGGTATGAAATAGCGTGCGCTGTACTACGATCCAGCAAAAGTATCTTCAATAAAATTTCAATGGTTACTTCGCCAGGTACTTTTTCTATGAAGGTGACCCATTTCTTTGTACTTCACTCGACTGATATCTACTGCACTAGTTTGATGGAACGGACGATAGTTACACATCCTTGCAGAACGTTGCTGCCATCTGATATGTACTACTAAAACTACGGAGTGTGCAGAGTCGATCATCTATTTACCTTACACGGTTAGACTGAACAGCTTCTTCATATCAAAAAAGAATTCGCAAGTTGGAACGAAATTGAGTGACAAGAAAATTTTCAAAATTGTGAGTTTTGATTCTGGATATCCAAACTTTCTATTTCTTATGAAAAAAACATTTACTTCCTATGTGCAAATATTTTTCGACCTGTTCTGCAATGTTAAATTTAATTCAGTTAAACGAGCGGAGATAGTGACCAGAAAATCCAGTTGAGGGAACAATATTTCAGAGATAAACATGAAATTAAGCTAGTTTGGGATTAGTTTTTTTTTATAAAAATAGTAAGTTTCCGAGTGAAGTTCGAACAACCTATTCAACATATTTAAGCTTGACTTTACTTCGTATGTAGTAATAGATATTTTGAGGATTAAACCCATTTCCTCGCATATTTTTCTAACAGTCAAAAATGAAATGGGTGAGCATTTACACAATTAACACTTTTAACAGCATGAGGAAACCTCGAAAATCTCATCTGGCATTTATCCGCATCTAAGGCTTGCCGATAAAGGAAACAATGCATCCAGTTTACACTTGGCATATTAGATTTCAGTTTGTCCATAAGGCTACTTTTCTTACCAGTTAGGGTCTTGACACCATGCTGAAGATTGAAATGTATTTTCCTTATTCTATTTCAAACGACAAATAGACACGTCACCTAAACCAGCATCTGGTAAACGTTCTTCATTTGTATATTAAGACAAGGGTTTGCAGAACAATATAGCCTATTTCACAGAATCAATCGATTGATATCTGGTGAAACGCAAAAACTGAGCACAATTTGTACAATTTATAGACTGGTTCCGTTGAGTAGAACAAATTCAATTCTTAGACATCTTTTCTTTCAGCTGGCTACAAACAATATAGTCATAAATACGCTTTGTCACTATCATTTGACAATGGAACACTTGATATTTTCTGAACCTCTTTGGAGTTGATTATTGTTGACGCTACATTAAGTGCAGGAGAAAGAATCAAATCTGGTATATCATGTAGTTTGCCTTGTTTGAAAATTCTCAGATTCCTGCTGTAGTACCTTTCACTTGGACGGGTTCATATTTTCAGGAGATAAGAGTTCTTTACCCAGCACACACTGCGGATGATTTCCAAAAGTCATGAAATCAAATCTCAAATGCTCTTCGGAACTTCTGTCTTTTTGATAATTTTGTACGTGCGGAACGAGAGTGTTCAGATCTGGGAAAGAACTTATTTTGGATTTTCACCAATAACATAAAATTCAAATCAGGGCGCTACACAATATCACAAGCAAACAGACAAAACTGCAACACCCATGAACTGGTTAAGTTAGTTTACTCAAAACTGTCGACGGAGACAGAAGGACTTGTGAGTGACTGAACTCAATGATAGATGCCATTACATTTGAACTAAAGTCGAAGGTATAACGCTGACAGTCGAAACTATTGTGCACACTTCAAACAATATATTAGGGGGGCAGAATTTACAATGAATATTATTTTTCACTGAAAAGTGGTTTGCTATGTTGTAATAATAAATTCGTTCATTTCTTTGTGATTAAGAAACTTACTTGAATAATAATGAACCTGGAACTGATAATAAAAGGGGTACGTTATTAACTAACTCGATGTTCTATGGAACACAGAGATTCAACGCCACGTTCACAAAATCTCTCCACTGACTTCTATCCTTAGCTAATTGGATTCAGTTTCTACTTCGTATTCCTATTTCTGCGAGAACAATCTTAATATTCCTAATGGTCGTTTTCAGGTTGGTCTTCCAGTTAAGACTTTGAAAACATTCCTACTTTGTTCCATCCTGGCTACAAGATCTTCCCACCTGAGCCTCCTAGATTTGATGACCCTAACAATGTTTGATAAACCATATAAATTATGTAGTTCATCGTTGTGAAGTTTCCGCCATTCCTCTTGGGTCCGAATAATCATCTCAAGATCTTGTTTCCAAATACTTTCAGTATAGATTCTTCCCTCAGAGTAAGCGACCATGTTTCGCAACCATACAGAACAACAGGCATAATTATCGTTTTATATATTTTAAGCTTCAAATTCCTCGACAGAATTCGTGACGAGAACATATTTTGAACTGAATTATAACACGAATTCCCTGCTTTTCGTCAACATTTAATTTCTTGGTGGATATGGTTTTTGTCTGTCAATATTGATCCTAAATATTTGAAAGCATCCACTTTATCAAAAGTATTATTTGATATTTTAAGGCATCTAAAATTTTCCATATTACGATCCAGATATTTTACAATAGAAAATCTTTACAATGTTTCGGAGAAAAGTTGAGGCTTTGCAATTATTTATACGATAAGATTGTTCTCTTCTCCGGAAGAAATTACAAAGGCTAAGCACTAAATCGCAGTAACTGCTCTATTTTTGTTAGAATATTATATATATATATATATATATATATATGTTGTTAATAAGCTATACCGACAAACTGTAAGAGGTGATTCATCACATCAAAATAAGAGAAAAAGTTCATATGGACCTATGGTGAAAAGTGCATAGTTTCAGAGCTAGGGCTTGTTACGTGTTGTAAATTTATATATTAAAAAAAAAATAACGAGAATAGTATTAGAGTTGCGTCTTAGTTTTCTTTTGTTAAAGGGTTAATCAGCGCCGCCAAGTGGTTGGTTGACGAACTATACCATAATGTATGTGAAAGATGTGTAAGGCCGCTTCATACTGAAGTTGGTGATAGCAAGGGTAAAATATATCTCGTGTAGAATTGGATACTTAACGAAATCCACATTATTACGACGAGTTTGAGCAGATTTTGCAATGAGTTGTGATATTTCGCTCTTCTTGTTAATTGAAATTTGATTACAACATTGATATAAGGTTGTTCTACGTATTAATACTAAATAGGAGGATTATTAATAAATTTAATGGATTTCTGTGACTCTGTGGACGTTTAAATGGAAAGTGTAAGTCTCATTAGAAGCATATGTTTGAGGTACATAAAGACTCCAGTGTTCAAGATTTGTTAAGTTTTGTACATTCGTTGGTTTATTTAATTCCTATAAAGATATATTCGTTCATAAGAGCTTATCATTTAACCCGAATGAAGAACATAGTGATATATTTCTTAATGATCATTTTTTTTAAATCTGTTATTTCGCGGCAAGTAAGTGATTTTCCAAGTGAAATAAAGCTTTATGTCATATGGTCTCTGCAATATTCTGGTGAATTTAGTGAACTATTGTTTGTCTCTCTCTCTTCTTCAGTTTCACAAGTTAATCAAACAAAACGTGGGGTGATTTCTCGACTGGGATCACCTTACCCTATGCGACTGTCCATGCTTACTTCGGTAGGGTCACATGAGCACAGCGTAACAGGCTGTCCAAAATCGCGAAAAAGTTAAATTTCAATAGGTCCTATTGCAAATTCCAGAAACTGTGTATGGCGGTTCTTATCAGCGTAAAGGAAGTCACGCATACCCAAAAGTGAATATTTCATCAATTGCCAATACGTGTTGAGGGTATTGCCTACAGCGTGTAATTCTCAGATATGTTTTCAATATAGTTTTCAGATATACTCTGATTTCAAGAAGGGTCCAAAGTAGGCAGGAGGTAAGCATTGACAACATAGACATCCAATGCTTCGGAGAGAAGGCGGAGGTGTTAGGAACAGGCAGCTCCATGTTTCTTTGTTTTCGAAGAAACGTGCTATGATATGTAATTCGTCATCGCATATTTCACGTTTTCTTCACTTATAAGCGTGAAAGAAAACATCGCACCATGCGTTTTCCAAAGTACGAGAGACCCTAGCTCTGAAACTATGCACTTTTCGCCATACGTTCATATGAAATTTTTCTCATTTTGATGTGAGGAATCACCTCTTAAAGTTTGTCAGTATAGTTCATTAACACCCTATATATATATATATATATATATATATATATATATATATATATATATATATATATATATATATGTGTGTGTGTGTGTGTGTGAGGTTTACATATAGGCTACATACGTCTGTAAGCGATAAATAGCAATAATCAGAAAAGCTAAGTCACTGGAAAGAGGATATGAAAAGTGGAGTCGTGATATTAAATACTTTGAGAAAGTCTGCACCATGGTATATACATAAAACCCAGGAAAACTAAACATTCTAATTTTGAGGTAGAAATAACTTGATTACTACTTCGTACAGCTAATATATTATGATACACTTCCAAAATTACCTTGTTTTTGAATTAGATGTAATAATATTAGTGGCATTTTCCCTTACAAACTGATATTCACATCCATCAACTGAGACGGGCATTGTCGGAAATACAAGGTGATTTGTAGCAATTGCTACCTGAGCGCCTATTATCATCCACGACATAAATATAAGGCTAAAAGCAGCACCTGCTATAGCTCCCTGGAAATGAAAGTAAAATATTTGCATATATTAATGTGTTAGTATTGCGTTTATAGATATAAAATAGCAGGAAAACTTTCACGTTATTTAGCATATAAATATAACAAAAATAATTAGATCTATGTTCTTATACATAAGTATCACTTGCTAGTCATTTTCCACTATAACCGCACAGTAACTTGTCATTACAAAATAATTCATTTTCAAGAATTTTTTAAAGGATTCTTCTCTCTTAATTTGCATATTAATCCTTTTTGCTACGCTTCTAACTACTCATTCTGAAATTTTATAAAGAACACAATAAGAAAGAAAATATAGTAATATGCCTTTTTAAATGCTATGTAAGAACTTGTAAAATGGTTTGCATGAGCTAATCCTTGTTAACAAAATGTTTAATGTAGTGTAAAAACTTCGAGGTTGACGCCATAAATCACATTTGGAAAGATTCCTTAAACCATTGAAAAATTCTCTTTTAAGATTGGTAAATATTTTTGGCTTACTTCCTAAACTATTGTTAATATTAACAATTTTCGTGTTGGTAGTAAAATTTAAAAACTGATGCTTATAGTAGAAGAGCTTCCATTTTTCTCTGTAATAATTCAACATTTCAAAGAGAAACCTATCCTATAGAAAAACCTATTCTATCTTATAGATTCTATAGGAAATAGAATCTGTAACTTTCCTATTAAGTTTACTAACACTTATAATGTGTAATGATAACAATCTTACTTTTGTGTTGGCCCACGGACACAGAAATCCGAGTGAGAAAACTCCTAATATGGCTCCACCACTAATACTTTCCAAACTCATTCCAGCCTAAGAAATGAAACATAATATTATTATCCAATGAAAATTTTGAAAAAGAATGTGTTATATTTTAAAGTATGTTAGAAAAAAGATGAGTATTACTAACCTGTAGAATTCCTCCTAATTTTTCTATTAAAAATACAAGTCCCACGCAAGCAAGTGCGAAAAGAACTATGGTTGTTTTCATAAAAAATGCAGCCTGTTTTTCTGTCGGACTTCTTTTCAACAGGCTTTTATAAAAATCTTCCAGTGCCATTGCAGCCACTGCATTTAGCGCCGATGACATAGAACTGCAAGTAAATTATTACTGTTTTATAGCATTGTTCAATATGGTTAATATTTAATAGAATATCAATATTTCTTACCTAAATCCAAAACGGAAACTAGTAGTTCAAAGGATCTGTGATATTTCTCTTTGCTTCTAAAAATATAACCTGTTTCTCCTTTTATGTGTGTAACGAGAATTTACAATTAAAGCATTAGGTAATAAATTTATTGTATTTTGGATGTGAACCGTGATATGATACTACAAGCTTACGAAAGTAGAATGTGTAATATTAAAGAAAATGATGGGAAAAATAGAAACAGTAAGAAGCTTGGAAGAAAATATGAAATCAAAGAGGAAACATAAGGTTGTATAAAACTGAGGACTAGGGATCAGTCGATACGTTCACTTACTCATTAAAAAAAGTTACTTGCAATAATGATGTGGTATTGTTATTCATAATGCCATTACTCTTAGAGTAATTCAAAATATTTTTCGTGTAATACGTATTAGCTCTAAATGAATTTCAGCAAGAATACTATATATCTTTCACATTTTTGATCTTTTTAAAAAACTAATCATATACTGTTTTCAAATATAATATTTAAAAATAATTAGGAATAATATTTCACTTTAAATCTTAGAATACTATGATACTAAATATACAATTAATTTCAAATATTTACTACCTTAATGTTGCACTAAATATTCCAGCTACAAACAGTCCCGGAAGTCCTGGAATATTTCCTATAGTTTGCATGGCTAAAAGTGGAACAACCTGATCTCTTGCTTTTGCAAGCTGAAAAATACAATAGTTATTGTATGTAGATATATTGTATATGGTTGTGCTCTACAATCCTCAGAATTATTTCTTATAAGAGGATTAACATTCCTTCAAAATAATCATACATAAAAGCCCACATATACCTTACACATTTTCTTTACGTATATATTTCTAAGTTGAATGTGCCAATTCTTCTTAACCAAATTAGGAAATACTAATTACATACGTCTAGCATGTATCGAATTCTGATATAAATTTCCCAAACTGTTATAATTTCATTTATTTACTTTTTCTGTTACGTAAGTATATAGTGTAAAACTGATTTATAAATCGGGCAACTCATTACAGTGTTATTAAATGGGAACAGGCCAATCTTATTCTTTTTAACAGAAACACAATTTACCATTGAAATTCCAGTAAAAATTTGATTTCTCTCACAGTTACAGTTACCAGGACACCCACGCACCCCCACCCATATATATATATATATATATATATATATATATATATATATATATATATATATATATATATATATATATATAGGGTAGCTTCGGTGGAATAGGGCCACCGGATGAATAGGGCCACTCGTTACGTTATTCACCTTACTTGTTTATAGAACAGAAGCAGCGAAGCGGATGCCACGCCGTGTCTTCACTGTGAGTCTCTACAAGTTCATCGTGCAGTTAGATTGAGTGAATGCTGGACGCTGATTGTATTACAGAGCAACTTTCATCATCAATTGAATGCAAGTGTTAAGAAAAATAGCGTATTTTTAATACTTCTGTCCTGTATTATTTCTTGTTACGCTATGTAGTTTTGTTGGAAGTGCAGAAGTTTGATTTTCTTATCTTCAACAAGGTTCACTCAAGATATTATGACTAGCATGATAATCGTGGAAGAACCTAAACAGGGTTGCCAACCCATTTTTCTATATATTACCAATTAGGGTGAATAGGACCATATCTAGTTACGGTGAACAGGGCCATACTTTTTGATTAGGGAGCTGCGATGGCTCAGTGGCAGAACGTTCACCTCCAGTGTGTGGGGTCCCTGGTTGAATCCCAGCTCGCGCCAAGTGGTGGACAAACACCGTGTAGATGGGTTTTATCGGAGTTTTCCTGTTTACTCCTACTTTTTTCATTCCAACATTTAATTCATTCGCATCATCCCCGTCTCCTTTAGCCTACCCTGCATAACCTTGGGAAGTAAAACTCGAAGATTTTTTCCCACTTAAATTTTGTACGAATGCATGCATCAACCACACCCCACCCATTCATCCTATCTATCGTCTTATACATAGTGGTGATATAAGAATTCGATATTTTTTTGTCTCTCTTTCTTATTTCAGATGGGAAATTATGAGCGTTAAAC
This sequence comes from Thermobia domestica, assembly GCF_964235325.1. Lineage (NCBI taxonomy): Eukaryota > Metazoa > Arthropoda > Insecta > Zygentoma > Lepismatidae > Thermobia > Thermobia domestica. Next base: position 131,730,063 of record NC_137466.1, on the reverse strand, counting down.
ACAGATGACGTACAAGAAACAGTATAATTTTTTGTCCTGTTGCACAATTGAAATATCTAATAAGGAAGCAGAAATTAACGCTAACAACTCAAGGTCTGCAGAGTAAGAAACGTCAAATATAAATAAATGACTTTATAAGCACGTAAATCTACCGTTTACACCTTCTATTATTCTAAAATATTATGTATACGAATTCTATTCTATGTTTTAGTACGACTTTACAATTGTGTGTGGTTTTAATCCACTTAATACATGTGGCCCTATTCACCTTACGAACGGCCCTATTCACCCAGATATGTTAGGATGAATAGGGCCATTCGAGGCGAGTATATATATACATTTTTATAGTATTATACAGTTTTTGAAGAAAATGATTTTTTGTGAACTTTATAGTAGAGATATGGTATATTATAAATCTGTAAAAAGTTCTTTAATAAAGCACCAATTGTAGCAGTACAAGGTAATTTTCTTGAAAGTGGCCCTATTCACCCCAATCTACTATATATATATATATATCGGGGGGTTGCCCATTTCAATCTTTCCAAGGAAATATCTCGAAAACATAATGAACAGAACAAAACAAAAATTAGCATAGGAAATTACAGAGCATATTTATCATTCCACGGCTCGAGAATGTTGCAACAGAGGAAAAGATGGTTAGAATTAAACTGCCACAGTGCAAAGGAGGAAATCTAATTTCTAGAATATTATAGCTTCAACCAACCTCCGTAAGTGGGTGAAGCGGAAAGGAACAGAAATTTCAAATGAGAACCTTAGTTTTTGCAAATTGAATGTATGCAACAAAATTGTCTATTGTGTTTTTATAACAGATTTCTCTGTAATGAGAAAACGTAGGTAAAATTTGTGTTAAATGGTGCCTTCCATTTTTTATTGCAGGCAATTATTTGATGCAAAAATTAATCAACTGAAATGTGAAACAAAATCGTCGAACAATGCAGTTTTTAGAACATACATATTTTATAATTATGCACTTTTATGATATTATCTACACTTAATGAATTGTAACAGTATTCTGACTGGCAAATCATAGAGAAATTTACGGGGATTATCTAATTTGAAATGTCTACTCCTTAATATTGCACTAAATGTTCTACCTATAAATAGTCCCGGAAGCTCGGGAATATTTTCTATAATTTCCATTGCTAAAAGTGGTACCACCTGATCTCAAGAATCGAGCCATTCTGCACCTGTAGAATGTTTGGGAGAAAGCAAATGCGTTTCTTTTAACATTGTGAAGCTATCCTTGACTTCTAAGCTGAAAATTCAATCCTGAAACCAACAGCAATAGATCTATTAACTTCTAACTTTAACAGGGGATAAAGAATTGAATCCGTTCACTAGACACTGACTCCATACACACTAATTGTTTGTTGAGCAAAACCATATATTTTCATTAAAAAGTAAATATGTGTTACAGTTTCACCAACTAACTCTTTGGCTTCATCAGGCACTATGAGATACAAGATAACTGTACAATCTTATATATATATATATATATATATATATATATATATATATATATATATATATATATATATATATATACAACAGCTGAAATATCTTTATTCTGATTGGCTCCTGGCAGCAGCAAATCCCCTTCAGGTATACTTATTTGAAAATTCCGACATTGATGCTTTCTATTGTTGCTAATAACACAAAATGACGATCTTAAATAAACTAATTTAAACTAACAATTAATTAACGTAAGTAATAAAGTAAATAATTGTATATATATATATATATATATATATATATATATATATATATATATATATATATATATATATATATATAACTAAAACTAACTAACTAACTCTATGGCCTATGGAACCCGGAGGTTCAGTGCCGCGTTCACAAAAGCTCTCCACTGACTTCTATCCTTAGCTAATTGCATCCAGTTTCTACTTTGTATTCCTATCTCTGCGAGATCCATCTTAATATTGTCCTCCCATCTGCGCCTAGGTCTTCCTAATGGTCGTTTTCCTATGGGTCTACCAGTCAAGACTTTGAAAGCGTTTCTACTTTCTTCCATTCTAGCTACATGACCTGCCCACCTAAGCCTCCTACACTTGACGACCCTAACAATGTTGGGTAAACCGTATAAACTATGTAGTTCCTCGTTATGAAGCTTCCGCCATTCCCCATTCTCGTTCCTCTTGGGTCCGAATATTCTTCTCAGGATCCTGTTCTCAAATACTTTCAGTCTATGTTCTTCCCTCAGAGTAAGCGACCATGTTTCACAACCATACAGAACAACAGGCATGATTATCGTTTTATATATTTTAAGCTTCAAATTCCTCGACAGAATTCGCGACGACAAGAGATTTTGAACCGAATAGTAACACGAATTCCCTGCTTTTATCGACATTTAATTTCTTCGTGAATATGATTTTCGTCTGTTAATATTGATCCTAAATATTTGAAAGTATCCACTTTATCAAAAGCATTATTTAATATTTTAACGCCTCCACAATTTGCCGTATTACGGTCCCTACGCACTTCCATGTATTTAGTTTTCTCTGCATTTACTTCTAAACCCATGTCCCTGCAAGCGTTTAATAAGATCTCTGCATTTATTTCTATTGTTCTCCTATCATCCCCTATTAAATTTACATCATCAGTATATGCCATAACCTGGTGAATGCCGTTCAACTCTAGGCCTTGGTTGCTATCTTTGATTTTCCTTATAGCGTATTCCAGCACAAAGTTAAATAATAATGGCGACAACGCATCTCCTTGTTTCAGGCCATTTTCGACGTGAAAACTCGTGGACAAAAATTTTCCTACCCGGACTTTACTTTGGGATTCACTTAAACATATCTTAATTAATCTAATTAGCTTTCTCGGTATTCCAAGTTCAGTAAGAACGTTGTATAATGTTTCTCTCCTAACCGAGTCGTACGCCTTTCTAAAATCAATAAATAGTTGATGTACCGGGGTATTGTATTCCCACTTCTTTTCGAGTATTTGGCGAATGGTAAGTATTTGGTCGATAGTTGATCGATTTCGTCTAAATCCGCACTGATAATCTCCAATAATTTCATCTGCATATGGGGTCAATCTTGCTAACAGAATATTTGAAAGTATTTTATAGGATGTTGACAGAAGAGAAATGCCTCGATAATTATTACAGTCAGTTTTGTCGCCTTTCTTGTGAATTGGAACAATGATTGATTCTTTCCATTCTTGTGGCAATTCTTCCTTGTTCCAGATAAGGAGAATGAGTTTGTGTATCTTGTTCCACAATTTTTCGCCTCCAGCTAAAATTAACTCAGCCGGGATTTCATCTACACCCGGAGATTTATGTTTCTTCAATTTCTTTATAGCGGCTTCCACTTCTATTCGATTGGGTTCTGGAATATACGGTACTGCGGTGTGTATCTCCTTTTCTCCACGCACATTAGTTTTTGGCTGCGTGTTCAGCAAATCGTCAAAGAAATCTTTCCATGTATTTAAGAGGCTATCCGTATCGGTGAGAACTGTTCCGTCAGATTTCTTTAATATATAAGCACGAGGTTGATAGCCTTTCTTAAATTCGCTGATCCCCTTATACATGTCCCGAATATTTTTATTTTTACTATTATCTTCAAGTTCCTTAATTTTAGCTTTCAAAAAATCCCGTTTCTTTGTTCTAAAAGTTTTGGAAGTTTCCCGCCTGATATCTGCGAAATTTTGTGTAGTTGTTTCATTCGGATTTTGTAGCCACCGTAATTTTGCCTGTTTTCTCTTCTCTGCTAGTTTAATGCATTCTTGGTCGAACCATGGTTTGTTCCTACGTATTTCCGCGTGTCCCAATTTTTCTATTGCTGAACTTTTAATGCTATCTCTAATTTCAATCCAAGTATCCTCAACACTAGTGCACTCCGAGTCTTCTAAAATCGCGAATCTATTCGAAACTTCGATCTGGTATTCCTCTCTTACCTGGCTCTCTTCTAATTTCTTTAAATTAAATCTCTCCGTTTTCGGACATTGAATATTACCTTTATTCAACGATAATCTCTCCCGTATTATCGCTACTACCAGGTAGTGATCAGTGTCACAATCAGCCCCTCTAAACGACCGGACGTCAATTATGCTAGATTGTCTTCTTCTATCTACTAAAACGTGATCAATTTGATTATGTGTTTTTCCGTCTGGTGATGTCCAAGTGTATTTATGAACGTCGCGATGTGGGAATTTTGTACTCTTCACGATTAGGTTTTTGGATGTTGGAAAGTTCACGAGTCTAACACCGTTGTCATTACTTTCCTTATGCAAACTTTCGTTCCCTATAATCGGTTTGAAAATATCCTCTCGTCCTACCTTCGCATTGAAATCCCCTAATAGAATCTTCATATGGTATCGCGGGAGTTGGTCAAATATCCGTTCCACTTCTTCGTAAAAACAATCTTTTATGTCGTCACCCTTATCTTCAGTTGGAGCATGTACATTTAAAACAATAATATCACACCACCGTCCCTTAAGAGTAATAAAAGAAAGTCTGTCAGTAACAAATTCAACCCGTTTAATTGCTGGTAATATTCGTTTGTGAACGAAAAACCCTGTTCCTAACTGGTGATTTTTATTTCCTTCCCCGTAAAAGAACGTAAAATTTCCGGAATTCTCAGATCCATTTCCTTCCCACCTAACTTCCTGAACTCCTACTAAGTCCATCCTGTATTTCTCTAACTCACTCGTTACAGATTTTAACGCGCCTGCCCTATAAAGACTTCTAATATTCCATGTTCCAAATCTCATGTCCATTTTCTTTTGCTGATGTCGTGCCAAGTTATCAGTCCTTGTCCGAGGCTTTTGTGAATGTTTCTGAACAAGTACCTTTTTTTACAGGATGAGGGTGTTAGCCTTACCCAAACCCCCAAGCTGGAGGACCACTCCTAGTCGTCTGTCCGCTACTGCTTATTCAGTATATTCGCAGCTAACCTTTATATCTAGAGGCCTTCTCCTCGATCCGCAACCTGAGGACGCGCCATGCCGTGGTGACAGGAACCCACGTTACACGGGTTACACATATATACATTAATAAATAAACATATAAACACTATTACACCTAGATATGCACACATACAAGATGTGCATCAATCAATATATATATATATATATATATATATATATATATATATATATATATATATATATATATATATATATATATATATATTCACATTTTATACTTACAGCTTTTCTAACAATTTATTCCACTTCTGGTCTATGTTAAGTCCTGCATTCTAGTTCATCGCTTTATTACCCTCCATTTCAATACATCGTGCCTCCTTCCATTTTCTGATTATGCTTCTATCTTCTTGTCCTAGAATTTTTACTTCTTTCCAATTTACTTCATGTCCCGTGTCCCTTATATGTTTGTAGACAGCATTTTTGTCCCTCTCTAACCTAACGTCATCTTAATGTTGCTTTGTACATTCAGTGAGTCTCTTTCCAGTTTGTCCAATATAACACATTTCACACTCACTGCACTGAATTTTGTAGATCACTCCTTTTTTTCTCCACCAATGTGCCTTGTTCTTCTTCTCTCTTCTTCCTTCTTTTCTAACTTATTACTTCTAGTAGTCTCTTGCTTCCTTTTCTATATGCCTCCCATCTTCTTCGGCATTCTTTTAATAATTTCTTTCTTCTTCCAAACTTTCTATCCCCACCACATTTTTCTTTCTCCTGTCCCTCCTTCACTTCGTTCACCTTCTCGTCTTCTTTCTTCTCTTTCTTCAGTTTTGTTCTCCCATCTTCTGTACTTTAACTTTTTTCTATCATTCTCTAGCTGCTTATGGAATGATTGTATACTTTGTTCAGCTTTGTCTTCTTGACTGCTTATTTGCATAATTCTTTTATCCATATTATTCATGAAATTCTTCTTGGTAGAGTGATCCACAACACTTTTGGTGTGGCAATAGTTTCCCGACGAGCAACTTTTTGGGTACCATTCTGTGTATATCACTCCTTGTTTCCTCCTTATTCTCATATCCAGGAACATTGTAGTGTGTATGTAATTATATACAAAGCAAAGCTTCTACTTATGGAAAATATCACTGAATCCATGTTAAAAAATATTTCTTACTATCTCTGTAAATTACTACTATAAGATAAAAACAGGTGGACAATTATTACCTGAATGCACTGAATGCTAGCCACAATAACATGAGAAAGTGATTTCTTAGCAACCATTTGATTGTTGGTTTTTAAAAACGGATTTGTAAATTAACAATATTGATATTGAACAATGTTAAAAATTCTGAATTCTTAAAATTTTCTCTATAATGTCTAATTTTTAATTTAAATAAATATTACTCTTGTAGAACAAATTTTAAATAAGAATGTAGGCATCAGTACTGAATCTCAAAGTATGAGGTTTTACTATTTCCACCTTCAGTACAAGGAGAAAGCTGAAAATGTGATTTATTCTTCGGATTTGGCATTCACATCAGAAGTCCAGTCCATTCAACCACTTTTGCATGCAATAGAAGAATCAAGTCAAAAAATAGCATTACTATTTTTTTTATATGATGATCAATGTTGAAACTGGAAACCATAGACTTCACCACTTTCGGTTTGTATAGAGGAAGAAAATCAGTATGAAAGTTGTTCGCGGGACACCCATCGATATTAAAAAAGTCATATTTTGCTATCTTTTACTATTTTCGCTTCATGAACATCAATTCTGAAACCAGAAGTAGTATTAAATTTATCACACTTCGGGTTTCAGTACATGTATATCCATTTTCATTAGACGTTCATCGATTTAAAAAAAAGTCTTGGCGTTATCTAGTTTCTTCTATGGCAATTAACATTGAAACCGGAAAAGATTAATTTATATGACTTGTGGTTTGAATATAGGGTTACCGGATGATATGAACCTATTCTTAGGACAGTGATTAGACTCCAAAAGATCGCTTCTCGCTATATCGTTTTTGCTTTATGGCGACCACTATTAAAAATTGAAACTTAATTTTTACAATTTTCTGTTTGAAGAAAGGGTTAATGGAAGAGATATATCGTATTATCGATCGACGGGACGCTAAATCAATTCCAAGGAACCACTTCTCGCCATCTCCGACTATTTATGTTCTATAGAGATTAAAATTGAATTCAGAAGTAGTAGCAAATTTATACCACATTCGGTTTGAGTAAGGAGGCGTAGATGAAATTAGTACATTTTCTTTAGACCCTAAATTTACTTAATAACATCGCTTATCGATATATGTTACCGTTGTTGTTCTATATCCATTATGGTCAATGTTTCTATCATTTCCCGTTTAAATATAGGGCCAACGCAGCACTTGGAACATATTCCTGAGACACTGAATCGATTTCAAGATTCTTTTTCTTGCTATCTGTTTTGGGCCTCGGTGACTCTGTAGTAGTGAGCTCACCTCCGGCACATGGGGTCCTTGGTTTGATCACAATTCACTCGAAACGAATTTTGTGATGGACAAATACTGTGTATGTGGGATTTATCAGACTTTCCTAGCTTCCTTCCACTTTCTTCACTACATCATTTCATACATCCACATCTGTTTAATTTTTAAGGTTCAGCCAATAGAACAAAAACTGCCTTAGCAAGTACGTTTCAAAAATGCTAATATTAAAATATGTACTTTAGTATGAATAATACATTGTTATAATCTCATATGCTGATTGAAACCCGTTCAACTTACCAATATGACATTATAACACTGTTACCTTTGTGGTAAGAGGATCACAATCATAGTAAGCAGCATACAGAACCATACCAGTGTAACAAAAGAGAGTCAAACTGAGTACTACTCCTGTTGTAGAAATCCACAAGCTTCTGCAAAATGGTATAAAAATGAACATTTTATTAATATTACAGCAAAACTATATAGCAAACCTTTTGTGATAATTATAATTAACAGAACTAATAAATCATGCTGTAATTTGCACAGGATAATTAGATATGTATTTAGACATTATTTTGGTGCTAGTATTCCTCTACCAGATTGAAAGAGCTGATGAGAAATTTCAAATAAAGAGATAATGTGAAACATAAATACATGCTAATATTAAAATGTTCGTTCCTACTTCCTTCAGCACGATGAGTTTTAAGCATTTGTTAAACTAAAAGCTAGTAAGGATCACATGCAGTGATTGTGTTAATATACAGTAGTATTGATAGCTGAAGTTCGTTCACTAATATATTATATAAGCCTACGTAACATATTTTTGTTGTAATTTGTTTGCAATGTAAATGTAGTGCACTTCGTAGTTTCATAATTGATTGTCACTGAAATAGCATTCATACTTTCTCTTAATGATCTCTTATTGTGAATCTTGTTTCCTGCGTTTCAAATGTTGCTCACAGAAAAAATACTGATAAGATGTTGAGGTATTAAGATTATAAATTATAAGGCATTATTAATATAATCAATATATGACACTCGGAATGCCAAAAGAAGAATGAAAATATAACATATATAAAGTCATTTTATAGTTATTTATAATTTTACATCAAACATACACCAGGGACCAAATTTGATTAATTGTAACTAATATAATTATGTAATGTAAACTAATATAATTATGAGTGACTTTGTAAAAGGAGTCAATACACTTTCTTGACTTCATACGGTTAAACATGTCACTAGAGACAGAAATAATATCCTTCCGAACGAGAGATTTTTAGTTTGCAAAAATACCTATCATCTTGTCATGTTAACAGGTTATCTATTTGCTTCTAAAAGTAGATACAGTGAAGTTACTTACATTCTGGCGTCTCGGAGAGTTGGTAACGCAAGATATCGCTGAACCATATGCTGATTTGTAGCACTTCGATGCAAATAAAAAATTATATCCCCAAGAACTATAGACCACACTGTGTGTCGAACAAGTGGATTCGGATCGAAACTGAAAGTAAAAGTTCGTTAATATATGTAAAAAGCAGACCCATACTTGCAGCTGTATCAGAGATTCATGTATGGTGGGTGATAAAACAAATAATCCAATGTGTAAACAATTGTCTACAATTCGCAAGACCTTACCACAATCTATATTTTTTCTCATTCGACGCTACACACTTTAAACTTGGATACATCATTCGTGAAATATAAAGGGCTGTAGAGCACACTGTCTATTTTATACTATATTGCAAAATTGCGTACAAATGGAACTTATACCACATTGCCTGACTCCTCTGGCTTCATATAGCTGGTAACCTCTAGTGATAGCATTTCTATAGATTCTGTCCGAGATCCATTGAGAAGCAATTAATCCTACGTAACATTACCCATGACAGAAGAAGGGCATCATCTCATTACTGAACGGTTCAGAAACACCGGGCAGTATTTGCAAACAGCATGTGGGTTAAAGATGTAAAGCAAACATATTTACTCCTTACTAGACTTGGAAACAACACAATATAAGAAAATGTGCAAATCTAAATGTTATGTGTCAAGGAAAAAAATAACTGAGGCCTGACGAATGTATACTGTGAGTAGCTTGCAACTGATTCTGCAACAATGATACACTGGAAGAAATAAATATTTTTTGTCGCAAGATACGTTAGACAATATTAGACTCGCTGAACGGTAAGAGCTATAGAAGATACTGCAAGATAGATAGCATATTGGTTATACTTTTATGCATTTGCCTTTCAGCTAGGCAACAAAACGAACTATGCCTTCTGGAAGCTCGCAATTAAGGCTTTTGTCGCATGGGGCTAACACGAAATTTGGTGCCCCTTCAATGTACATATATTGCTCTTTTAGAATCCCCAGCAACCACGTTCCGAAGCACGTGCCCCCTGATACCCTTAGTTGCGGCTCTGGCCTTACTATCAGCTCTGTGTTTGAGAAATTATTGTTTGCTTTCGATGTTTTGTATTGCAATTGTCATATTGTATTATAAACACCACTTTTATCAATCGGTTATGAAACATGTTAGCACAATAAAATATATCTGGTTAACGAATGATATGAAGTAATATAGCTATTCGTTTCCTATAGACTCTATGGGTAAAGAGGAGTTGCTTTATTTTGATTATTCTTGATGCGATCCTCTTTGAAAATTTGCTTTAATTTCCTCTGAATTTTCTTTGTTTCTTGTGTAAGTTATTTAACCATTAACTAGTCAATCAGAATGTATCTTTTATCCTTTTCTCTATGTTCAGGAAACAGAAAGGTAGAGAAAATCCACCATTAGAAGCTTCCACTGCATATGACAGGAAGACGATATTCTTCGGTTGTCAACAATTGACTATGGTTTCCGCTTTGGACGTGGAAGATTCTTCTTGGACTTAAGGCGACAAGTCATTTTCGGATCTCGGGACAGGCTAGAGGTCTGAGTATCTTTATATATCTATGATACTGAAAATGAAATATATTTATTTTGTAAACTAAATAGATAAAATCTATTCATCAGGATATGATGATCATTTCGGTAGAAAGTATGAACAAAAATAAATAAATAAAACAGAAACATGATCCCTACAATGCAAACAGAGAAGTATTTTCAGAACGCTAAAGCTGATCTATAACTTCATGCCTAGAGAATTGTCTATGTGCGCTTCCTACGGATAATTGTAATCAATTTATCATTCAATACAAAATAACTTCAAATTTCAGACATCATATTCGGGCTCAAGCTCCCTCGAAATAAATTTGTTATATGCACAACTTATCTAAAATTTGTCGGAACCCAAGAGAAAAAATATAAGTGGTTATTCACATGTTGTGCATAGCCCCTCAAACACAATTTTACATACGCCACTATATATATATATATATATATATATATATATATATATATATATATATATATATATATATATATATATATATCTGTGTGTGTGTGTGTACGTGTGTATGTGTTTGGGGGGCTGTGGGGGGTGGTTGACAACGGTCAGGGCTGTTGATGTTAGTATGTTAAGTCAAAGTCCGTACTAACATGTAAGAGACTTAGCACGTAAGTGTACAATGAACTGAGCAGATGGTGATAGTATAAAATGAGTGAGTACATACAAGGCAAATTTCCACAGTCGGTTAGTAAACCTAGAAACCCATTACCAACCACGTTGGGGTCAATATGCTGACTATACAAACTCAACTACATATATTCTGGTAGACCTAGAAATCCAATAAAAATCGTATTGAGGTTGGTCTGGTAACTACACCTCAATCAGCTAAAAGCCGTTTGGTAGATCATAGTTTGAGGCTGTAATGCCAAGGAATTTTATATTATTATTATTATTATTATTATTATTATTAAATGAAGTGCAGCGTGATAGTTTTACGAATTGAATTTGAAAAAAAGACTCTAAATTTCAAATCAACGAACCTAGCAATGCCCTTCCACCCTCACAGGAAGTCGAATCTGGATATCTACGGGCAGAAAGGTTGAGCGCCACTTACCGACAAAGACTCACATGTATTTTCGTGGTGATTTTATTATCAATATTGGTCACTAACATTACGAAAGTGTGAAACGTTTAGTGTAATATGATATATATATATATATATATATATATATATATATATATATATATATATATATATATCATTTTACACTAAATGTTTCACACGAAACATTATAAATCTCCCTAAAGAAAAATATGTTTATTATAGCGGTTTCGTTACAAATAATTTTTTTAAAAAGGTATCCTTTCCTCCCTTAGCCAGTCTATTGTAGGATCACACTTCTGCTTCAGTAGCATAGTTAAACATACTGAAAAAAGGACTACTAGCTACCAGCAGCTGATTACATAACGTTTAAGGGTAGGTTCATATGTCAAATACTACATTTTAGGCTTACTTCTGCTACTTGTACCCTTTTGCGCTAAAATCCTCTTTTCTCCGTGCACTTCTGTTTGTCTTCGTTCCTAGCTAGTGTTTTCGCAAAAGAATGAAAACAGAAAAGAATCGGTGTTGCCAATAGTAGATTTACAACTTCAGAGCAGATATACTGAAACGCGATTGAAAACTATAAATTTCTAGGTGTACATAATTTATTATTATTATTATTATTATTATTATTATTGGTTAGTTCAATTGGAGTTCATCCTATTTGAGACATGGATGTTCATCTTAAGACGGAATCGTGCACTGAAGGCGCGAGCTAGTCACTAAACCAGCGGGGAAGGTTATTATTATTATGTCGTAGAGACAAAATATATATTTCGTCGATTGAAAACATTGTGATTTATATTTTTACTCTTTTCCGTGAGAAATGAACTTCTTACACCAATGACGAGTCTATAGCACGATTCTTTCGTCACCCTTTGTTTCATCACTTCATAGTTATATGAAAATGATTTCGTCACATATTCTTTGGCAGCTGGTATAATACCTACAAAGATGGTAGACATAAATTAAAAAAAAATACTTATAGACAAGCCTAATGAAAGTATGTAATATAAACAATTAATAAAATAACTATGACACGTTTCGTGCAATAAACTTATCAAGATGGGAAGCTTACTCAAATACATCAAGTCGGCCACTATCGTAATTTCTTTGCCAAACAACTTGAACTCCACCAACATCAGCAGTAGCTTTTATTACCACATACAGTGATATGCCATACATTAGAACACACTGAAACACATCAGTCCATACAACAGCTTTCAAACCTCCCTGTTTAAAACAAAACAAAACAAAAAAATGTAAGTCTTAAATTCAGCCATTTTAGAGCAAACTGCTCGCGTGTTATAAAATATGTGTAAATTAAATTACATATCAAAGGCTTATATTTTGACTATAGAAATATCATTTATAAATGTAATTCAATATAAGACTAGTTGCTTTAGAAAGCAATATAGCAAATTTTGGTCATAGAAGATCAGATTTTGATGTATTCTTATTATACTTCAAAAATGAAAATGACATTCTAGTTTTAATTACTCCTTTGTTTGAATGATGGTTGTGCTAGACTGAAAATTAATTATGTTACGCAATTGTTTGATTCACACACTCGAATGGAAATATTTGTAATTCAGCAGAACTATTTGGATACATATATTAACGTCACTTTTGCTTATGAAGATTACATGACATTTTAATACAACAATTCAAATTCCTTATGCTTATAATTATTAGAAATAAAATAATCTATTTATAAATAATAATGAATTTGACACTGTTAACTAGAGAAGAATAAACAGAAAGTATTATTGTATTTTTGCAAATTAAGTGTACTTCAGATTGTCTACAGAACTAAGTTCCTTGTGACACAGTTTCAATTATATTCCTGTTATTTATTTTGCAAAATAAAGAACACCAATTATCCAATGCATTGTCTTTCGAAGGATGTTTGATGTTGCTTTGAGAAGCGAGTGTGAAAACTTCGAAGCATATATCCTTTTGTCTGAGTCCAAATTCTCTTTCACTCTTCATATCTTAACAAGAGATTATTTCAATTCTTCATTAAATGTCTTGTCTCGGCAACAAGCGTTTTTTATTTTCTTTCTTTTTTTTTTCAAAATAGTAATTTCGATTGTCGTGTTTTTCTTTCTCATAATATCGGTACAAATTTGCAAATAACACCTCTCTGCTGCCTCTAGTATTTTCCTCTAAATATTAGATCAGCTGTTAACTTCATGGACTTCTTATCCCTCTCAAACTACCCTCTTTTCTTTTATATACTTCTAACCTTCTGTAAGTACTTACTCAAAAAGCCCGCTTTTAGTTTTTATAGTTACCTAACATTACCTTTTAACGTCGTGATTTCACAAAACTCACAGAAGATATTGAGAGACACAAGTGTGTGGTAAAAAGAATACAGTATTTTATTCGAATTTGATTAACTTTTCTCGACTATCACACATTGAACATAAACCTCAAGCAACAGAACATAATTATTACCTAAGAAACATAATTATTACTTTCTGTAATATAATAATCATAATAATAGTTTCAAATTAGCTACATCACCACTTTACTGTCGGTAATAGGGTGCCCAGTACTTTTAGACTAAAACTTGAGAATTATTCAAATAATAGACAACTGTTCATTTAGTCCAACTCTATCGATAAGTATATTGAGAAGAATTTATCTTTTTAATGCAATATTATCATACTTATCTAATTGATTATATACTTACCACACAGGTATAAAACATGCAGACACCCGTAACAACTGACGTCACTAGGTGAATATTTAGTCCTGCGACTAAACATAAAATAAAATAAAATAAATATGCATACACACGACAGTTGAACATTGTTATAACATCTTTTGTTGAACATTGAGCTTGTGATGTTATTTCTAAGGGGGAATATACTGTAATTTAAAAATGTTCATGTGCAGTTTGGTGCAAGGCACAGTGACGTTGTACAGGGTGGCTCAAAAGTATGTATATCGATCAGCATCAATCAAGTATAACATTTTAATTTATTAAGATAATGAATTTATTTCCTTCGGTGTGCTTCGAGCTTAAGGCATAAGTGAAAAGAAATTAAGAACAAATAATGAAAAATGTAAGTCAATACTGTATGGTTAAGAATAAATAAATGTTATAAAATATCATGAGCAATCAGTACGGGACTGTATAACTACTTTTGGGCCACCCTGTAGTGTAATTAGAATTAACATAAAGGAAATAACACTAATCAAATTCCAAATTAATTTGAGAGAAAAACGAAAATATTTTATTATTACATTTCATGATAAATAAACGTAATGATACTATCATTATAATTTTCTTATCGTTTTCATTCCTCGTAGGGATTATATACAGGAAGAAAATACTTTTGTACAAAGGAAGGTGAAGAAAATGCCTTTGTAACATACAGTACTTTTTAAGTCATATGCTTAACCCAAGGCTAAATATCTTGATTGGTTTTCAAAATGGTATTGTATTACCTAAATATGTATTATTTGCCTTCAACGATAAGTTGTGTAAGCGAACTTATTATCTGTATCTTTTTCGTTGCCAAACAACTTTGTAGCTGTTGAAGGCTATACATGTTATCGTAATGTATTTGTGGTCTCGGTAACTAAAACTGTCAGAAAAGAAAATATTACCATGAACAAAGAAATAAATATAAAACTTTCTTTGTCTTCTTTCAGTATAAAATTAAGTTTATAACTCGTTCTCTTGTGTCAATAACTTCGAAATAGAAAAGTTTGCCAAATAGATTTTAACTTACTTCTGCTCGACTTCTGTAAATGCGACATTTGGTACGTTCAGTCCACAAGGGGATCGATCTTCTTTTCGTAATTTTGAATATATTTCCTCTTCAAAATCTGTATCTGAAGCTTTTTTTAGAGCTTAAAAGATTCATGTTCAGATATTTGAAACAACTCTTATAATGTAAAAATTAGTGTTAACTTTAAAATGTACTCAAGTACATCGTAAATATATATATATATATATATATATATATATATATATATATATATATATATATATATATATATATGTGTGTTCCTCACAGCTTTGAAAATTGAATTTTACTCCCTTCTGCTCTGAAAGCCGCATATAATCTTATGCTTGTTCTGCCTATGGTTCTATATGACACTTTTCTTTTAGTTCCTGAAACACGTTATTAAATGAACTACAAATTGTAAATGATAACTTCGTGTAACAAAATCTAGCTATTACATTTTCAGTGCATTACATTTTTATAATATTAATACCTTTGACAAAATCACTGCAGTAGAATATTACTCTAATATCTACGCAAACACCTATTTGAAACTAGACAGCCCACTGAATTTATTGATTTTTCCTTATCTATTCACAACGGACTCTTTGGTTCTTGATTTTTTTTCATGTTTCCTTTTACAGAATACGGTGATTAAATGATTGTACGTGTTATAACGAAAACAAGGAGAAACATACAATTATTTCTGCAATAAATTGACTTTTTAAATAGCTCAAAAATTCCTATTCTAAGCTGGATTGACAGAAAAATATTTTTTTTCATAATAAAACAACTTTTCAAGCCATTGATCTAAAAATACTACTTAATACATACCTTGGTTAAATGTCAAAGCTGCTACGTAAACAACAACAGCTGTCCACAGCAACTGAAATTCAAAGATAAATTTCTCACTGAAACATGTAACTCGTACTTCATGCACTACATACGTAACTTGAAAGAAAATACCTCTGTATACATAATATAGAATATGTAAGAGAATAGTTACTTAATATTAGAACTTACCAGAAATATTAGAAAGAGACCTGATCCAAATATACGCACAGATTTGTTGAATCGTCTTTCCAAGTACTGAAAAAAAATATTTCTATAATTACTACTGGTTATTATTTATTCTTATTTATACATTATTACAAATAGTTGTATATTGTAGTAGTATACGAAGGGCGTTAATGAACTATACGTACAAACTAAAAGAGGTGTTTTATCACATTAGAATAAATTTTTTAAAAAAATGATATGGACATGTAGGGAAACGTGCATAGTTTCATAGCTAGGGGCGTACAAAGTCGTGAAAATGCTACATTTCAACACGAATTATTTCAAATTCGAAAAACTGTGGAGTGCTGATTCATATCTTTGTAAAGGAAGTCACACATACATCATTCAAAAAATACATACTTCAGCAGTGTAGGCTTAAAGTAGACAAAAGATATATGACAGCAGTGAACATGGACTGCTTCAGCGGGAAGTCGAAAGTGCTACTATTGGTGGGTTCAGTGTACAAAGGAAGCAAATCTACTTTTCGGTCAGTTTGGACATATTTCATCCTCAGAATCTCTACGTAAATTTCCTTAATGTGGTTAAAAAATTCATGTCCAGATATGGTAATAACTCTTACAATATATAAAAAGCAGTGTATACTTTGCCATCTACGTAAGGATTTACATAACCTTTCCATCTACTTACGTAACTTTGATTTTCTTACAACTTTGGTGGTTGAATTTGATTCCTTGTACTCTGAATGCCCTAATCATGCCTGACATATTGAATGGATATGAAAGTTGTTTACTGAGGCTTAGAGAAGAATAGAGACTAACAGTTTACCAAACTAATGGTTTGAAAAAATTAGTTGGGGTGGGCAAAAGGGAGGAACAATCATACGAAATTGTAAAGTTAGAAAATCTAGAAATTCATAGAAGGTGCAGGTCGCCATACATATAATAAAGTATGGATGTAGAAAAAAAGACCCTGGGACGATTAAGATGAAAGTAGGAGAAAAAATATATAGAGCATAGTAATGATGACAAATTCTTATATTACCAATACTTTGTTTTATTGCTATATGAATGCTATTCTAACAGGTTTCTATGAAGGCAAGTATACAACTCAGAGTGGATTAACTCTGTACAGGATAGGTTCCCTGGAAGTTTTATTTCTCGTACAATAAACCTGGTTTTTTATCAGTGACGACGCCAGAGGGGAGGCAAGGGGGCGAGCGCCCCCCCTGTTGGCTACTCCTGCCCCCCTGAATGTCATCCAGACTGCCCCCCCAGACTCCTACAATCATAAAACATTCTACATATAGTATTTTATATCGGTATCATAACCAATCTCATTGTCAAATTGTAGTATACTTTCTATGCATTTACTATGTGGCAGATTAGTACTCAAGCTTTCTTCTTTGAGCGTCTGGGTATGCACGCATATTTCTGTTTTCTAATTTAGCGCCTTTTCCGGTAAATTTTAGTTACAGTTCTTTCTTATGAATTTTAATTACTGTGCCTAGCGAACAATAGTAGATTTGATCGACTTGTTTTCTTCTCATTGGATCAACTTCGATTAGAAACAAAAGAAAGTTAAAACCAATAACATAACTTGTTTGTATTTATCCAGTTTTGAAGTTTTCAGTTTCATATTTTGTTTTATTTAAAGGTTCTATACTTTCATTTCCTGAAATATTATTCTCAGCTTTCAATATTCGGAGGATGGGCTTATAACAGCTTAATTTGCGACTACCAGGGCTTAATTTTTTGAAGGAAAAAAAGTTGTGTTTTCCCATCCTGCAAATGATAATAATAATAAATGTATGGAATTAAATCGATTATTTTTTTAGCTCCCAATAAAACGTATTGTCAGAGTGCTGATATTTAGTTAGTAATTGGTATATACAATTGTTCCCTTACTTATTTTGTTTCAAAGTACTGACATGACGTGCAGTTTTACTTCTTCTACACTTCTCCCGAGATTCAATATACTACCTTGTACAGTGTTCCAGTTTTGCAGAAGTTAAAAAAATCTGGAGACTTCCTCGCACAACTGTTCGTAACATTACCCTTATCAGATCTAAAGTTCAATCAGATCTAAGTTTGGGAAATAAATACAGGCAATAGTTAGACGGAGCTAAATCTGGGGAATACGGATGATGATTTAGACATTGAAATCCTAGATTATGCAATGCTAATTGTGTTCGCAAGGGTTCGATGGACAGGTGTATACTCTTAAAGGAACAGAATTCCTCTCTTTTCATTTTCCATGGTGTTGAATTTTGAATTTTTCTTTCAGTTTTGTGAGTAATGTAGAGATTCTCAATTAAATATCTGACCGTTGCGGAGGTAGTCTATGAGTATGACTCCATACTTGTCCCAGAAGAATGTTGCAAACAGTTTTTCAATCTACTTCTGTGTCTTGAACTTCTTGGAGCGAGGGAGAAATGAGTGCTACTACTCCATTGACTGTTGTTTCGTTTCAAGATCATAGTGATACAACCATATTTTGTCCATGTTTACTATTCGTGAGCGAAATGATCAGCATTACATTCAAACTGGAAGAAGACTTCTCTTAATGCCGTCACTCTTTTATTCTTCTGACAGATATTTTGGGAACACATTGTGTCGAGAACTTGCGCATACCCAAGCCATTCTGAATTATACTACCGACGCGTTCCAAAGAAATGCCCACAATCTCTGACACAAGTTTTACTGAGACGGTAAAAACTGAGGAAGGGGTTGCAGCCAGACCTCAGACTATAATAAGTATATCGTTCGTCACTCAAAAACTGGGGAGGCCTAAGAACCCCGGCCCCAGGTTATATCCACCACTGGTTGATATGCTGCAATTTTCAAGAATAATGTTACAAATTGCATCCATGACTTCGGGAACAGTCACTGGATGTAAAGTCATCCTGGATGTAAAGCATAATTTGTTGAGAAACCGCAACGTTTGAACTAAGCCATCACTTCTTCACCACTGTATATAATGGAGGAGAGTCCCGTAGTGTTTCACTGATTTTCTCATTAATTTACTTTGGTAACTATCCTTGGCGGAACAAAAATGTTATAACAGTTCGGATCTGGATGTTCGTGAAATTCGCTGTTTGGGCACACATAATCACTTCAGAGGCCTGAGAAAGCAATAAGAACTTCATAATTAATATGAAAATTTGTTGAAAACATGTTTTTTAAAACTAGTTTCATCTTTCTACCTAGTACCTACACTCCTTCTGGGTTGGATTACTTGATTTTCAGCAGCCCTTCGTAAATTATATATATATATATAATTTAGGTTTCAAAAGTTGCATTGAAAAATATTTCATGTACAGGCGTTACTTATCTGTTAGTTACAAATTTTACTTGAAATAAGTTTATTATATAGGCCTAATATAAAAACAACAGCAAAATACACAATGTAAAGTAAGTCAAACATAATAAATGTGATTTTTGGTGTGGAAAATAGCCTCCCCCCCGAAAATGTATCTGCCTCTCCTTTGCCCCCCTAGGAACTTATAGCTGGCGTCGTCACTGTTCTTTATCCCATAGAATTACGACTATTATTATCTACTTTGTAATTATTATTTACTTCATATTTATAGAAGTTGTCCTGGAGTTTGTCACAAGTTGCTTCTGTCTGAGTCATACTGTGTGTTTTCCTTGGTAGACAACATTTGTTGAAATACAATATAGCATTGAAGACGCTGCAGGAGAGCACGAAGCGGGCATTTCCCGCTGACTTCCTCTCCACAAGACATAGTGTATTGTAACGTAGATAAAATAATATAAAGCTATTATTCTTGATACAGAAAAAACTAAAAAGTAACTGCCCCGAAATTCTATACCTCTCTCCTTACCTTCGCAAGAAAATATAACTAATGTCATCACTGCAGTACAGAAATAAAACTACTACTACTACTACTACTACTACTTCTTCTACTACACTACTACTACTATTATTACTACTACTACTACTACTACTACCAATAATAATAATAATAATAATAATAATAATAATAATAATAATAATAATAATAATAATAAATATAATAATAATAATAATAATACCAATTAGTTGAACAGCGTGCACTCTAGGTATCTGGATGTAGAACGGAAGAACAAGCAACGAACAAATAAACTAACGAACGAATAACACACTTCTCGGAATGTGAAGTCAAGGAACTGTGCATCCATTGAAATCTACAGTTTCTTTCCCTTTATTTTTCGAGATTACACAATTATTTGTTATTTCTATCCGCGATCCAGAGTGGGAATTATTAACTAGTACTTGCTTACCTTTCTCATTATAAAAGTCACAACTGTGAAGATTTTTTTAAACATAATGAAGCATCTGCTATACAAACTCTCTCCGTTTACTGGTACTAATACAAATCGGAGTTTAAGGGATTTAAACTTTAAGCATTACAAATCAAAGCGATTCTTTTTACGACTGAACATAATGGCTGGGAAAACGGTACTGAAAATAGAACCAATGTATAATGGGTACGTTAGTTTACTCTCTGTTTTAATGGTAATTGCTCGATTTCGTTAAAAATGGGTGTTCACTAGGCCATGAGCATCTGGAAGGGCACAAATAGGGAAAAGGTTTCAACAGAAGTTTCGAATCATGCGGTTAGGAAGAAGTTTGAATATCATTATCGTATAAAATCCCCTAATCTCTACTATATACTTTATAGTCTTGTAAACTAATGCAATATGGCATCTGTATATACAGTAGTTTATAAATAAACTATTTATATGGATTGTAATGTATTTCCTTTTTAACAAAATATCCCCTAGAAAAGTTTTTGTGTTGGCGCAAGATAGAAAGTCTTCCATTTATGAGAATTTGTCATTGTTCTAAACTTTAAAATATCTTTTCGACATTACGGCTACATAAGATACGGAAATAAACATGTTTAGATAAATCAAGAAGCGACTCATCACCTTTCGCATCAAGCGTAGAAAGACACTATCTATACTCGAGGAAATCTGTCAAGAGTGTAAAAGTTTCCTGTCTGTGCGAGTTTACTGAGAATTTCACTACTGTAAAGCAAAGGAAACTTAAGTCAAGAAATGAGAGTACGAAAAAGAACTTCGGCCTGACCACTTAATATACTTATGCAGATAGTATGAACAAATGAAACGAACATTCCTACTGGCTTTTTGTTTTCCCTTTTCTCTCAAATATCCAAATCTTATTAACAACTGAAAACAGTACTACGCTATCTACATTTCGACTTCTTGTTTAAAATTGATTCACTTCAACCATACACTGTTAAAAATACTTTCTTAAGTCTGAGAAACTGTTTCTTATCTGTGCACCGAGAATATCTTTTCTTAGAAACGAGAGTTTAAAACTCTCATTAATGAGAAATGGAGAAAATTAGATGAGATTGTATAATGCGAAACGAGCAAATATACTGTTTCTTTCCTTATGAATGAGAATTGCTAAATATCATTTCTAAGAAAATATTGTCTCGGTGCACAGATAAGAAACGATTTCTGAAATTTAAGAAATTATTTTTTACAGTGTATGTAAGCATGATTTATGGACAAAAAAGTCTCGCGGCCAAACATTGCTGCTCAAAATCCCGCAGGTTAAAATTTTGCTGTCCAAAACCTTGCTTGTTTAAATTTCAAGCCACCAAAACCTCGTGGGCCGAAACGTCGCTAAATGAAAATCTCGCCTGTAAAACCCCCCATAACAACTTAGTCAGCATAGGATATTCAACTCTTTTAAAAATGTGCAGGAGCTCCACCCCTTAACGTGAAATATTCTAAAACTATGAAGATGGTTTGATTCGGAAATATAGAAGAAAATGCGCCATATTACATGAAAATTGAATACACTTTTTAAACGAAAATTAACACTCAATATTTTTTTTAAAACATTCGGGTCTGGGTAAAATTATTTCACACACTTTCTTTTCTCACCTGGTTCTGAAGAAAAGACAAATGAGATGTCCTAAAAACATAGAGGCCATAGTTCGTCAAACTAAAATAATTTGGTTAAAATTGTTGGAAAAATATTTTTACCATATTATTCAAATAAAGAAATTATGGATTTTTGAGGGATCTTTCCTCTTTACCCTCTTGAATTAGGTATTTTTGTCTGGCAATTAGTATTTGTAAAATCTTCGTCACCTTTGATCTTAGTTCACAATTAAAATAATTCTGAGTGAATGTTTGAGCAAATTGCTGCAGCTGTGTTTGAGTGTCTCCTTTAGTGTGACACTGGATGGGACTCTGTTACACGGCCGGGACACATATTGGAACGTCTCCTGGCCTGGAATATTCAAAATTTCGTTTGAGAAGCTCAATTTCCTCTAATTGGAGAATGTTTCATAAAATGTGAAATACTCTGCTTTCTCAGAAGTAGGAAACCCCAGATTATACGAAATTTGCTAACAAGAACAGTTTCGGGAAAAGATTATGCAACCCAATGGTAATTGTTGTCAATTTGGGTTAAGAAAATAGCACCACTGTGCTCTTCAAGCACCTCCGCCATTTGTTTGGTTGTGTCATATGTACGAAGCGATGTTCTTAAACCAGTCTTATTATTATTCAATAATAAACTCAGTTTATGGTTGAATCGGAGGACAATGTTACCATTTGATTGAGGCTAAATTTTTAGTTTTACTACGAGGCGCATCCAGATAGCTCTCTAGGGCAGTAAACACAAAGAAGAGACCTACCTTGAAATATATATTGCCCGAGATGAAGCACAGGCAAAACGCCACTTTTCAACGTGTTCAGATGTGTAATTCAGACACTTGTCAAACCGTCTTTGTATTCGGATGTCGCAACAGACAACTCTTTGCAATTGTTTTTCAGAACACATGAAAATAACTCGGAGTAAGATCCGGGCTATATAGCGGGTGCCAATTGGTCTTCTGTAGTCATTCCACTGTTGCGTGTTTGACCATTTATCATATATCAGGGATCTTTCTAGGATAAATAACAGTATATCGGCGCTAAGTACCTGCTTTATCCTTATTATTCAGCACATTGACTTGAATGAAAACGTATTATTTTATCTTCTTTGAAATTAATGGGAATTTGAAAGATGTGATGTTATTGTGTTTGTCATCTGATTTATTCAAATTTTCCTTTTATTTAAATTAAGTTTTATTTATAATAATAAAAATAAATATAACACATAATTTAAATTTTATAAATAAAGATATATTTAATTAGACTTGAAGAAGAAATCTGTAAAAATCAAACCGTTAAAAACCCCGTCCACTACAAAGAAAATAGATTATTTTCTCATGTAAATGAATTGACTTAAAAACAAAGATGGTGGATGCATGCAACAACCTTAATAGGGTACAGCGGGGTAATTTGAATAATTTCAGACATTTTCTCATATATCTCGAAAACTGTAATTGCTATTCAAATATAAAATAGTGAACAAAAACTTTGAACCTTACTATTACTTAACAATTTTTCTTAAGATAGTATTTGAGACACATCATTGTAAAATTTAGGTATTCAATTTCCCCGCCGAAATTTCGAGAAACGTAAATGTGAGGGGCAATTTGAGTAACGAGTGGGGTAATATGAATAACCAACTAAATAAACAAGTCTTATAAAAATAATGTATAAACTATTTAATAGTTAGATTGCAATTTCAACGGTAGTCGAAATATGCTAGTTTTGAATGAAAAGAAGTAGGCCTACATAAATTGTAAATATGCGCCACCTATTGAATGTAGGCCTACACTAAAAAATGTTCAGAACACTGTCTAAGGCAAAGAGCCGTAATTGGTTAATTCGTCTTTCATCGTTCGTATTTAACAACAACAACAACAGATAAACTGTTTTCGACCTTCTGCCCCGACACAGACTTCGTAGAACTATGTCTTACAACGCTGGCAACGAATCCAGTCTCCCTTTCTAGCAGAACGTTCTGAATAGAAATTAAGAAGGCAAAAACAGCAATTCTTTGTTTGACTTTCATTGCCTGCAGCCATATTTAGACTTAGGCCTACATTTTCGTCACTGGAAAGGGTAGAGGATATCAGTTTCTTTCGAGCATTTATTTGTTTTTTTTTTCTTGGCAGGTTTTGTATTAGCACTCTTCTTTCTTGTAGTGTCTTTGGATTTTGTTGCACACGATGCTTGCGTCTTTCCTCGGAGGTGTTTTATTCTCATTGCCCAAATATTTTCAGAAGTTGAGTGGCATGATTTTCCTGCGACACGACGTCCCTTCTGCACACAAAATTATTCTGGGCTGGGAAGCACTTGTTGTATCGGTTAATCTATACGCTTCGTTGGGACAAAGTTTGGAGAGCCATGACCGGAAGAAGAAGGCGCGTTGTTAAGATCTTCTTCCCGAGAAGACTGCTCCTCAAAATGTATAATAAGGCCATACGTTTTCAAAGGGGCAAATCGAAATTCTTCAATAGCTTGTCGACTAAACGGGTAGATACCAGTACATAAACCCATTAACTGCCAGTCGAACACAAGCTGTCCACTTCTAGGCTTCAGTGAACAAACTGCAGAACTGAGATTTCCTAATCATTCACCACGGGTTTTAGTCAATCAAGATAGTTGCCTCTTTGTGGTAATTGGCTTTAAGGGCCTTAAAAACAGAGCGATCGAGTGGCTATAACACGTGTCTTGTGTGGGGAGGAAGGTAAAGCATTTCGATGTCATGACTTTGGTAGAACTCTAAGGACAAAAGTTGTGAGTGAGATTTTGGGTTTTAAAGTCCAGATTTAGGCGTACGCCTTTGAATATTACTACAGGAGGTATAAAAAAAAACCTTCTGGCATTGCAGCATGCTATCACATTTGGAGATCATACTAGTTAATTAATTTTCCCAGTAAGTCAAAATATAAATTCGCAGTTTCCTTGTTAACACTAGAAGCTTTCGCTTTTGACAAACAAATATAAAATAGTAGGCCTATAGTTCTAATTTCACTGCTATTCAAACTGCCCCGTTTTGAATTATCCAAATTTCCCGCCCAGTCGACGAATATTCCATTCAGAATGTGGTATGAATACTGCTGATTAGTTGACGCCAGTGTACAGTATATCAATGCCCCACATGCTACTGATACGATTATAACCCAGAGCGGTTTCATTTTATCCAGTTAATAATAAGGAAAGCTTAAGGAAACAACGTTGAAAATTATAACGACCTAAAAATACACACATTCGTACTGACCTTGCAGCAAACAAAAAATCGTATAAGCCTTCAGAAGCGAAGGAATAGTTTGTACTTCTGAGAGCGACTTCTGCAAACTACCACCTACAAATCCACCACAGGTTCACAAACATGGCGAGCCGCGTTTCTACTCCAGCTGGCAAAATGCTTAACGTTATTCAAATTCCCCACCTATTCGAATTACCCCGCTGCACCCTATATTTCTAATCCACTTCCAGTATGGGTTTCCTGCAATTTAAACTCTTGACTATTACAAATAGTGCAGTGAATCTTCTTTTCCTAAATTTTCTTTTAATAATAAGCCACTGATACTTTGACGAGATTTTGATTATTAAGAACAGCAAATTCTACTTTTAAGGAATATAAATTCTAGTGTGAATTTAATGCTTAAGCTAATCTTGGTAAAATTTATGGAAAACTGAAAAGTGATGAGTGCCTTAAATATGTTATTAAATTAAGAAAGAAAAATAAAACTCTATAATGATGATGTATATTTCTCGAAATTGCAATATATCTACCGTATATCTATGTATCAAGTTTTTAAAATGTTTTCTCCTTTTTCTTATATCCTTACCTCGTAGGACGATGTTAACTGCAAGCCATGAAAGACAGGAAGATAAACGTAGCTTATAATGTGGGTTGCAATAATCATGGGTATCGTAGAGAGATAGAAAGACATTCCGTACATATAAGTTTCTGTTGGAACACCAATTAAACCAATACCAGATATGAAACTGAAATTAAAACAAAATTTTAATTCAATACATTTTCTACGAAAGTCAGTTGTTTAATCTACTATAATCACAAGTAATATAAATATATATCTTAAAACTATTGATTAGAAACGAAACTTTTAAAAAAGCGTCTCTACTTTGTTATTTGTAGCAATAGTTACGATGACTTTTGTAATTCGGGAAAAAGTTGATAAATTTATTGGAATATCAAGTTTAAGGTAACATTCTCACCCGTAGTTGAGAAGTACCTTCCTCTGCATTTTGTCACCGGCAAATCAAATGAAGTATTGAGTGATAAAATAATTTTAATGGAGATTCTTAACGATGTTGGATACCTGCGCCATATTTGCTAGCACATTGACATAAATGGGGAATCATTTTTGCATTTCCTTTGTAATGAACTGGAATTTCATTATACACACATATTATATATATATAAAACTACATGAGATGACATAAATTATTGAGTACTTCCTGTAGGGCTACGATTATATTTGGCATGATTGTAGCTTTCCGGAACTAACCGACAGGAAAATTCCCAAAAGTTAATATTTTAATTTTTAGGGGGGTGTAAATAGGGGATGGAAAATTTCCCTATGTTATTTAAATGGAACTTTTTTCGGATCTATAATCTCATGTTTTAGGTACTTAGAATTAAAATGAAAACTTGAAATTCGTTATTCTTGTACGTTTTCGTTAGCACTACCTAAGTAAATTAGTAAAAATAGAAAGTTCAAACTTTAGAGTGGTTTTATGGGGAAGTGAAAAATCTTTCCCATGTTATTTATATGGAACACCTTTTACACCTCCAAATTATTGAGCACTTCCTGAAGGGCTATAATGATTAAATTTGGCATGATTGTAGTTTTTCGGGATAAACCCACAGAAAAATTGCCAGAAGTGAATATTTTTAACTTTTAGGGGGTCTAAAGAGGGGATGAAAAATTCCCAGGTATTATTTAAATGTGACTTTTTTTTTGACCTATAATCTCATGTTTTAGGTACTTAGAATTGGAATAAAAACTCGAGATCGATATGTTTGTAAGTTTTCGTTAGCGTTACCTAAGCAAATCATCAGAAATAAAAATTTCCGACTGTAGTGTGGCTTTAAGCCGAACCGAAAAATCTTTCCCATGTTATTTATATGGGATGTCTTCTACACCCCAAAATGTTTAGGCACTTCCGGCAGGATTAGAACGATGAAATTTGGCACGATTATAGCCTTCTAAGATTAACCGACAAGAAAATTGCCAAAAGTGAATATTTTTAAAATTTTAGGGGTCTAAAGAGGGGGGATGAAGAAATTACCTTGCTATTTAAATGGTCGTTTTCTTGGGATACAAAATCTTATCTTTTATATAATTGAAATAGGATATATATATACTGTATATCAGGGTTTCATGGGGTTCGCAACGATAATCTGTCGATCTGTCGGCAATAAAAGGGATTGCTTTTGTTTAGGATCCTTTATTGTTCTTTGCACAATTGCACACGTATGTGTGAGCGAATAGTTTTTTTTAAAACAAATTTTAAATGTAAAGAAGTTGTTTCCAACCGTTTTTGGTGATACTGAGCACATACACAACAATATAAAAAATTCACAACAATATGAGGTAACTCAAAGTGGCAGCCTCTCGAAGATTGAAATACTCAGTAATTTTTTAACAACTGTCCAATTTTTTAAACCAAAATCAAAAATCACTTTATTTTTTTTATCATATGAACCAAAATTAAGGAAGTTGTGAAGTTTTAAAATTTTCAAACTACCTACATTTTGAAACAGTATGACTGATTGGATTCGATATTTGTAATATGAATGAACTGACTAAATTTAGTTTTAATCCATTCGATTTTAAGGAAGTTACTCTATCCACTATATACAAGAAATGGGTTCTACTATTAGAGAAAATAGATGGATAACGTGAGATCTCCGCAATAGGTGTATTTAAAATCCCACACAAGCTTATTAGAAACTAGAAATTATAAGGCGGTCGCTGGTACGAGGATGTGATAAAATTGGGTCGTGATAAGAATTAAGTTGAGAGCCACTGCTGTATATAAATGGAAACTCATTTTCAGTAAGCGAGAGATACTTAATTGGGCTTGAAGATGAAGCAAATGAAATAAAATAATTAAAATTCCAGTTCAAGGAAAACAGAAAAATAACTCCCCATGTAGATCAATAGGCTAAGAAATAATGATGGTAGATCTGTTTATACTTTAATATAATCAAGTGGATAATTATCTTTAACGTAAATTATCATCTTGAAAACCTGCATAAAATTAGTGGAGTTAAGAAATTGAATTTATATTAACATTTGTTTTCTAGACCTCGGAGAACATTGCTTAGACATGTTCTGAAATATTCTCAGATATGATCTAAAATATCAATTTTGATAATTATGATCAAGAGTTGAATTTGATAAAAATTCAAGACAGTATACATCAAAAAATCGTTTATCTGTTAAAAAGTAATGATTTCATTACCTATATTTTCAAACCTATATTAAATGTGTACGATTGTGTAATATACTTTTACAAACGTTAAAACTAAAATAATAATATGTACGTAGAATAGGTAACAAGCGTCGAAGCATACAAGGAAGAAACTTCTAAACAATGTTGCCAACAGATGCTTTGAGAAACTAGTTAAATATAACATAAAATATAAGTAAGAATGGTAACACGCTTCTAAAATTGAAGCTAACAGAATTTAAGAATAAAGCAAGCAAAATATTTCATACTTTTACTGTGTACCTGAAAATGATGTCCTGATATTTCCAAATAAAATACTTTCATACTAAAATAATTTACAGTACCCATTGTTTGCATGAGATATTGCATATCCCTTAAATACCTTCTATTATCTCATATTTCTGCGGTTATATTTGCTTCGTATATTTGGCAATATTGATCTAGAATATCACTAAAAATACACTGTTCATATCGGATACTTCTTAAAATTCTCGTTCTTGTAAATTAATCGAGTTGAAGCTAGTATAAGAAAGTTAAATTTTAAGAATCCTGTTTTGGCTGACGCCATGCTAGTAATTGAGAAATTTAATTGAAATACTTAAGATAGATTAAGACCTAAACGGCACAAGACCTAAAAATCATTTGATGGCACAAGACATAAACAGCACAACACCTAAAAGTCATTTGGTAGCACAAGACCTAAACGGCACAACACCTAAAGTCTTATACCGTTTATGAACGTTACTCTCATTTGAATGCTGAGTCTGCGACCTTTCTGGACAATGTCAGTCTTTTTTGACACATTTTCCTCTGTTGTTGCTGTGACAGGACGACACGGTCTTTTATCATCCTTAGAGCTTTCGAGCCCTTGCGGAACCGTTTGTGCCACTCAAACATTCGCATACGTCATTTCGTGTTATCAGCATACACATCCTTCATAAAATTCACTCACTCGCTCGGTGATTTCTTTAATTTCA
Organism: Thermobia domestica; assembly: GCF_964235325.1. Taxonomy (NCBI): domain Eukaryota; kingdom Metazoa; phylum Arthropoda; class Insecta; order Zygentoma; family Lepismatidae; genus Thermobia; species Thermobia domestica. Next base: position 131,700,568 of record NC_137466.1, on the reverse strand, counting down.
CACGGAGTTTCAAGTTAATGTGCTTCTAATTTTCACATTTGCCGTTCTTTCGGCAACACAATTGCACACGTCTTTCTTCAATCGCTGTTCACAAACTAAACTCGACTAAGAGTCGCAACTTACGTATATCATTCTCTTGAAGGTTCAAGGTTGCTGTGTGCACATGTGCACTCCACTGCTCCAAGTATAGCCTACTGGCAAGGTTGTCAGTCCCGTTATGTTTTAGCCAAGCCTCGTACATGGATGAATCAAAATGAATAAGGAACAAACAGTGAATGTACTGGAAGACCTAATGTTTCATTTTGATTTTGACGGCGAGGACGATAACCCACAGACATAACTACGATTCTCAGAATCATCATCTAGATATTCTTAAAAGTCAATCAGAAGAATTAATTAGAAGAGAATATATATATATATATATATATATATATATATATATATATATATATATATATATATATATATATATATATATAAGTAACCAAGAAAGTTCTGTCGCATTGCAGACACAATAATGTTTCCCATCCAAGGCATATAATGATGTCCCGGATCATCTAGTCACGTGAAACTTAGCATTGTTCTGTAACAGGAAAATCCCTTTGCGATTCTGAAGTGCTAACTCCAGACTTTCGTGTTTCTCTTGAACACAGCTCAACTGCTGACAGTACACAATTGCATTGATACTCTGACCAGCATGTAGCAGTTCCCGATGCACGATGCCACTAAAAGTTCATCAAACAGGAGAAACTTCTTCTGGTGCAGTGCTGGTTTCAGCTGTTTTGAAACCGGTTCATGGGATGCTAACCAATGATGACGGCAACGTGAAGCTTCGTACCAGGACCCATTTTACATCACATGTCAACACCCTGTAAAGAGGAGGCGCGGTGGCGCAGCGGTAGAGCGTTCACCTCCGGTGCTTGGGGTCCATGGTTCGATCCCCGCTCACGCCGTGTGGACTTTGTGGTGGACAAACACCGTGCTCGTGGGTTTTCTCGGGGTTCTCCCGTTTTCTCCCACTTTCTTCATTCCACCAATTCACTCATCTCTAATCATCACCGTCTCCTTTAGCCTAACCGGCATAACCGTGGGACGGAAAAACTTAAGGATTTGCCCTGTCCAGAAATGGCTCCTTCCAAAGACGAGACAGCAAAGAAACACAGGTGTCTGTTTGCATTGCCTTCTGACCCAGAGTCAAATCATATGGGACCACCGATCCAACTTGTAGTGCTTCCAAAGTTGATGGAGGCGCTATTGAATGGTTTTTCCACTCATACTGAATTGTAGTCTCAGTTCCTCTCATGTCTGGCCACTGTTCGCCTCAATTGTTGCCTGAAGATCATTTTGTAAATGTGTTGACCTTCCGGCATGTAGTGCGTCTTCGAGTGTTTCGTCACCGTCCTTAAACTTGTTAAAGCACCCCCGCATTGTCTGCGTAGTTACGACACCCTTACCAAAAGCCTGGCATATCTTCCGCCCCGTTGCAGCGCCGTTTGACCTCAACTTGAACTCGTAGAACATACTTGCCCTTATGACGCTCTGTGGAGGTGCCATGTTCACTCTGTCCTTACGCAAGTTCATGGCGTAACAGCTGCCACAAACAGGTAGTATGTTGGCTATATCCACAGTAACAACAGACCCTCGCCTTATGTCCATTCCAATTCAACTCACGGTGTGAGGGCCAATTGAACCCAGACTTCCACAAAAAACGACAGACCTTTTTTGGTAACCTTTATAGAATATTTATAAACATCAATTATATGTCCAAAATATATTCAATACAGGCTAGAACAAACCACGTTTTTGTTCATTTACTCACGTTTGGTGTTGTTTTCTACGCGCTAGAATATAAAATTGAACCACATGAAGTAAGACTACCTATAAACGCTTTTATATATATATTTTTTCATATTGATGTTTTTGTATATTTTTTATGGCGCGTATGCAACTTTATTGCAATTTAACCCAATGATAACAATGATAAGCTATTTTTATACCTTTTCTATTTTGTGTGTGTTGCAGGAATTATTTAGATCTGAGTAAAAGAGCTCTTGTTTAAAGTATTATTGTAACAATTCCACGCAGCAAGATTAATAAATGTAGTATTTGTCTTAAAATTGAGTTGATTTTAGTTTAGCGTCCCTTTCAGCAGCGAGGCTATATGAGACGTGGACCTACTGATTAACGTGGAATCCGAACCACATGAGCTCCCGCCGGGAATCGAACCCGGGTCTCCCAGGCCAAAGGCGTGTACGCTAACCGCTTAGCCACGGAAGAGCTCTGTCTTAAAATTGAATGCTTTTTCCACCAATTTCGAATGTCTTGTTTCTTACTAACTGATATATTTTTTAATGCACTATTTTCCCAGGAAGCTGGAAGCGTCGTAGCCATACAAACATAGAAGCAAAACTGTTAATAGTTACTGGTACATTCTGTGAGGGTAGCTTGACCTTTAATTACAGACGTGGTTCTATGTTTGACTGTTTAATATTGACTCACACGTCAGTACAAATTGGAATTATTTCTGTGAGTAAAAGGTGGAATAATGAGGAGGAGCAGGAAAATCTAGTGGGTTGTGAAATCAACGTAATGATCAGGTATGTGTCAACTTGGTTGTGTACTTTTGGTCTTCCAAGCTTTCAACACTTTGGCTTCGTTTTATAAGTCATACCAATTATGAACCACTTATCATTATATCTTACTTTGAGTTCTACAAAACGTGTGTTTTTACAGGGATCTCTATATTATTTCAAATAATTTAAGGTGCAACGACACCAAGTTTCTATCTACTCTGTTAACATTTAAATTAGCAATATATAGCTGAATTTTATTGATATATTCTTTTCTTAAAGAAGATGTAATAAGAGAAAGAAATGAAGTTCTAAAATTCTTACGTTGCAATTAGAGAGAGTGCAATAGGCAGAGCTTTCATTTGTCTTCCACCAATGAGATAATCACTCTCAGTTTGTCGCTTTCCAATAAATCCATAATAGACTCCGATAGCTCCAGACACCAATAAAAGGAGAATAAAAATCACATAATCTAGCCAACCAAATCGTCGGAGGACGTCACTCAGGTCCTCCAGAGAAATGGACTGTGTTGTAGTATTTTGTAATGTCTAGAAAAAGATAACGAGCAAGAAATATGAATATAATGTAAGTTGTGTTTGACCTTCCCGAGACAATGAAATAGTACATTTAATGTCATGATTTCAAACAAGGAATTTATAAAAAACTACATGCTATATTTTTCTTTTAAAAATAAGTCTTTTAATATTCACTTTTTCAAAGATAAATGAGGAAAATTTAACATTAAACTAAAACTCCAATTAACAATATTTAAACTTATTAGAATGTATCAGAATTCAGCCTAGATCAGGAGTCTCAAGACGGAGTATAGTAATTGAAGCAAATTTCACCATAAAGACTGCATAAGCGAAATCAATACATACTGCTCAAGTGTTTTAAAATTATTTTTCAATTCATGTATTGTTCTAAGTGCAAATTTCTTACCTTCTTGTTAGGCGAATATTCTTAGCATGAGTTCACCTTTTCCGAGTTTTAAATTTGAAACTATATTCTTAAATCCCAGAAACATTACAAACAAAATCAGGCTAAATGACTTGATAGGGTTTAACATATAATATTTTTATTTTATTTTATTTATTTTGTAATAGAGGCAAATTCAAGTTTTCCCAGATAAGTATTTCAGTTGAATCAACATGTTAATGAAATTGTAGTTATTTTGTTCAACAGAAATCATTAATCATTTCAAAAATAGAATGGTTTCAAAGATAACACTTCTTAAAAAAAAAGATGATTGTACAAATATAAAATAAAGTACTTACGTCCATCACAAGTTGAAAATACTTTTGCAGTGTACGAGTAACTGATTATCAACTTGTTTTAAATTGTTTTACTTCAATGACATAGTTCAACATTTCTTAGAGACTTTCACAGACGGAAGATACTAGCCGAACGTATATAGTAGAAGTTTCTGGACTATTTTAAACCATATTACATGATTCTTGAAAAGCTTGTGGTAAAAAAAATGACAAAGGTGAAAGATCGCGTTGGTTTGTATACAGTGGTTTTGATAAAAGGATATTGTTAGTCTCTGTTGAATCCCTTATATGGTTTGTCAGCTTGTGATTACATTATTTGTGTTGACTCGGGTTATGTTTCAGGATGATATGCAGTTTCCTTTCAAACAGTAGCAACTTACAAGTTCATATATACATGTACAAAATTAGAAAGAACTTTAAGCATCGTTTTATACGCATCTGGATGCGTACATTTTTATTATGGAGTAGAACATAAATTGAAGAATCATATATAATTAGTTGCTGAAATGTTTTTTACCCAAATATATGTAAGTTTCACCTAGCTGCAGAAGTTAAATTTTCTTGCATAAAACAAGAACTAGCAACTAGCATACGTCGGTAATGAAGCCATGATTACACAATTCATTTTATATGTGATATCTCTAATCCTAATGTCTAATCCTTATGGCTAATTTAAGTTCTAAATTTCCAGATTACCTAACTCTTCTTGAACCGCAAGGGATGGCATCAAACCATCATATAGCTATTCTACTGGCTTATCAACATTAGGGTAAGTGGGTTAGAACCTACTTTAGGGCTGAACATGCATACACTCATACGGTTGATGCTTTAATATTTCATATTGTATAGGGTATAAGAAGCACAGGATATGCAAGTAATATATATATTCTTTTTTGAATTTAACTTCTTTAGCGTAAATATAATATACTAAATAAGTTAAAATTGATGATACTCACAATTTATCATATTCTTGACCGCTCATTGGCCTTGAACATGAGACGCCGGGGCTGTATGACACAAAAGCATTATATCTATCATATATGGCCTTCGTGAACTGATGTAGCAAAAAAGTAAGACTCATCATTCTCATTTAGCCTTATGTATATCTAGATAATAAATATATTTATCATCATATAATATAAATTATATTTTACTTAATAATAACTCTTATAACATTAGTGTCTCTTCTATAACAAAATACAATTACAAAAAGTGATCAGGAGATTCTTACCCTCACCATGATAGACATGAGCTAGGGATCTGCAATTTCGTTTCGACGCATCATTCTCTATATATTCACCTAGCATTGGTTTAAATTTCATATCTATGGATCAATCTAATAACACTATCTGGATAAAGGTCTGTAGAGCTGGAGGCAATCCTAATTTGCATCGGATTAATGACATCCGTAAAACACCTACTCAGTAAATGTTTCTTCATATTTGAGAAGAGAAAGTAATCCAACGGATTTTAGGTGGGACAAAGGCTCGTTACTACATTCCCGCGCAACAGTGAATGTTTCTGTTGCTCGGTGTTACTGTGCATTGTCTGCTAGCAGCAATGTACCTATCTAAAGCAAACTTCGTCTCTTTGCTTAGATGGCATCTTGTGTTAATGCAGCAAGTTTCGGTAATTTATTCTTTTCATTGTGGTCCTTTTTTAATAAGTAATCAATTAAGAGCATATCTATATAGTCCCAAACCAAGAACAACACGACCTCGTTGGAAGAATGCTGGACTTTAGTATTTTGGGGGTGGGGTAGGTGTTCCCATTTTTTTTACTTAAATCTTCTAGTTTCAGGGTCAAACGTTTACTCCCAGAATTTATCCGTACTCAATAATTTGTTTACAGAAACATTATTATTCTTGCGGTATAATTCCAAAATGTTTGTGTAAATTACATACTGTTTTTGAAAAGGTGTCAACAATCGGAGAACCCATTTGCTGTCATTTTGTTTATATTATATCGTGTTTAAGGATACCGTATTGGTATTAACCTCCCTATTTAAACAATTAACAGTCAACACATTTATCTTTTAGCACTAGCTGCTCAATTTTACCCAAACCACTTGGGTTTTATTGGCAAGGGACAACCTCTTTGATCATGCTGTAGGCTTGTGCGACTTACTTTTTTTTCGGCGACTCAATGTATCATAAGATGGGCATACAGAGTTGTCATCTCGTCATTTATCGATTTTCCTTGAAGGTGAGGATCAATCACATTTTGGTATTCCATTTTGTCTCTCATCCTGCGGCACCCCATTTTCCTGGCTGTAAAATAAATTTAACAGATCTCTGAAAGAGAGAAATCGGTACATGTGCTGCCAACCTATTATTGTGTATTTTTCATTACTAGCATACAAGCACATGTCTGTCATAGTGGAGGTAAGAAATTAGGTTTAAAAATTGTACAAGAACTATAAATAAACAAAATACAAAGTACTTTGTAACGAACTTCACATATGAGAAAAAATAACTAAATTACAACCGACTTGTGGGAATCACATTGATTTGTGGGTTAAACTTCACTGCTAACACTAGATTATATCCAGAACAAGATATCTGAAAGCAAATTATACACGTTGTCATAAAATAGTGAGGGCAGAAACTGGTATAATCTGCGACAAAAACTATGGAGCACATGAAATAGATAATTTATATAAATGTAGATACGTTACATGAAATATGGTATTTACTTTTGTCGTAGAATAACAACGGTAGCATAACCAACAGTAAACATTAAACCGCTCTACAATATACATACAATACAGGCGTATAAATGAAAAATTTCTTCTGAAATACATCCTTAACAAAGTTCACGAATGCATAAATAAATTTCTTACATATAAATACTTTTGTTTCTACACTCATGAATATCATTTAGTACGTTTTATTCCAAACGTGTTTAATAAATACTATAGTAATTTTTGGTCAAAATGACTGAGATGTATTGTCACTTTCACTTCTGTGACACAAAGCACCTTCACTTTATTTTAATAATAATAATAATTAGTATTATCACCATTTTTACTTCCTTTCACTCTGCGGCATCAAAAACATAAATGATTGAAATTTAAATTGTTTTATGTTTAATTTCTTACTCCCTGATTTCTCAAGGAACTCTCCTGCAGGAGTGGACATTTCATTTTCTCAGCATATGAAAGTTGCACCATCATTAATATTAATTATATTTCGTTGCAATATTCATGTGCAATTTTGCGTCAGACTGATTGAGTTCTATGTTCAAACGTACACAGAGTTTGCTCATCACTCTCTATGTTGCTTGAGGGACTATTTCCGTTGTATTTTGATTGTTCATTGTACTTGACGCAGCACCCACTTGCACGTCCTAAAATATCAAAAGGAATTACATTAAGATCTACTAAAATATTACATTAAAGCAATAATTACGCGTAGTTCAAACATCTCGTTTAAGTATAGACATGTATTGGAATAGGAACCATAGTTCACCATTAGATTCAATCCAGGAGAGCTTCATAAGGGACTCGAATCCTAGTTTAATACCAAAGCTAATCATTCAGCCAAGAAGGAGATCTGGTTAGATTAGTAACGAATATTATTTTCAAATATAAAGAATTTTCTAAACTCTAATCACTCCTGAAATACAAAGGCGAAGGAAAAGAGTTGGTCTTAACCCAGATACAGAGAAAAAGAGATAAAGCATAAAGCATGAATGAAGGTAATGTCTTTTAACGTTGGTTTGTTTCCAGCACTTGCGACCGTTATGAAAGTAATAAGGTGTTGTTGCCTAACTAATTTCATGTTAGATATTTATATTTTGCCCCGTGTACATACTGAACATCTGTGTGCTATTTTATTAATCTGGAACTATGGTTTCTGATTGTTAAAAAGTTAGCAAAGTTGAAATGTTAAGTTATATAATGTTTAGCATTTCACTGATTTATTATTGTATTGGTACATTATTCAATTGTATTAACTATTTTTGTGAAAGGTAGTTTAATATCGTTACTCGTCAGAACGAACTGATATGAAAATGTTTAAATATTATTACATGTTATGCTTTACAGGGTACAGGAAAGATGTGTACTATAAAATAATCGTCTGAAGTCATAGTATGGACACCTCGCGCGAAACGGATACCATTTTACGATTAACATATATTCCCTGCTTTTGAAGTCTCTGATTACTAGGTTTATTAAGACAATAAGAGGCGTAAATAAATAATTGTGAAATAACTCTTGCAATGGAATCATGTTAGGAAATGATAATACTTTACGAAAGCATACAGTTTGGAAGATTATTAATTTTACATCTACGCTTGTGATGTGGTCCAGTAATAAAGTTCTTTTGGGGATAAAATACTGTGATCAGAGTTGGTTTGTACAAGATGATCTTGATGATGTCCATACATCTTCCAACTACACCTGATTGAATTCCGGTCTGGTTCGGAGGAGTACAAATATCTACCAGATTCCGTCGTTTTAATTCAACGTTGAATATGGATGTAAACCAAAAACAAGTTCGTCAATTTGTTATTATTATTAAGCTTCACGGTGTGAAGTGGTCAGGGTTTTGTTCCTGGTGAACATAAATATTTCCGGATAAAAAACTTAAAAAGTGGTTTGTATATTAGTTTAATCAGTAGTTCCGTCTCAAGTATCGTAACAATGATATTAAACTCAAAATAAACCATTAGTTAGTGAAGTGATCTCAAGTCAAACTTATGGACGTCCTCGAGGGAGTTATGTGGCATTGCTATCTTAGTCAGGTTAAGAAAAATTAGTGAAATTAGTAAGACACTCCAGAAATGAAGAGTATGTAATTTATACAGGAGCATCTTTTTAACAAAATCTAGGGCTTATCCTAACTCGTAGAAAGGCATTGAGAGTAAGAACCACTGGATAAATTTAATAGCAGGTAGAACTATTTCAAAGGAACATTCAGGCGAATTTAGGATGATTGATCAGAGTTCTTTTAGTTTAACGTCTCATGGTTACGCTCCGAGGCCAAGAGATACGATACTTATGATACCAACCTAAGTGGTGAAATGAAGAAACTGAAAAGAAATGGGTGAATTCTGGAAAAGACTCATGCAATGTTTTTTTAATCACGAAATCCACGCATACAGTTTTTCAATCGGAAAACCACTTGAAATGAGGTGGGATCGAATCAGGGACCCACGTTCCAGAAGTTAGTGCTTCATCAATGAGGCATCGTGACACTCTGATTGATTGAAATTTTAATAGGGACGTAAATAAGAGAGCGGCAATGGATATCCTTGGTCAAACTCAACTGTTTCTTAGTAAACAAAGGGGACATTATAAATCAATAGTTGAGTGGTCGTCTATTTTGCAACGAATCACGACCTAGATCCCATCCCGTATGAGTTTTTGCTGAATGTTGTGTTTATAGCTTATCTAAGGGTTCTTCTGTCCCATTGCACAATATTATTTCAAAGTTGAATTATACTCACTCATTTTCATTAATCTTGTTTCCATCAGCCTGCTGTTCTAAATGTGGAGCGTTAAATTAAGTATAGGAGAAACCTGTTGTGGTGCAAACCCTTTCCGTAGTTTATGAAAGCAATTCAGCTTCTTCTTGGCTTTGAAAATTTTACTTAGATATTTGTAGTTAAACAAACAATGAAGAGTCTTTACTTTTAACTCGTAGAGAGATATTCTTAACGTTTAGTTTCTTTTAGTTACTTTTCTTTTTCTTTTCTTATATTTGTTTCTAAGCACGAGAGTATAATCAAACTAATTCTCAATTTTGAAAAACGTCACTTAGTAGCGTCTTCAGAAAAAAAAATCGAAGATTATCTCATTCTAACTTGTTAATTCCTTCAAGAATTTGAATAAGATTTTATGAAATCATGTTTTCTGTTCAGATTATTATCTTTGAAACATTAAAACTATGTATAACTAATCTCCTAACACGTCAGTTTTAGTGTGATTACAATTGTAGCTCAAATAAGTGATGTTATGAAAATCGAAGTTTCGAGAAAATTAATATTTGATACTGTGTTTCGTTATAGACTGCTAGCCAATGTAATACATCTCCATTGCTAAGCTGCTAAAAATTTAATGACAGAACTACATTTAGATTGCATGTATCAGACGAACTTTGAAGTCTGGGACCTCACACTGACTATCTTAAGCAAAGTGCTAACAACAATGCGAGATTAATATGGTATATTTTTAAATTTATTCTACACAAGTTCTGTAATTTACATGAAATTCAACAAGTACAATACTATGTACTTGTTGAAATAAAATAACTAAAACGTAAATGTTTTTAATATTTCATTTTGGTTTAAAGTTACGAGGACTTTTTTTATAGTCGTAACGTGGCTGACAAAGTAAAATGAAAGACAATACGTACATGAAATCATTTTCAATCCTTTAATGTATCTTCTGTTGCAGCATGAATTCCTTTCCGTACATCAAGCTTACGTTATACGCCAGCGATAGCTTCATTTGGAACTATCGTGACTTGGGACTGATCTATAGACAAAACGATACTTAGGGTCTCTCTAAAGCGTTTCCTTTCCAGTGATACCTTTACCTTGAGGAATAGATTGTGGTTGCAGGTACTCATACCAGGCGGATAGTGTGAGGGACCCAATACCTCAAAGCTCATTCTTATAGTAAGTTTTTTATATAATTTGCGCTGTATGGCATTTTACGTTATATTCAAAGATAGTGGTAACAATTGCAGGAGACAGTTTTTTGCACTTAAGAATAAGGCGATAGTTGTCACGAAGACGAATGCATGCACATTTCCATCTACGCCAATTTTGAACCTCAGCGAGGATATACGGTACTCATTTTGCCAATATCTTATGCATGCCAAAATCCTACATTATCATCTAGTATACTGAGTATGTTGAAGTATTAAGTTTAATGTCTAATTTACTAAATGTCCATCGGCGAACACTCTCCAGCAATTTGGGCAACGCATCCAGATGATGTGGATATATTTCCGTGCGAGGTTACCCAGTACTGCATTCTTTCATTGATTCACGAGTGCTATCAATTGACTTCTAGTAATGATTATTATAGTAAAGCTAAGTTCACACATGTCCCACGTGAGCCCTTCACCCTGACGCATATTCTACACTTTGACGTCTGTCTATTACTACACAAGAATACTAGCCTACTCATCACTATACACCTACAAACGAACTGTACAAAAATTATAAACAAGACCCGGTAATCTTTGTTCTAGCAAAGAACGACAAACGAATGCAAAGAGTGTTGCCAGTTAAAAAATGTCCGTCGTACACATTTACTCTTTTATGAAACTTTTACTCCTAAGTTACACTTCTAATGATATAGACAAAGATCAAATATGTTGTCCTAAAATAAAATAAAAATACACCATCTTTTTAGTACCAAAGTACGTTGAAAATATTAACAGCTACATCTATGTAGTTGCAGAAGTTGTAAATGTTGTGTGTAATGGTGAAAAAAAAAATAATGAGTACAGTATTATGTGGCAAACAAATTGACGAATGTTAGATGCAACAGAAAAACATATTTCAGATACGTCTACACAGAAAAAAATAATACCTGGTTGAGGAGTGTTAGCTCTAAAGTATTTTGTGTTGATTTAGTTGCGAAAAATCTCCTGATTACTGGTGATAGGAGCTCTGGGCCTATATCCTTTGGGTCTCGTGCACCAGTTAGGAAGCTGGTTGCTAATCCTACTGTTAGAACGATTACTGCGCCAATCAGCGTGTAATACACGTACGAGATTCGGTACAACCAAAAGGTATTAGCACTATAACAATAACGAAAATGAAAATTATGAGTCCGTAGGAAATAAATCATTGAGTTATAAATTATATAAATGTAAATTAAACCAATGTCACATACTCGTTGTTTGATTGTATTTTAGTTTAATAATAAGCTTATGCTAATATAGACAAGAAAACCAGTTGTCATTTGTTCAATATCTTCAAAACACCGTAATGTACCAATTTGAGCTTGCACTGCATGCCACAAATGCAGAAGCAAACGCTAATAGCACTATATGGAAGGAGAATACATTATAATATATATAGTACGATATACCATCCAATATTTATTCATCAAACCTCGTATAGTCCTTTTTGAAGAAATTTTTCTATGGAGTTGATTAAACATGTATTTGAAATGGTATTCCAGTACGGCTATGGCGTTGGCATTATTTAAAACTGATTAATAGTTAATAGCGATATCCAAGTGATTGTCTGTATTTGATGAGCCACAAAGAGGTGTTGTTTATAAAATATTATTTAAAATTACGACTTACCTGAAAAGTATTAATCATATAATATAAATATAATAGCATCAACGAATATTTTTCGGTGATCCTGAGCTTCACGGTACGAAGTTTAGGAACTGCTGTTATAACCTATAATTATTTGTTGTAATATGATATTTAAAAAAAGAAAGAATGTTTTAATTTAGTATCCATGAACATATTATGTATTATCAGGATAGTACTGCATATTATGTAATATCAAGATAGTACTCTCATGCACTATACCATTCGGATTACACTCTACGTTTGAAAATTACATTTTCTGAATACTTTTTTTTTTTACCTGAATTTATAATTTACTTTGTATCTGATATGATGCTGTGCATAACTGAAATTTAAAAGTAGAAGCGAATGATTAAATATTAAACTATTTATGTCAGTTCTCATTGGTAAAATGAACTTCCATAATGAGGCAACAACCGCAAACAGAAATCATAGGAAAATAAAGCGACTGTAAAATACGAACAAATTAAGCTATAATCATGGTTTACTAACAAGTATTCTCAGAAAAGTATATTCTGTAACTCTCAGTTATTGTTTTAGATCAGACACTTCATATTTCTGAAGGTTTTTCAGTTCATTACGCTTTCAATGTTGCTACAATTGGGTTTGTCGACTTGCGAGCAGCTCGCTTGCCGCGTACTATAATATGTAATTTAAATGTGTTTATTGAAACACTTAAGTATAATAGAAATATAATTTTACTCTTACTTTAGGTCAGAAGTAAAGAAAGATACCTTGAGTCAACAACGTTTGTAGTGGAATTAGGTGCTGCATTGCTCTCAAATTCATAAGCACACCCATCCGTCGATGTGGGTTTAGTTGGAAAAGTTAGCGTTTTTGAAGCTATTGCAACTTGGCTTCCTATTACCATCCACGACATGAATATCAAACTTGATACAGCGCCAGCTAATGCACCCTAACAAAAGATTGAGAGAAAGAAAGAAACCATTATTATTAAAAAAACTACTGGAACATGTGTTTGGACATCCATACTATAAAATGATGTATTTTCAAAGAGAGACAAGCCACTTTTATATTACAATTCTGGTTTTGAGGATTAATAACGCAGAGCGCAGAACTGACAAACATTGATTAGGATGTTATCATGTGTGTAATTTCTGTTTGTTTTGCAGGCTGTACTAAAGAATTCAGCCGAAACAGCAATAACGTTATTATTCTATGGAAGTGGAGGATTAGGAACAGTATGTGAATTTTGAGATTAGACTACCCTTGACACGGTAGAAAAGAAAAAAATGATAGATTGAAGGAAGTGAGACATTCATACGATATAAACCATCTGCTTGGAGTTTTCATATGAATTAGAAGTGTCGGTTTTTGTAAGAAAATTAAAAGCGACTTTTGTCACCACAGATATATATTAACAGTGCTTCACATTTAAGCATTGCATCTGATATTCAACAACATATAGTGCTTTCGGTTGTTTCCAGCATCGTGTGTCAACGTTGAAACAACAAACCAGTTACTGAAGTTTTTATTAAAAAGCCCATTCTACTCGTTTAATTTATGGCTTCTCCCAGGAATACCATTACTGTCACACGAAATTTTAAATCTATGCCAACTCGTTCAAGTCTCCAATCACCAAGCCAAATTACTAGTGACTGAAATAATTAACATAATGCAAGTAGAACTGGAAAACAGAGCACTTTTAGTTCTTTGACTACTTACGTATTACTCAGAATGGATGCTGTGATCGAAACATGTAGTTCATACATGGAAAATTGAAATGACAAGCACTTCTTGAGGATGCGCTAGAGAATACATGCAATTATTTTGTTAATAATGTCAAATGACAGAAAACTAAATAATAATAACTCATAAACGCAATATAATACTGATTTTCCTGCATTAGATTTTAAACAAATAAATTTAACGGATAATATATTCCTGTGTTGTAATTATTAAAATCTTTACAAGTTGTCTGTAAATGTAAATTTTAATATTTTTAAATATTTGTAATGTAAATATCTATAGTTCACAATTCTTATATATTCAGGAAGAGGATTTAATGTATATTCTTCTTTCTACTTTCATAATTGCGCTACTATAATTGTATATTATTATTGCCTTGTAGTCCTAATTTGATATTATTTGTAACAAACCTGGTTTTCTTGGAAAACATCATTAAATAACAATTGTACTTACTTTCACATTAGCCCACGGAAAGAGAAGTCCTAAAGTAAACACACCTAATATTGCGCCTCCGCTAATACTTTCCAAACTAGCTGTAACCTGGAATGAATAGTAGTATAATTTTCAATGATAACTATAAGTGAAAATTTATGATTTTAAAATAAAGTGACAGGTTGATTTTTTAAAACATTTTTACAGTGTCCTTGAACTATATCTGATGTTCGGAAATAGAAGCATAATCTACATCAGAAATAGCTCAATGACGTAGTTGGAAATGAACCATTTTGTAAGCTTTCATTTCACTAAAAAGAAAATCTTCACTTAAAATTATTATTGGAAAAAAATTTTGTAAAATTTTATTGCAGCATTACAAATATGAAAACATTTTAAAATTAAATTATTTATAACAATATTGTATAAGCATTTTTCGACATCAATTTACTTTGCAGTAATTAATAATCAGTTACAATAGGGAAGTATGTGAGAGTAAATTAGTCATAATACATATATCTAAAGACTTTATCTGCACATTCTCGTGATAGAACGTATTAGAGCTCTCTAAGAACATCACTCATGATGAACATTTATTGAATATGGGTCTTGTATTTTCTTAAATACCTACGGACACAGTGAATGCCGTGTTTGTCTGTAGGAGTGCATGTGAATGCGGGACTCCAGCCAATGATGGCACCCGGCATTTAAAATCTACATTTGCCATTCTAGTACTGTATAACGAGTTAGGGAGTGAATATGAGTGGTCGCCTCTTGTCTTCATTAAGTGGAGTATGACTAGTTCACCTAATTACGTGACATTCTGATTCCTCTCTTCGGAACTTACTTTGACACTGTCAGGGTGAAATAAAGGTCTATTTAAATATTAATATATTGGCATCAACTCTCAATTTCAATGATATTTTCTCTTATTTCATATTCTTCGTAACATTATAAAAGCCACATGATCCTTGCACAGCGTCACAATTGGAGATGCAGAAACATTGTGTGTGTTTGAATGATACTGAGATTCTTGTTTTCTTTATATTTCTTGCGTTATAATAACTCAATATGTTATTTTAAAGAAATTCACCAAACCTCCTTTATACACTTACCCAATCTCTTCGTGTATCCATCCGGGAGACTAAAATCTCAAGAACTACTCAATGTATCACCACGAATTTGGCCAGGATGTAGAGGGTCAAAAGTTATTAATTGAGTTTGTTGACGGAGGTTATCTATCAACCACGAATTTGGCCAGGATGTAGAGAGTCAAAAGTTATTAATCGAGTTCGTTGACGGAGGTTATATATCAACCACGAATTTGGCCAGGATGTAGAGAGTCAAAAGTTATTAATCAAGTTCGTTGACGGAGGTTATATATCAACCACGAATTTGGCCAGGATGTAGAGAGTCAAAAATTATTAATCGAGTTCGTTGACGGAGGTTATATATCAACCACGAATTTGGCCAGGATGTAGAGGGTCAAAAGTTATTAATCAAGTTCGTTGACGGAGGTTATATATTAACCACGAATTTGGCCAGGATGTAGAGAGTCAAAAGTTATTAATCGAGTTCGTTGACGGAGGTTATATATTAACCACGAATTTGGCCAGGATGTAGAGAGTCAAAAGTTATTAATCGAGTTCGTTGACGGAGGTTATATATCAACCACGAATTTGGCCAGGATGTAGAGAGTCAAAAGATATTAATCGAGTTCGTTGACGGAGGTTATATATCAACCACAAATTTGGCCAGGATGTAGAGAGTCAAAAGTTATTAATCGAGTTCGTTGACGGAGGTTATATATTAACCACGAATTTGGCCAGGATGTAGAGAGTCAAAAGTTATTAATCGAGTTCGTTGACGGAGGTTATATATCAACCACGAATTTGGCCAGGATGTAGAGAGTCAAAAGATATTAATCGAGTTCGTTGACGGAGGTTATATATCAACCACAAATTTGGCCAGGATGTAGAGAGTCAAAAGTTATTAATCGAGTTCGTTGACGGAGGTTATATATCAACCACGAATTTGGCCAGGATGTAGAGGGTCAAAAGTTATTAATCAAGTTCGTTGACGGCGGTTATCTATCAACCACGAATTTGGCCAGGATGTTGAAGGTCAAAAGTTATTAATCGAGTTCGTTGACGGAGGTTATATATCAACCACGAATTTGGCCAGGATGTAGAGAGTCAAAAGATATTAATCCAGTTCGTTGACGGAGGTTATATATCAACCACGAATTTAGCCAGGATGTAGAGAGTCAAAAGTTATTAATCGAGTTCGTTGACGGAGGTTATATATCAACCACGAATTTAGCCAGGATGTAGAGAGTCAAAAGTTATTAATCGAGTTCGTTGACGGAGGTTATATATCAACCACGAATTTGGCTAGGATGTAGAGAGTCAAAAGATATTAATCGAGTTCATTGACGGAGGTTATATATCAACCACGAATTTGGCCAGGATGTAGAGCGTCAAAAGTTATTAATCGAGTTCGTTGACGGAGGTTATATATCAACCACGAATTTAGCCAGGATGTAGAGAGTCAAAAGATATTAATCCAGTTCGTTGACGGAGGTTATCTATCAACCACGAATTTGGCCAGGATGTAGAGGGTCAAAAGTTATTAATCGAGTTCGTTGACGGAGGTTATCTATCCACCACGAATTTGGCCAGGATGTAGAGGGTCAAAAGTTATTAATCGAGTTCGTTGACAGAGGTTATCTATCCACCGCGAATTTAGCCAGGATGTAGAGAGTCAAAAGATATTAATCGAGTTCGTTGACGGAGGTTATCTATCAACCACGAATTTGGCCAGGATGTAGAGGGTCAAAAGTTATTAATCGAGTTCGTTGACGGAGGTTATCTATCCACCACGAATTTGGCCAGGATGTAGAGGGTCAAAAGTTATTATCGAGTTCATTGACAGAGGTTATTTGTCCGTCTAAAGCGTCTGGAATCAACAAGTTCGTTGAGTTGAGTTGATTTTGAGTTTTACGTCCCGTTCAGCAGCGAGGCTATATGAGACGTGGACCTACTGATTAACGTGGAATCCGAACCACATGAGCTCCCGCCGGGAATCGAACCCGGGTCTCCCACGCCAAAGGCGCGTGCGCTAACCGCTTAGCCACAGAGGAGCTCCAACAAGTTCGTGTTTTAATGTTGATTAATATACCACAAGAATGGTATTAGATAGCGAAAAGCTGTTTTCTGCAACTAATTAATCGTTCTAATAACACATTCCATCTCCATTGTAAACTCTTTAGTAATGCTGGTAGTGATAGAAAAGTCCTATCACTTCGGGTTTCAATATTGAGGAAATACCACGTCATTCAAACCCATGGCGGGCCCTAGGCAGTTTGAGGCCCCGTGCAATAGTATAATCTGTCGCTCCATTTCTCCAGAAACAACAAATCTTAAAAGCCACGATTTGAAGTATGCTACCCCATCATGAACAACGAAAGGGAGGGGGAAGTGCACTTGCACTCAGAAAGGCCTAAAAACTACAAGTACAATCTCGTTGTATCTGTTTTTTCTTTAAATAATAATCTATTATGTTAGTGAATGATAAAGCAAACATATTTACAGATGAAAGATGGTAGTCCTTTTTATAAAATTCAATATCGAGTTTCAATCTCAATATATCAGTTTGCAATTCCAGTCCAACTAGGTCTTTCATCTCTTGATTTTCAATCTATGTCTGTTAAGCGATTATTTAAAAAAAAACTCGTTTCCACCTTCGATGATAAGAGACTTGTTTGTGACAAAGACAAGACTAGTTTTCATATCAAAATTGTGATACTAAATGGAACTGTTCGCAACTGCTCGAGAATTGAGTTTTTGTATTAGACAACAATCAAATAATTCATGCTAGGATTTGTTTGACCATTTGCTTTAGCACTGTCCATTTGACCTGAACATAATTTATGAGTGTACCATTTAAACAGAAGGTCAGATTAGTAAATCTAAGTAGCATCATCATGAAGTTTGCTTCCAATAAGAAATATTTATTTTAAGTAATATAGTTATAACAGATTTTGACACCTCTCGAAGCTTGTCGCCCCACGCAAATGCACTCATTGCACATATAGTAGAGCCAGCCCTGTTCGAACCTAACTCCTTCACGTCATGCAGGAGTAACATTACTACTTTTTAAATTTTACTATTTTCTTTAATCATCATCTCATATGAGGGAAAATATATTACTGTAAAGTATTTACAACCACAAATTTAGAATATCCTACTAAGCTAGTACTGAGATAATGCTATAAAGAATAAATTCCTGGGCGACTTCCTGATTATCTCCTCTTTTAAATTTTATTATCATGAGTACAGTTGCGGTTGCGGAGTCAGACACACATCTATCTACCAACCGGATTCCTAGGTTCAATTTCCGATAGGGGAAAGTTCATTAGTTGTTCTACTTTTGTCCGTACGAAGCTTCAGGTTCGACCAGTCTCTGTAAATTGGTAACACGTAGAGGTAAAGCTCTCCGAGAAATGGTATCTACTCCTCGCAATTCCTGTATGAAATTAGTATTAATTTTGTACTAAAACGACAAATAAAAGCAAAATTGATCGGAAAGCAGAAAAGAAGGCTGTAAGTTTATGTGGACATTTCAAAGCCGAGAAAGTGTGGGGCTTATCTTCGAACCATATGCGAGCTCCTTCGTGAATCATGTGTTTATCTTAATTATACCATTCAATTCAATATTAGGACACTAAGATCCGCCACAAGAAGTTTGGTATACCGTGATTCCTTCGTATATTTACCTTGCCTGTCGGTGTGTGTATTGTGTCCATCCATTCGGCGCAAAATGTGTAGAATTTCAAAAGTTTGTTCTGAAGATGATATTCAAAACGGAACTGGTAGAATCAACACTTTTCGTTCTTAATGCTGATTACTATGGAGCAAAAACGACAGGTAATAGATAGCGAGAAAAGATGTCTTACACACACACCATATCCAGTTTTAACCATCTTCTAAAACCAGAATATAGAAATCCATTGCAACTACTAGTTTCAGCGAACAGCTGAAACGATCAGAGATAGATGAAAACCTAACATGTATTTTAATCCTGCATTCAAACCAGAAGTGAGAGAAATTCACCACTTTCTGTTTTAACGCTAATCGCAAGTAGAGTTAAAACGGTAATAGATGGTGATAACTGGTTTGTAACCATCAATTAATGATCCTACGAATATATTCTACCTCTCCATTCTAAACTCTCTACTAATACCGAAATCTATTACCACTTCCGGTTTCAATATTACTTGAGAAAATATCACGCTCTACAAACCAAACTCCTTCACGTGGTGTATACATGACACTGATACTTGCTTAAAATTTGTTACTTTTAAAAATAGATTAAAACAACCATATCAGAGAGCAAGGCATCTATATAATACAATGAGTTAATCAGCATAATTTGAAATATACATTCGTCTAATGTTACAAAATATGGTTGTATAGTAACGTGCGAAAGTGTACAATGATCAGTAGATTACCATATTTGTTGTTCTCTGACCTTTTCAATTTGAATTAATTACAGTTAGTTTAATGGTGTTTTCTGTCTATGAATATCTATTATAAACTATTATATCATATTATTATATAAGTAGGCATGGCAGACTTTTCCACAAATCATTTTAATGTTATTCGAATTAGCTTATATTTATTTTAAACTTTCATATTTATTAATCGTATGCGGTTGTTTCAAAAGTTAAAGATAGCATAAAAAAACGTATTACGAGTTTTCACTTCCAGATTTATGTTTTCAAAAATATAGTTGTGTCTGACACATGCGTTTCTAGTGTATCTTCGTGGCCAAATAACGTACGAGCATGATTTTAAGCCCATAGTACCGGGTTCCTTTGATGGTATCGGTAGTTACTCCTGATAGAAGCTCAAGTAGCTTTTCGTAATCCACTTTAGGCAATAGTCCCATCTTATACAGATTCAATATTGGAAAAGAATGTAAATGCAAATCAATCAATCGCTCGGATGTGTCTAAGCTCAAGCGTTGTAAATCTAACAAAACTTTAATTTGTTTCTATTGAATTGCAGTTTAGAAGAATTCAAATAATATAAACAGTACAGTAGCTTGTAATTAAATGTTACATCATCATCATCATAGGTATTCTGCCTTTATTGGCAGGTCACTTGCCGCAGCTGAGAAGCTTCCATGCTCCACGATCCTCCGCTAACCTCTTCGTCTTCGCGTATGATCTTTCCGTTTTAATATCATTCATCAATTGTAGTCTCCTTCGTCCTCTCCCTCCCTTTTCTGCCACCGTACCTTCTAGGACGTCCCTCATGATACAATTTCTTCTTAGGCAATGTCCCAAAAAGTTCCTCTTCCTATTCCTAATAATATCTAAAAGTGTTCTTCTCTCGCCCACCATTTTTTAATACTCTCTCATTCGTTTTCCGCTCGCCCAACTAATTCTTTCCATTCTTCTCCACTCCCACACTTCGAAGGCTTCCAGTCGATTTTCGTCACCTTTACGTAATGTCCATGTTTCCGCCCCATACAGTACAACACTCCACACGAAGCATTTTTTGAGTCTTTTTCTCAACACTTTATTCAAGGTCCCACAAAACAGACTTTTCTTCCTCCTAAAGGCTTCTTTCGCCATTCCTATCCTTGCTTTTATTTCACGTTCGCACTTCATGTCATTACTAAGAATACTACCCAGGTATCGAAAACTATTCACTTCTTCTATTTTCTCCCCTCCTACTTTTATATTTGACACAGACCCCTTCGTTCCGATCACCATGGCTTTTGTCTTTCTAACATTTATTTTCATCCCATATTCTTCAAAGCCCTTTGTCTTTTTGCTAAGATTTCATTGATTTTCTTTTCAGATTCTGCAAAAAGCGCCATATCGTCTGCAAATCTTATGCATCTAATCATTCTGCCTCCTACCGAAATGCCATCATCATCGTGTAGTCTTTTTTTCACTATCTCTTCTAGATAGACATTAAATAGTGTTGGCGAGAAGCAGCATGCTTGTCGAACTCCCCTTCCATTTGCACTCTCTTCCGTCAGTTCTTCGCCTATCCTAACACTTACTTGTTGGTTCATGTATAAGTTTCTTATGACACTTCTATCTTTCCATTCCAACCCTATCTTCGTTAGAACTAGCCTTTTCTAGATCAATAAATACAACATACACCTCTTTCCCTTTTTCGATAAATCTTTCACCGATTGCCTTTAACCCTTTCACTGTGGAAGGCGACGGTAAGAAAATTTCCCTAACCTGCGAATGTTGATTATAGTCGACGTGTTAAAATTTGTCTGTATCTTGGTTTTGTTTTAGTTAACTATAGTCGCCAAAGGTTTTCTGTGTGATTTCTATTGTTTATCGAAAACAATAGAACACAAAAAATTGAACGGTACAACTTCGGCGACTATTCTCGACAAAGCCAAGATACGGACAAACAAATTTTAACCTGTCGACTATAGTCGACATTCGCATGTTAAGGAAATTTTCTTTCTGTCGACAAAAGTTGACTTCCTCTGTGAAAGGGTTAATAATCCAATTGCATCTCTTGTACCCTTGCCTCTTCTGAACCCGAACTGCTTGCTCCTCCTCAACATCTTTATTTGTTCTTTCATATAACCTTCTGTTCAGTATTCGGAGCAGAATTTTAGCTGCATGAGATATGAGACTAATAGTTCTATAACCCTCACATCTCTTTGGGTTCGATATCGTAGCCATCGGTATCATGATCGAATTCTTTCTTTCCCTTGTCTCCTATATTTTTAATGAATTCGATTGGTATGTTATCTATTCCGGTTGTCTTGTCATTCCTAATCTCCGATATAGCCTTTTCAAACTTATCCCGAAGAATACTAAATCCTTTACCATCCTCGCCTACTTCATTTTCTACTTCAACATTTAGGCTACACGGTCTATCCCTACTCTCATATAAGTCTTCAACGTATTCTTTCCACCTTCCTATGACCTCATTTCTCTCGCTGACTACCTTCCCATTCTAATTTTCTACTTCCATCATAATACCCGCTTGTTTCCTCCGAAACTCCATAGATTTCACCTTCTTGTACATTTCGTCATATTTCCCAACTCTTTCTAATTCTTCTATGCCCTCGCATTTTCTTTTGTAAAACTTTCTTCCTTCGCTCTGTCTGTTTCTCTTCGTAATTCATTATTTAACTTTCTGTATGTTCCCACCGTGCATTACTACCTGCGCCTATCCTTTCCTCGTTGAACATTTTTCTTCGAATTTTTCAACGAAAAGATTTCTTAGTTCCTCGTTTTTCAACTTTTCAATATTCAACACTTTGTTACCTACTTTTCGTCTGCCTACATTTTTCAGTTGAATATCTACTTCGGCCAGCACAAGATTATAATCAGAGAAAATATCAGCCCCGGGAAGGGTCTTCGCGTTCTTAAATGTTACAATATAACGTTAAGAAATACTAATACAATTACTATTTGTTTCAATCATAATATTATATAAAGTAGTATGTTATACTGATATTGCTTGATTTCAATACAATTCAAAAGATATATACAATTAATTCTTTTGTAAAAAAGAGAACCACATGACCTGTAATAACTAACCTGCACAATTCCTCCCAGTTTTTCTATGAAGTATGCAAGCGCAACAGAAGTTGGCCCAAAGATAAGAACTGCCACTTTCATAAGAACAGTTGCTTGCTTCTCTGTGGGTCGCATCTTCAATACACCTTTGTAAATATCCTCCAAAGCTATTGCTGAAACCGCATTTAGAGCTGAAGACATCGTGCTTTTGGAGAGAAAATACAATTTTGAAAACATACAGAAAAGTAATGAATTTATAAATAATATATCTAAGCTAAGCAAACTATAGTTTAGTTTACTGTACCTTGGAAAAAAGTAAAACCGTAATTTAAATTAATCGGGTGTTCTATAAGCGATAAAACGACAACATCATTTTAGTATAATGATTTCATAGAGTTCATATCAAAAGACTAATTCTGTGTTAATGGTAATTGGTCCGAATATAAAGAAGAAACATTTGCTTTGTCGGTGAAATTCAAAGTCCTTTCTCCAACCCATGAGATATGGGTCTAAATTTAGAGTGTAATTCACTCAATGCACTGTACTCCCAACGGAGGTGGAATATAGGGATTTTAGCACAAAAGGCAAAAGCGATAAAAGACCAAATGATATATCTGTCATCGTTTATTTGAAACTCGCCTATGATTTGGCTTTTAGTGTCGTTTTACTTCATATATATGCAATCGTTTTAAAGTTACACATTCTAGAAAATTTCCGCGCCAGTTTGTTGATTCTTACGTATTCCCACTTAAACATATCGATATACACATTTATTATTATAATCCAATGACATTTAGGCACTTCTAGAAGGAATAAAATAACGTCGAATATGATTAAACATTTAATAAAGATAAACAAATAGCATATACACTGGTACACAAAACTTAGTCAGAAACAGATAAAATAACATAAAATATTACGTACTAGGAGGTAATGAATGAAAGCCTTGCAGCATATTGTCAACGATCTCCTACAAGTACACATGGGAAAGACTATGTGTAGCATGTCGTAGCGCCGACTGGTCTGCTTCCCTAACCCGAAACAGTTTAATGAAAGGAACGTGACAGCGTGTCTGTCAGTCAGAGAGTGTTTAAGGTGCATTGTGGTGGTATTACTCAGAGCAATGTGATCCATAGACAAAATTTAGATGATTTCACACGGGGAAGAATTATTGTATAATTTGAAGAAGCACGAAATGTCACGTGTATCACTTATAGATTTGTTTCACGTGCATGAGGAGCATTCCGAACCACAGGCAAATACTATGCGAAGGAGAAGTATTAGTTGGCATATAGACGACCGCTACATTGTGCAACAGAGAAGAAAGGATCGACGTCAAACAGTGGGTGCAGTTGGAAACACATTTAACAGGACATGCTTTGTACTGGTTCGATGATGGGAGTAGTCTCTTTGCTAGATATGTTGTGTTTAACAGGACCGTTTGCTGTGATGTTAAAAACATCAGAAATGAACCGAGGAAGAGTGGAATCACTTTCTTTTCTCAGATGAAAGTACACTGAGTCTGAGTAGTGACTCCGACGAACACTCATTTTGCGAGAGGTATGACTTTGTAATAAGCCCAGGAACACTATTAAATATGATAGTTTTGGTGATGCAGGTTTCCTTCTGTGGGAAGGCATAATGAATAGTCATACCGTCCTTCAAACTTCTGAGTGCGGTACACTCATCAGTGAACATTATTTTGTGAAACTACTTTCTCCCCACATGCGTCTTTTTAGAGGTGCAGTTGACCCTGAGGTGGAGATTGGTTGAAGATCTGGATGATATTCCGCAACTTCGTTGAACAATGTAGGTAGCGGAGTTCATATTCGCCGAATGGACTGACATATCCGTTCTCTCGACTTGATTCCGATCAAGTACGTGAGGAATATTATAAGGAGAAGTCTTTCAGCATGTCCAGGTCCACTAAGAACCATCCAGCAGTTGTCGACAGCACTGGTGGAGAAATAGAACCAATTACCACAATAACTCAAAAACAACATTGTGAGAAGCATGGGGCACATCAAAGAGCATGCATGCTTCGCTGTTCGTAGGAATCACACATGTTCTAGGAACCATTTCACTCCTTCCATAATGTCAGTAGGAAATCATGAGTCCCATTGACTTGAATGCATGTTATTGCTTGTGTATAAAAGTGACATTTTTGTTCTTTCAATCACATATTTTTGCAGTTGTTTCCAGTATCACACGTAGCAATACTTTCTATGTATGGCCCAAGTTTCACCGATTTGTGCTAATTGGGAGTGACATAGTATGCGACACTTTTTTTAGTCCTTAAGTGTTACACATTAATGCACATTCTTATTCGACATAGAAATGATTTTTAATCAATATATATCCTAAATAATGTTTATATTTTGGAAAACTTCTGAGTATTACATACACTCTGTGAGGCAGAAAGTAGACGCAAAAGCGCTAAAAAATTGAAAGTTTTCGAAATATGAATGTGGGGAACAAATAACATTAACTCGGTTAAACGGAGAACAAATGAGAAAGTGTTAGGAATAATAGCTGAAAAAAGGACAATTTTAGATCTAACTAAAGAAGAGAAATTGGCTGAAACTTTCGTTGAGGAGGAACGATCAAGAGAGTCGTGCTACTATGTACGACAACAGGAGAAAGAAGGAAACGACAAAGAGTTGGCCAGACTTAAAACCAAACTGGTAGAAACGAAAAAGTTATATGTAAGTAAAGACATTGAATTAGCTGAAGATCTTGGTTCATTAATCCTTCTCAATTCGCGGCAACTGACTCACCGATAATATCAGAATACTTACGATGATGATGATGACACTTGTAAGATTTTACAAAGTAAAGCTGCCATTTGCTCCTAAAGCTACCTGCTACTACTAAAGCCGGTAAGAAGTAAATATTAGTTTTTATTTCACACCGTTTTAGTTCTAGAATTACATTAACACCATTATCCTTTCGTCTATATTACCTCAAAGCTGCACTGAAAATTCCAACGACGAAAAGTCCTAAGAAGGCAGGTATGTTTACCGCTTTCTCCATTACTAGGACAGGTAAAAGTTGGTCTCTTGCTCTGGCTAGCTACCAAAAGAGAAAACAGAACTTTCGTAAACATAATTACAACTACACTGCTGGTAGCCCGCACAATCAAAGTTTTTGTAATAGAAAGACTTACACAGAATTCCATAGAGAACAAAAATTAGTATAGGGACGTGGTGGCTTAGTGATAGAGCGCTTACCGCTCACATATCAAACGGAGCGATAGGTCTTCTAAATATTATTGTGGTGGTGTTTTATACGAGGGGGGCTGGAAAATTCATGAAATCACAAAGAAATAAGAATTGAAACATATCATTGTAGTCATTAGAAAGGTCATATATTGTGAACCTCTCATCCCGTATATGATCATTTTATCATTATTCTTTTCTTTGTTACAGGTTTTGTAAAACGATATGGCGGAGGGTCTAAGGAAATTCGAGAAGAATGAGCTACGCACTGTCATCAAGTTTTTTGTGCTGCAAGACTAACCCTCTATGGAAATTCATAAAACTATGCAAGATGCTTTGGAGGAACACGCTCCTGGATATACAACAGTAGGGAAGTGGGTGAGGCGTTTTAAGATTGGTCATCGTGAGACTGAAGATGAACCTCGCTCAGGCAGGCCCTCAAGTGAAATGACTATGGAAAACATCGAGAAAGTGCATGACATGATCATGGAGGATAGGCGCATATCGATCAAAAACATTGCTGCGAGTTTGGGGATATTGCGTGAGCGTATGGGTGTCATAATAGCAGAATATTTAGGCATCTGGAAGGTCAGTGCCAAATGAATCCCAAAATGTTTGAATGCTGACCAAAAGAGAACACGAGTGCAGATGTCACAGGAAATTTTGCAAAAGTTTAAAAATCCTGATGAGTTCTTGCGCAGTATCGTGACAGAAGATGAAACATTGCTACACTACTATGATCCAGAGAGTAAACAAAAATCCATGGTGCGGCAGCACAGTGGATCTCCTCGACCGAAGAAGTTCTGACATCAAAGATCAGCTGGGAAGGTGCTTGCATCGGTGTTTTGGGATAAGGACGGTGTCATCCTTATCACATATCTTAAAAAGGGGTGAAACCATCAATGCTGGTGTTTCAACCAACTACTTGATTGAGCTGAAGGAGGCTCTGAAGAAAAAACGTCGGGGAAAAGTGAACAGTGATATTCAGTTTTTCAGATCAATGCACCCTCCCACAAGGCTCATCAAACCATGCAATTGGTGGTGGATCTGGGCTTCATCTGTGTACCTCACCCACCCTACTAATCTGATCTGGCCCCCTCCGACTATCACTTCTTCCCATATGTCAAAATACACCTCAAAGGCAAACATTTTCCATCCGATGAGGCACTCGTTGCGGAGGTGGAGGGCTGGTTTGCGCAGCAGGACAAAACCTTCTACTTACAAGGGTTAGAAATGTTGCCACATCATTGTGAAAAGTGTATTTAGCTTCGTGGAAAATACGTTCAATAGTGTATTAAAATGGTTCTTCCAGGTATATTTCTTCTTGGTGATTTTATGAACATTCCATTCTCCCCTCATAGTTTAAGAAATGAATTGCAAGGTTTATCGTGAGAAGTAAGCATTTCGAAAATCTTAATTTTTCAGTAACAGAAAATATTACTCTGGCGTTTGTCTTATTTTCTCACTCTCTCAAGAACATCAATATTTCAAACTAAAACTTCAAGAAAACTAAACCTGTTTCGGAGATATTGGATACTTTAATAGAAAAATAAACTGATATTTTAATCTCTGAATGTAAATTTTGCGATGATCAGTTGTCGTAATCGAATCTTAAATTGCTCCTTTCACCACCCATATATTATAGTTTTATTAATTTTATATAGCTTATATATTTTTCTGTTTTTTTCTGTTTTTTCTGTTAACCTTCAAATTTCAATTAAAATTAAGACATGATTTCAAGACTGATATGCGAGTTTTGAGTATCATTGGCAGACTAGTAGTCAGATTTTTTTTGAACAAGGAACATAAGAAATTTTATGTAATGATTTGAGGAATCAATAGATGTTCATATGTACAAACATATAAATCAACATAGTTCGAACAGAGACGTGAAGATTCTATATACTTATATTTAATCATAAGAGGACGAGTAGATCTAGATAACACAAGTGACGTCACTAGGGTTTCCTAGAAAATGGGATACGGACGAAATGTCGCGCCCGAAACATCGCCGCCCAAAATTTCGCGGGTCAAAACTTCGCATGGCCGAAACCTCGCCGCCCAAAATCTCGCAGGTCAAAATCTCGCCGGGCTAAAGACTCGCCTGACCAAAACATCGCCGCCCAAAACCTCACGTGGCCGAAACTTCGTGGGCCAAAATTTCGCCTGGTGAAAGCTTCGAGTGCAAAAACCTCGCGGACCAAAATCTCCCCTGACCAAAAGCTTCCTTAAAATTTACAAATTTACCCGATGAGTTTCTTAACATGCAATTTCATATTACAAATAATAATAATAATAATAATAATAATAATAATAATAATAATAATAATAATAATAATAATAATAATAATAATAATAAAGAAGAAGAAGAAGGTACAAAATATCGTGTTCGTGTACCTTCTCGGAGTATTCCCGTTTCCTCCCGCTTTCTTCAGTTCAATATTTCCTTCCTCTTAATCATCTACGTCTTCTTTAACTTACAAGACATAATCGAGGGACGTAAAACTCAAATATTATTTCATACTTTCATAAATATTATTTGATTTTGTTAGAATGTCCTAAGGTCACCGTCAAAGTGAAATAAAATCCATCGCAGGCTCAAACCCTACTGTATGTTGAAAATTTGATAGAGACCGGTCAGGTGGTTCAAGAGTTATTAAGTCACAAACGCAGCCACTTTCATTTTTTTATGTATTTCTATATGTTTCCCCCTTCACGTCAGAGTGAAAATGATAAAAGCCATCCCAGACTCTAACCTGATCCATGTGGCAAATTAGATCGAGATTGGTCTCGTGGTTCAAGAGTTATTAAGTTTTATTTATTTCTATATATCTCCCCCTCCTCTTTCCGTCAATGTGAAATTGTAAAATACATCCCAGGCCCGAACCTTGTCTATGTTGAAAATTTCATAGAGATCGGTCGGGGGATCAAGAGGTATGATGTCATAAACAAAGTCATTTTCGTTTTTATATACGATAGATTTTCGAAGCACGTGTTAGAATTATTTTCTTGTCATTATTTTAATAT
Organism: Thermobia domestica; assembly: GCF_964235325.1. Taxonomy (NCBI): domain Eukaryota; kingdom Metazoa; phylum Arthropoda; class Insecta; order Zygentoma; family Lepismatidae; genus Thermobia; species Thermobia domestica. The sequence continues at coordinate 131,671,471 of NC_137466.1, read as the reverse complement.
AATTATATGTTATTAAAAATATATGCAGATAGATCATTCTACATCGAAGCAATCGTCGTGATGACCTTTTATACTGACGACATTTCTTCACAGGCGAGATTACGTTCTGCTTGGTTTAGACCAGACGAGATTCTGTGTCCAGAAATCAGGACCACGAGGTTTTGGCCAGGCGAGATTTTGGCTGCGAAGTTTTGACTAGGCGACGTTTTGGTCCGTGAAGTTGTCGCCGAGAGGTTTTGTATCCAAACCCTAGAAAATATTTAGGCTCCCGAAACACTCTTTAAACTAACTGATCAGTAACAAGATGACACATATTACGTATGAGTATCAGTAATTCAAATTTACCAAAGAACTTTCCTAAACTGATAGTGAGGATAATTTCCTAAATTGATACTGAGGAGAATTGTAGGGCAAGCTTGTGTGAAGCATCCATACTTTGTCAACTTACTTCAGAATAAACTAAAGTAATCTGAGAGTTGGCTTTATCACATCCATCTGACTAGAGAGAATATTTATATTCAAAACTAATAATAATAATAATAATAATAATAATAATAATAATAATAATAATAATAATAATAATAATAATAATAATAATAATAATAATAATAATAATAATATAAAGTTGAATTACTTCAGAATACCACTCATTCGAGCTTTGGAACTTCTTGTATACAATAAATGACAAATTTTGACCAAAGCGTATATTATTTAATAAATAATAGCGTTACAGTTTCGGCGAAGTATCTTTGCCGAAACTGTAACGCTTTTATTTATTAGATAATATACACTTTGGTCAGAATTTGTCTTTTACTGAATTTCTATAACAGTATTGTGTTTCTCATTTGCAAGAACTATGAAATCATGCCACTAATTACCTCCCATCGAAATTCATTCAATGTACCTTCCATTTGGAAAATTCTGTGTGACGTAGGCAACTTACCCAAATTTTGCAACTTGATAGCAATAATTCTATACGAAATACGAGAGGAGAAAGACAAGATTTTATTTAAAAAATTTCAATATATTATGTTAGATTGTTATTTATTTACTTTTACAAATGAACTCTTCCGTAAATTATGTAAATAGAAACCACATATGCCACCACGTTTAGTTATTTTTTTTTTATAAGATGGTCTTTCGGTCTTAGTAAGAAATTCTTATTCTTGAGCGGAATGTGAAACTTTTTGTATAACCGAAAGTTTCTTAGAGGTTACACATAGAAGATAAATATATAACACACAAGCTATTATTAGCTTTACATAAGTGTATAGATTATGTATTTTGTTATGTTTGTGATCTGTGCCTGCCAATTAATGTGTTTTTCTTTAACCATGTCTTCAAATTTCACTACTCAAATTTAACTCATTTCCCGAGGTCATACATTCTGCACAGCGCCTTAAGTGTAGAAATTAGAAATCTTCCATGTAATTGAGATTAAATATTTATTTTTCAGGAAACGTTATTACTATAGACATAAAAAGTGAAATTTGGTACAGTTTATGAGTTTATATTACTGTTGCAAAAAGTTGGCGTGGTTCCTGACGGGAGCTTGCATGGTCTTTAACAGTCTCGGTGGTGAACGATATACTTAACTTGAAGTCAACCAAGTAACAAAGTGAAGGTAGTGTTTCTACAACGGAAAACAATATTGAGAGACTTTTTTTTTTTTACAACTTTGTGTTAATTTCCTTGCAGACAGTATAACAGCATGAACACTAACACTTAAATGGGATAAATCCTTTTAATTCTATAATTATAGTAAAACATATAGAGGTTTCTAAATATGGCTTCATGTTTGAATTCAGGGTTCAGGACAATAACTTGTTTAAACACTAATATTTTGATTAGTGTCATGTAGAACATATCAAGATACAACTTAGATTTCTCTCTCGTATCGAGCAGAAGACAATATGTAAAGCGTATGGTAATTGAGATGTTTCAAACAGGAAAGGAAAAAAAAGCTTTTACACTGTTGTTTCATGTACTATTCGCAAACAGAAGGTTCTGCCAAGTTATATTTTTTCCTTGTCAAGTTCTTTTATCTTCTGAAATGGTAACCAGTAACACAACAATTGTGTAGCAAGTGTGGCGGTACGCTTTGCTTTGTGTGTTAGATAAGGAAGTGCGTATAAGGACTTTTATCATGTTTACATTTGGAAAGTCAACATTCAATATTGACGACGCTGCTTTTGCTCAAGATGACAAAGTTCTCATAGATTTGTATTTGTTGTATTATAATACAGGGTTATTAGAAAAGAATGAAAGGTTTGCCAACTTTCCTTAAGAAAAAATCGGGACGGGATAATTAGTGTTGGAGTCCCCCCCCCCACGCCCCCCAGATCGACTACACGTACGTCGAGTCGTTGAAAACAATGTAAATAATCAGCTGAATAACACAAATTTGAATGAATGCATCACCTTTCCTTTTTTTTCTTATTTTCTCCACCCATTGCTCGTCACTAGGTATAAGCAATATATGCAACCAAAACAACCGCTACTTATTTAATATAAACCAAGTTTAGGGAGAAAACTATACAGATTTTTTTAAATCACAAATGAGTGCATAACATTGTTAAGGAATTACTGACAAAGAATATTACTAAAATCAATTCTTATTCTTTGGCTATCATCATACAAAAAAGTCAAACAAAAACAAACATAAACAACGATTCGAAACAAAACTGTATAGAATGTTTGGTTTCTAACACAAACAAATGAGTTATAGTTAACGTGGCGGCCACCCGTTGAGGAGAGTGTTAGTGTTACTGCCATTGCGGTGGTAGTCGCTTTCATATAGAGGTTGCAAAAACAATATTTTTAATGTAGGGAATAATCGGCTGGATTATCAACTTAAAATAATTAGGGAATAACTATAAGTTAAAGATGAGATGCTAACTATTTTTTTCATGTACCAAATTAAAACACAAATTTGTTAAATTCATTCTATACATAAAACTGTGCGTGTAAAAGTTATTCTTTTGTAAAAATGAGCCTGTAAAACATTATTTACTTTGAAAATCGATAAATCGGGACAAAATACGTCCCGACGAGTATCCAGTCGGGACGCGGGACAAATAAGTCAGAAATGGGTACAGTCACGACTAGTGTTGTGAAGACCTGGAAAACACCGGAAATTTTGGGTAAAAAAACAGTCTTTACCGTTTTTTCCCGAGCTTGAAAAAATAACCGGAAAATTTAGGAACAATTGAAATTTTGAAATATTTTACTACATTACGCTTTTAAAATGAAAACTATTTTATATTTACTAGTTTACAGTTAAGATCATTGAGTACTTATGTTTCTTGTATTAGAATAGAGAAAATTTGTGTCAATAAACATAGCCTATGTGGACCACTTATTTAGAGTTAACCCCGTGATAGAATCGAGTTATGGCTATCATCATCATCATCATAGGTATTCTGCCTTTATTGGCAGGTCACTTGCCGCAGCTGAGAAGCTTCCATGCTCCACGGTCCTCCGCTAACCTTTTCGTCTTCGCGTATGATCTTTCTGTTTTAATATCATCCATTAATTGTAGTCTCCTTCGCCCCCTCCCTCTCTTTCCCGCCACCATTCCCTCTAGGACGTCCCTCATGATACAATCTCTTCTTAGGCAATGTCCCAACCAGTTTCTCTTCCTCTTCCTAATAATATCTAAAAGTGTTCTTTTCTCACCCACCATTTCTAACCCTCTCTCATTCGTTTTCCGCTCGACCCAATTCTTTCCATTCTTCTCCACACCCACATTTTGAAGGCTATAAAAGAGTAAAATATAACCCTAGTAAGATTAATTAATATAGACATTTAAATTATCTTAAACAATCTTATGAAGTTCCCGTTTTACGGGAAGTGTTTCGCTAGCAGGAAAAATACTTAAAGCAACATGTTTTAATTGTACTTTTTACATTTCTGATTTCTGGTAAAAATCCCTGTTTATTATTTATATATTTTTCGAACAAGTCAAACAGAAAGATAATCTCATTTACACATACGCACACACACCGCACAAGCGCGTAAATTTGATTAGCGAGAAAAATATTTAAAAATTAAACATGCGAAACTTGAGTTCGTTATTAGGAATATTAAAGGCTAGCAAAATATACGTTTTTCGCAGAGAGAGAATACATTTCATTTTGAACATAAAGGGTACCAAAACTGTCACCAATCAACTTAGGAACCCCAAAAACTATGAATTCAACACTAGTATCAGTCATTTTCAATTGCTTCTACATGTCACCCTTTCCCTTTTGGAGTACTAATGGGGCTTAATTTAGATTTAAACGGCATCGGCAGTGTTACTGTTCATCTCAGCGACCCCAAAAGCAATGGATTCGACACTAATATCGATCATTTTCGATAATTTTTATATATCTGCTTTCTCCCCTGTCCCCAAGTTGCGGGGATGAATTGGATTTAAACGGCATTGAAAGTGTTACTGTTCACCTAAGCGGCGCCGAAAACTATGGATTTGACACTAATATCGGTTATTATTAATCATTTTGATATATATTATACCGTTCCCCCTCCCATAAATTGCGGACATTAATTTTTATTTGAACGGCATCGGAAGTGTCACTGTTCATCTCAGCAATCCCGAAAACTATGAATTCGACACTAATATCGATCATTTTCAACATATCTTCTCCTCTTTCTTCCTGCAAGTTGCACCTTCAAAGTGAAATGACAAAACTATCCCAGGCCCGAACCTAATCTATGTTGAAAATTTTATCGTGATCGGTCTTGAGTTTTATGAGTTGTTAAGTTACAAATAGTCTATACTCACTTTATTTTTATACGTATAGACCCTAGATCAGCGTTTCCCAACCTTTTTCAACTTGCGGCACACTATGGGTGTAACTTGAATACTCGCGGCACACTCATAGTTATTATTATTTGTAAATATATACAATACCATGGTATTTTTTTCTGTGATTACTGATCTCCTTCTCACAGAGAAGAAAGCTCAATCACTGGTTCTTCCCCGTGGTAAATCATTATGCTTATTTTTAATTCTAACTTAAAAATAGAAAACAATTGCAATGAAATATTGGACTCAGGTTTTTAAAACTAAGCTTTCTTTTTCGAAAACTGTATCCAACCTTTCACTAAGAAGAAAGATCACTAAATAACGAACGAACAAACAAATCTCTTTTAGTTTTAAAACACAAATGTAGGTAATTTGTATGCATGTTCGCTTTGTCGAAAGGATTAAATGATATTTTAAAATTTCAAGTTACGAAATAGTCTGCAGCAATAAAGAAGCAATAATAGTCGTAACAATGATAACAAATACTTTTTTTAACATTAAAAATGAACAGAAAAGTAACACGGTATGAAACTTAAAGTTGTAGATTCATAGTAGAGGTTCATAATAATGTGAAATACAAATACACATTTTTCCTTTGTCTTGCAATTTGATTGCTATAGAATTAATAAGTTGTTTCGATTTCCTCGCGGCACACCAGCGGCCCATTCACGGCACACCAGTGTGCCGCGGCACACCGGTTGGGAAACTCTGCCCTAGATAATTTGTCGCACTAGAAAAGAGGTATTTGTTTACATACAAAATTTTCTACACAAAGTTTATATAAAAGTCTATATTAAAATATTAAATAATATTACTTAATATTAATATTAAATAATAATATATTATGTTTTAGTGCATATGTTTTAGTGCATGAATATTAATGGAATTTGTCTACTGCTCTCTCTATTAAGAAATAATTTGCTTAAATAAAACATCAGATCAAAGAGCACATTAAGAACTCAGTTTCATTCAAGAGTCCTATTTGTTGCAACAGAAACGATACATGATGGTAGATATGTATGCAGCTGTTAAAGTCCTGTAATTAATGCAGAACCACGAATAAACGACTAAAAAGCACATAAAGGAAATGAGTGCAGACTATTAATTTTCAAGAATAATTATAATAGTTTTATTTTCGATTGCCTCTTTTTTAAATGACGTTAAAGCGTGAAGTCAAAAGCTAGTGTTTTAGATAAATCACATTTGAAAGTTTAAACATAAATCCAAAAATCCGGTTTTGTGTTTCAGACATAAATAAATAAATAATAATAATAAAACAGTCTTATTAACATGAAGAGTTACAACAGCTAAACGATTATCCCAGAATCGGATTTGGGATTTATTTCGGAACTTTCAAATGCGATTTCTCTAAAACACTTGTTATTATATTAATTATATTTATTTTCAATATATTTTAAAGTTTTTCATTTATTTCAATTGAAGTGATTTTGAAGACCTAAAATTTCAATGATGATAGTGATCCTTCCCATTCACCCCTCTGAGCACCTCTCCTACGCAGAGGTGAAAGTGGCTCTGAAAAGGTAAGAGGACGGATGACGTCGCGTCGTTCATCGTGCCTAACTTTGCCCATTGATTTTTTTAGGAAGTGGAGGGACGCCGTATATATTGTTTGGAAGTGGGGGACGGGCGTCCTCCTGCGTTTCACCTTACTTTTACCCCTTTTCCTATGAAATACAAGCTTACATGTTCGATAGAATATGTTTGACTACGTATGCGCACTGCTTCTACAATATTCTTACCACGGACTCGATAGTAGCGTCATAAGATTTTATTAAGGACTTACACAGTTCAGGAATAGATAGGGTTACCACATTTTTTTGGATCCAAAATACGGACAAGCTTTAAAATGGCGACCCATCAAAGCAGTGGCGTATTTACGATTTTGTTTCGGGGAGGGCTTTGCTAACCTTCGGGGGGGACTGCCTGAAAATGTGAAAATTCTGCAATATATTTCGTATACTTTACTATAGTAAGTAAGATTTCGGGGGGGCTTAAGCCCGGAAGCCCCCCCCCCCCCCAAAATACGCCACTGCATCAAAGATACGGTGCAAAAACACAGAATAAATATTTTGGAATTTCTTACCTAAAAATAACCTTTTTAGATTATCACACAATTTTTTACTGTAATACTAAAAACACTATTAGAAACTAACATGTTATATATGTTTTCATTAACACAAATATAAAAAATCATACAATTAAATTACGTATATTAAATCTAACCTAAAGAACCCTGGAAGGGAAAAATGAGACACTTTTTAAAAATATAACCTACTTTATTAATAGTAACTAAAATATGTTGTATGATGAAAACATAATTCTTTTTGCCAGAGATTTTAGCGATTCCCAACTTGGAAATTTTCGGGCAGCTCCAAAACTGTCAAATACGGACATTTTTTCTATTTCATGCTTTGTACGGACACGGACACGGATCCAAAAATACAAACAGTCAGTACGAAATACGGACATATAGTAACCCTAGGAATAGAGTACCTAGATGATATTGTAATTTCTGACGTTTAGGAGAAAAGCACTTTGTTGATTTTTAGGATTTCTGCACTTTACGATTACTGCACGAGAGGTTTAATATAGTTTAGGCTTGTGCATCTTAGGACCGCTACCGCGTCCGAATGTTGAATAATAGCACCTTGGGATACTCGGGTAAAATGACATGCATTCAACCATTCAACTGATAATCCTGTTCTTGAAAGACGCGACCTAGCGTATCCTCATTTATCTGCTCCACTACAGTAGGTATGTCTTAGCGTCAAATGCAATTCCAATATGGTGGTTGTTTCTATAATTTTGTACCAAAATGTATCTCCATTGTTACGACACACCCTGTTTGTGCTGATTCAATCGCAAAACACGCAGGCTCCACATTTGTGATCACAATTTGCATTGTTAACTGTTTACGCAACAACTAGTGAATCTAGCGGCTTTGTCGTAAACTATAAACGCAAAATATATAATTTACAGCCTTTCTTTCTTCGATCCCACCAAGTTTACTTTTACACAGTGGCAGCTCCCGAGTTCTATAGGAGGAAAGTTACATTGGCAATGATAGTGAAACTGGCTTTCCCTTTCCCGCAAGTCTCCCAACATAACTTTGGAATTTATAGCGATTTTTTTTTTCGGAGGCATTTTTTAAATTCTGCTGGAAACCACAAACTTTTTAGGAAAAATACTTACTAATTACATAATCATATATATATATATATATATATATATATATATATATATATATATAGAGAGAGAGAGAGAGAGAGAGAGATCTATCATAAACATATAGAGAGATACCTTACATACAGAAGTAATGAACTTAATTGTAAATACTTTCTTCAGCAAATGAATTCAAGTATTGAAGAACTGGAAAACAACTAATGTTGTCAACACTGCTCAACTTATTTCTTCAATTTGAATTTTGACTCTAAAAATCATTTGGTTATACATTGGAATATACATAGCCTACTTATTAACAACGTAATTTGAACTTAATACGAAACTTTCCTACTCGTAAGCAACAGTGAAGATTTAAGTAGCTCATTTTTTATATTTATAATATTTATTAATTTGTACGATAGAGATATGATAATTCTCTCTGATGCATTGAAATTTAAGTATGTATTCCGAAACGTAATTTATTCCACCATTCATTTTGAGCACCAAGACGTAGACGTACTGTTTAACGTAGAATCTGAATCATACGTGCGCTTACAAGCAATTGAACATGGGATGTCGAAGACGTATTTGCTAAACTTATATATCTACGATCAATGCCAAAATATTAATTAAGTTCGTAACTCTGCTGGAAACCGAATTTATTGAATACTTCTTTAGTGTATCCATCTTAAACCTACCTTATATGATAATTATCCTAATCTACTGTAACTCTGATCATCAGGCTAGTAGAACAATAGTAATTCACGTGTATTGGGCTATAGCCTGTTTCTTTGTAAAACTTTGAAATTTAATTTTTCGATATGTTACTATTCTCTACTCATTGTATTTATCGTCACTTTTTAAATTATAACTTTACATATATGTCTGTCGCTTTGCATACATGCTTTCACAGTGACACAGAGTAATTTGTTTCTGTTTCAAGTATATTCATTCATTTAAATAGTTGCAAAATTAAATAAATACATTAATTAATTAAAATAGAAAATAACATATACATACACCAACGAGTCATATTTCTGTTCCAGGAAGTAAAACGAGTTCCTTCTTTGAGTCTCTTCCTTCCTTCCAAGTAGCGAGCGACAGAGATTAGGATAATGCTCCACCCTATTTCCATTTATCTTCTCTGTCACAACAACGTGGAAAGAACATTCGTGTCACGAAAAATATGATTACATTGTATAAGAGCAGACGTTTAAATGACTGTTCCATGACAGCATGCCCAGGCAAATCTTTTAAATAGAAGATAATATCAATTATTGTGACTTAATATATGTTGCCATATCTCTTACTAATGACAATCAGAGTTTCAGATTCCGTATTCAAACAACTAAATTTTTTGTTCAGTCCTTCCTAATTCATACATAAAAGTTTATAATTGTTTGTGCTTTTCTAAAAAAATATTTTTCTTCGTATTAATTGGGAAGGCGCTGACTTTGCGACTGCATCATAGACTCTGTTTTTGTATGCCATTTGAGTACAAAATATATACACTTTAGTTTTGCACAATTCTTTTTGAATGTTTTTGTACCTGTGTAAGGATTAGTTGGTCAGATACAGAGATACTTAAAACAAGGACAGCATTCAAGTGATGTGTCATTGAAATTCACGCACTCGATAAGAAGTAGTTGGCAGTCTTTTAAAAAATCAGAGAAGTTAATCATTACAAGAATAAAAGGTATTGAAGATTGTATCTAGTGGAATGTTAGCGACCAGAATCTTGCATCAATGTCGAAAACAAGTATTTCGTTCGGGCGTTCACTTCAGGAACAATTGTACGTTGCGTCTAAATAGGCGATGGGAGCCATGAGTATTTCAGGTCAGATCAATACTTTCCACTAATTGTAAAATTAGAAACTTTTTATTTTAAATTACTTCTTACCTTCGTTGTAAGTGGATCACAGTCATGATATGTCGCATATATGACAAGGCCACTATAGTAGCATAATGAGATTAGGAACATAATTCCAAAAACGAAAAACCACAAACAACTGGAAAGAAATAATACAAAAATCTCACTTAAAATATTGATTATTGTATATTATCATAAATTAGTGATTATCGAGTACACGGTTTAAGATTTGATTCTCTCTTGACGTGTTCTAAAATTAATTTCAGACTATACCAGAGATCAGCCTTTGAAAAAAATCAGCCTTTTTGAAAACAACCCAAGTTCTTTTCACGGCTTTATTACCAAGGAAATTTTAGATCTTTTATTATTTCAACTTTAGTGAAGATATATGAAACAGTTCATGAATCTCCAATGTCAGGGATATTAATGTTGTTTAGTATGTTACTTAAAATAGTCCTGGAATCCTCTACGAAATATGATAAAAAACTTACTTTAATTCAGCTTTTACGATTTAAGGACTCCATAATGGCTTCGTACTGTATGTTATGTTCGACATAGTTCTAAATTTCGATTTGTGAGTGAATACTGTATTATTATCTTGCAGATAAAACCTATCATGTTATTTTCTTGGCAATTTCTTTTAAGGTTAGAAAGAATATCCCAATACTAATCAATTTTTGTACGTCCATTAAGACTAAATATAAGATTAATTACCCGAAAACAGCACATTTAGTTATTTTCATAAAAAAATATTATTTTATAAAGTAACCATTAGTTTCAATCACTTTCAGTAGATGAAATAATAATTTGACTATCAATATTCCATCTACAAGTTTGTCAAGTAAATAATGTTGCAATATGAAACGGAATAATAGACAGGAAAGGTGTATCAATATCAAAAAAGATTTTCGCAGCATACAATCAAATAACCACAATATGCTGCGACGATGAATTCCTAGGGTTTCTAAGCTGTAAATTGGCTGGTTCCAGTGAGTAACCGGCTAAGTCGGGAAAAGTAAATTTTACAGGAGAGCAGTTTAAAGGTAAATTTTATAGCAGTTACCTGGTTAATTTAGACATAACTGGTTATGCAAAATGCTCTAAATTTCTCAATTTTATGAATTCGCCTTAATTGATTTTATACAATGTAGAACTCACCAAAAGAGCTTATACCTGTAAAATCTCAATTTAAAAAAAAAAAAAAAAAAAAGTCGACTTAGCCGGTTATTCACTGGAACCAGCCAATTAATTTAGTAAATTAAATTTAAATCTTTCAGTTTAACGTACTTTAGGGTAAGGAAGACGATGATTAAAGCAAGTGAATGAAGATGGAAGATTTGGTGGAATGAGAAATTGGAAGGAAATGTGGATGTGGATCGGATCCTATGTTAAACTGTAGCACAACGTTTCATATAGCATTTGCGCTGAGCGGGGCGATAACCTCCAAATCAACCAACCAAAGGGCGCACTAATTAAATTTCTTGTGTTGCATTGTTTGTTTGTTTTTTGTATTTCTCAAAATTGATTTTTGCGTTTCACTCTAAATTCTTTTTTTGCTATCGTTGATGAAGAGATTTGAGTATATATGCAGTCATTAATGTAGACATAGTTTTGTGCACGGTTGATTCGTTGATTCAAGTATAGCTTTCTTTTTTTAAAGTAGCTGATCTATATGACAGATGGACTTACACTTTAATGGATTTAAACCAAATAAGCTCCTGCCTAAAATCATACTCGGTTATCGAGAAGAGACTCAATATAATTTAATGCCAATATAATTTAATATTTAATTTAACTGTATTTTCTAATGGAAATACTTTTTATTTTAGGAATCGAGGATTTTGTTACGTTTATACCAATTAACAAAATAATTTATTTTGCTAGTACTTACCGTCTTGCATCTTTCAGTGTTGGTAAAGATAAATAACGCTGAACCATGTATTGGTTAGTAGCGCTTCTATGTAGAAAGAACATATAGTCTCCAATTACCACAGTCCATACAGTGTGACGAAGAAGAGGATTTGGATCGAAGCTGTTGAGAAAAGTATGGAAACTAATCATTCTTTACGTATTAAGAAGTCGTTAAGTTTTCTATGATGACCAAATTAAAGTACTATCTCGTTCATATTTTTTTCATATTTTTAATTAACAACCTATAAAATTGTCAGCTATGTGTTACCATAGAAAAACTAGAGTTTAATTGCTTATCCAACAATAGTCTCCCTTCCTTAATAAAAATATAAAACTGCAAAGTAAATTAATAATATTTTGGGCATGGACTTCAATTTTTTTCTGAATAAAACTAAAATTCAGAAGTAGGCGGAAAACTACCGACGGTTTCAATACGAGACGAGACGCGACTGTACGCAATCTCGGCCTAGTTTCGGTTGAGAAGTATAGGTTTAGATCTCGGTCTCGTCTCGAGTCGAAAATTGTCATATCGATCTCGGTCTCATCGTGGTAAATAGGGACTTGTTTCTATCTCGGTCTTAGTTTTGAGGGCCAAGTTTCTATAGTTTCGACATAAATTATGTGTATTTAAAAATGTTTCTCAAGTAGCATTATCTTATAGATTATCTTTTCCTCTTTTGTGTCTCACTTTATTCTTGAATGGGGAATAATTATAAGCAGCGTATTCTTTCATAGTTTTCTGTACGTGTGTATTCGCCGATTTAATCGTCAGTGATTATATCAAACCTTGGTTAAAATCGAATAATGATCCACATCCCATTTTAACTGAAATTTCTTTGAATATATTATATTTTGTTAAGACTAGACATATTTTAAAAAGGAAATCAGTACCTGTAGGTTAGAATGGGTAATGCCTTTTCTCAAAGTACATAGAAAACAACCGACTCTATAATACATAATCTAGATATTAAAATTTCCTTATTTATTTCTTGTATTAAAATAAGTTTTTTTAAATACTGGACTAAATCTTACTATAATAGTGATAATTTGTTTGGGAGTAATACTAATTCCAAATAGTTATACTTCGATCGTTTTCCTCATGTATAGTTTTACAATCTCAAAATCTCGGTCTCTTTCCCCCGGAACCACACAACAGCAATCAAATAACGCCAACAGACAATCCTGCCGCTGGAAGAACACATCCGTCAATGTGTTCTTCGACGTTGCCTTATGTCTTTCCAAATTGTCAAGCACTGTATTCTGCTTAGAAAGAGATTTGATAGTCACTGATTGCTTTCCCTCGTTTTTATTGCCATTTTCAAAACACACATTTTCTTAACTTTCTCGTAACTTAGATGTAGTAAACATATTTGACGCGAAAACGGGGCAATGTAAAAAAAAAAAAAAAAAAAAAAAAACTAAATAATATTTTCCTCTGTCTACAATTCTTATAGCCCTAAAAGGGTTAAACTATAGATCAACGTCTCATATACCCTCGGAGCTGAAAGAATGCTAAACTTTAATCAAGGGTGCCTATCAGGGGGCAAGGGGAGGCGATCGCCCTCCTCTAGAGGAAATTGTACTTTGGAAGATCGAAAATCGAATATATATATATATATTTTAAGAATAGTTACTACATTTGATACTACATTTGAAATCTCGCTTATACTTGTCCCTCTCTGGAAATCACAACATGGGCGCCCTTGACTTCAATCGAACCACCTAATCGGGAAACCAAAATTAATGAACCATTTTGTTTTTTCGTTGTTTGCGCTCTTAATATTGTCCTGTTCGATTGGCTTTACATCACAAGCAATAGGTTTGTAAGTTAGTCCGCATGATAAATTTTCAGCAGTTTATGACCAATTAATTTGAAATGTGTTTAGATCATGTTTCCTAAATTGTGTTGTTACAATATGTGATATAAATGAAACTCAAAATATATTCAAAGAAAACAATGGTTAAAGAAGATTCATAAATGGTGGCACACGATGTAACTGTAAGGTAAATTTGAAGTTGCTGGTAACACAATTTATTTATGATGACTTCAAAGGAGTAGTATTTACTTACTTCAAAATGTTTAGTCGACCACTATCGAAGTTACGCTTCCAAACTACTTCTATTCCTCCCAGATCTATTGTACTTCTCAGCATTACGAATACCATGGTTCCATACATAATTAAAGATTGAATAACATCTGTCCAAACGACTGCTCGTATACCGCCCTATGTGTACATTAAAAAGCTGCATTATTAACAATAGAAAAAAACTGCATTAATCAGAGTAAATTACATATTCAATATTGACAATTCTTAGTTTCTGCATATGCTATGGGGGCACTTCTCTTCTTTGTAATGTAAAATACTAATAAAAATGTTTACATTTTAAAAGCAAAACAAATCGGTCAGTGATTTCTACTGGACAGCAAATAATCTATGTGAACGTTAAATATACTAGTTCAAAATATGGTATGTGTAACAAGGAAATCGTCCCAACCCGACAAGTCCGAGTTGGACGAAATTTCGTATAGATACTAATTTGAGACGCGGCCTGCCGCACGCGAACATGTGAGTTGGGCTTTTTTTTTCTTTGCCAAACTTTGCCTATTAGTGTTTACTGGAATCCACTGGAGTCACTGGAATCCAGTTTCCGTTCTAATGTTGACTTTCCAAGGTGCAACTGCAATTGGTAAACGGTGCGATTTAAGGCACGTGTGTCCTCAAAGACTCGTACTTATTTCCAGGATCTCAACATCTAACACTGTTTCCCCTTTCACTTTCAGGTGGAAATCCCTTTACTCAACGGGAAATTTTCCTGTGACGCCATTGTGTTCTTCATTATCATTATCGATTCCGCATCTTCATTTTGGTATTCACGTGAGGCCTTTCATCGTCTATATCGGTGTATTACAGAATGACACACAAACAAACGTGTGAAATGTGTTTTTATATTAAATAAGTGCAGTCTTGTTCAGCAGTGTGTTTATTTTTCTATTACAGAATGCTTCTATGTTATTTTACTTTTGCATCACCCTGTATATCTAGCAAAGTATTCAAAACCGACTATTCTCCCGTTATTCAAAAACCGCAAATAGTAACTATACGAAATTTCGTTCAATTCGAACTGGGATTACATAGTTGTATTCTGTTGCATTCTGTTGCTATCGACCATCGAAGCAAGAAAATTTAATGCGTACATTTTATTAAATTCATGATTGACTTTTGGTGACAACCTTAGCAGTTGGCAACTATGTTCGTATTCTTCCAGTACATGACATCTCTTCGACGCCACAAACTGACTTTTCTTGTGAATGTGTGTGTGTGCAGAGCAATAGTTCTTTGTTTCGAAGACATTGGAACTTCCGGTTGTGTAGTTTCTAGAACATTCCAGAAGCTGCTGGATCATTTCGTATTTCCGGTGACTTTCTAAAGCTAGTGGTGATTGGACAACTTTTCAATTACTGACCAATCAGAAACTGTTACGGCCCAAACATACTTTTCTCACGTGCATTGTGTGACCAAGAACTGCGCCAATTATTCGGGACCGAGGAGTTAATGAGTACAACACGTATCCCGATCCAAGGACCATCATCTTGTACAAGTGAAAAATTGATAAAGTATTTGCGTTTAGTTGGTGGATACAAATCAGTTTAAGAGTATGTAGTGAACTCCCGAAGGTAGTAATTGCAGTATCGACCAAGAAAAGTTCAGCAAATAAGAAGTTTTACTCGGTCCGAACTCAGCATTGCAAGGACCACAACGAGAGCAGCGTATCACCTCTAGGGAAGCGAAACTGTAAGTAACAAAAAATGATATTGTAGAAGCAATCGTCAAGCAATTTGAGCAAGTCTCACCAGAACTTATCTAATACAGGAGTTCATCGGTCAATTAGTGTGAAAGTGATTATTCTCCTCTAATCGTAATTAGTACGCCAATCCCATCGCCTCCAACTAACAGTGAAAAAAAAGAAAAAAAATCATAAATACGCATAACTAAACGGCCACCACTGCGCGAGCTCGCATGTGTATAATTATTTTGTGCACGTAATTTCATGTTTACAAATAATGTTTTAGCTAGATAGTAAATCCCATAAAGAAAGGTGATAATAGTACTCTATATTGAATATTAATGTTGCTGTGTGTGTAATACGAAGAATATAGGTGTTGTCTTGTGTTGCTCATATTTGATGTTTATCGGTCATCTCAGTTTGTGTTTCTATTAATGTCAGAGTTTCCATGTAACAACCAGTGCATGTAAAACCATCATTTTACCGTTTTTGATAAATATGAATTGTTAATCGCTAATTCCCGGCTTTTCAATCTTTTTGCTTTCCTCTAATTTTTTGTTGTTGTTGTTACTGTTAGTTTTGAATATTGACGCGAGAGCAGGTCGCGGAACGTACCCAGTCCCGATTGTGTGTGTGTAGTGAACTATCCCTCGCGGTAAACCTCAATTAATACGAGAAAGGTAAAATTGGCATATCTTTTTTTTTTATTTCGATCTTTGTTATAGGATAGTTCGGACGCGACCAAACACGTTGTTACCGATCTTTCACTTGAATTGTTCCCAAGCTTAAGTGAAGATCGGCAAACCATGTATATGCTTCCGGGTGAAGGGGATGATTGGGAAGACTCTTAATTAAAAAATCGATGTAAACAAAAGGCGTAAGATAAGCTTGTGTGGCCTCCTTCACCAAAGCGATAGCATATTTAATTGGTGCCGGAACCCGGAACAGATTTACAATAGTGTGACCTTGTTTGTTTTTATCTTGCACTGGTATTAAGAAGTAAAACAAAAAGTAACACGCGCGATAAATTTGTGCATTACTCAAGTGTGTCTTACCTTTAACAGTTGCCATTGATTGTGTGTTTGTTATGTTTATGTTCTTTTAGAGAAATTTTAGTGACCTATAGAGTGAATTTTTAGCTTGATTTAGAGAAATTATTAGCTTTCTTTAAACATTGATTACTGAACTTGTAAAAAATATCGGAGTCCGAGGAATAAAAAAAATATGCTTACAGCTTTATTCGAAAAGCAGTCTGCACAGCTCAATGACACAATCGAGGGTTTGAAATCAGAACAGATTGTAAGTGTTGTTAGTTTATAGGAAAATGTTGCTAGTTATTAATTTGAGGGGAAATCTTAGAAAATGGAAATTAATGTTAAACATTTGAAATACTCCGAAGTTCAGTTTTGAGTTTTTTTTTTAAAAAAAAAGTAATAACAAAATGAGGTCATTTACAGTGTTCATAGATGAAAGTCTTTGCGATATATATCTAGACAAGAGTGAAGAAAATAACTACGTCACTTGGAGTAGAATCCAGCTGTCGAAAAGTTTTGGGTCATTAGGTAAAGATCAAAACACGAACATTCCGAAGGAAATTACATTCACTGTACAAAGTTGGCCTTTTACATTTAACGTTACGGCGGAAGTGCGTACAGATGATCGAAGGCGAATTATAGTCATAGGTAGGCGTACACTGCAAGAATTACAATCCCTTTTAGAACGATATCAGGAAATAGGTGATTCGAGGTATGATCAATCTTTACACGAACAAATTGTAAAAGAGCTCGGAAGTGAACCCGGTAGGCGTAGGAAACAAAAGGCTACGAATAAGCAGTCAGCTGATACATCCAAAGTAGATGCAGGCAAGCAACCGTCGTGTAGGTCAGTGTCACTGACTCACCCCACAGCTGTAAGTGAATTGAAAACATGGAATAAACATGCGTTTTATGATTTTGAATTTACGAATTTTGAAAGATGCTGGGAATTAAGACCATCATTGAAAGTTGAACCGCAGTATGCACGTGAAGTCACAGTAGACAATTTATGTCAGGAAACATATGAGATTTTGCCTCCTGTTGAAATCCAGTTACCACCGTTAAGTGTTAAGCAGCCGGATAGTTGTGAAAGTAGACCAGCCGAGTTTGAATGTTTGGAAAGTAAAAATAGCTCAGTGAAAGATCATGTAGAGCAAGCGCGAGCTAAAGTCATTTTTGTGGAATATAATTGTATGGATCGATGTCAGATTTCTACACCTATAGTTATTGAACCACCACCTTTAATAGTACATCAGGCTAGTGTTAGTGTAGTGCCGAGTGTAGTATACGAAGTGTCAGACGATTTAGAAATTGAAGAAACCCCTGTGTACGTACAAGCCAAGGTTACGGAAGAGAATCTCGAGTTATCTGAAAATCATGTTGTACGGGAAGATATTTGTTTGTTTACACCGGAAGTAGTAGTTCAGAAAAATTGTGTTTTTGAGACTTTTGACTATAATCTTAATAAGCAACCTTGTGTAGTGGCGGAAGAATTGTTATGGGTGGTCGAACGGGAAATTAACGCGTCGCGTAAAACGCTTGAACGAAAGTCGATGATAAATACATGTGGAGTAAAACAAGAGAAAATAGGCAATACAGAGACAGTACCCGATCACGGTTTAATGCGAGTATCTGTATACAGACAGGTCTTAAATGTAGTTGCAGTGCCGGCAAGAGATGCCGATGATTTGTACGAAACGAATGGTAGCGTAGTGGAAGCGCGTACCCACCCTCTCGGAAAAGCCAGGGAAGGCTTGAGAGTTAAGTTGTTATTTTTTTGCGATGTTGAGAATTTAATGTTGTAGTTGTGTTGCGAGCGAATTGTTTTGCGCGATTTTACAACTACATATGCGTCTGTAGTACCGTATCTGTCTTTCAGTGTGAGTTACGTCTTTATATTGCGATTCAATTCTATCCTTATCGACGTTGAGCATAGTAGCATAGGTCAACGACTTCAAGTGATCAGTTTCAGATGTAAGCCCGCGAAGAGAATTGTGTTTTATGTAGTCAATTGTTCTTGTGTGATTAGTTGGTCAAAGACATTACCCGTAACCAGACAAGAAAATAACACTGTTAATGAGAGTAGATTGAAAAATAGGCATACACTAGCGAAAAGATCAAAATGTAAGAATAAGACACGAGGGAAAAACAAGGTAGTTCGAAATGGTCAATCAATTTTCCACAGTATATCAACTCGAAATATAAGAATGTCACGTGTAGCTAGTAAGATCAAGGTTCATAAGCATAAAAGTAGTGATAGACAAGTGAGTCATGAGTGCAGTAAAGTTAATTTCTTCGCGCGTGCAAATTTTAAGATTAGAGTCCCACTACCGCGAACATGTAAGAAGGAAAAACTCGATTGTGCAAGTAGACGTAAAGCAAAACAGCTGATCGTTTTTGATGACAATAATATTCATCGGCCTAATCCCAGAATGTACGCGCAACGCAAGCGAACAAATGCCAAACATGTGCTAGATGGTGAGTTCAGACTAAATGAAAAACGCGCTAGTAGACTTAATCCGAAACAAGTTAAACGTAATCGCATACGTACTAGATATAAATCAAAGTCGAACTATACGCGAGTTCATCCCGAACCAAACATACAAATCGTGAAAACAACGACTCAGAAGAATTTTAAGAAACGCAAGCGCGACCAGCTATTCGTGCAAGGTATCGTGACGCATGGCAGATCTAACCATCGTAAACGAAAGCGTATTATCGCAGGGAAACTCAGTAAATTCGTTGCAAGAAGGGAAAGAGGTCCGCGAATCAGAAAAAGCAATTAGAAAAGTAGTCGTAACCGTGTGAAAGTGCATACATACAAGTGTAATCGACATCGGTGGAAAATAAAAGGGTTAGTGTAACTGAAGCGTAAATTTACCCCGAATTTGAATTGAAACCCGAAAGAGACAAGAAACTAAGCACCGAATATGACTTTTGAGCTTTTATAGAAAAAGAAAAATAAGAATTGTTATACATTTGTTTGATTGTCCCCCATTGAATCTCAAAAGTTAGAAAGGTACTTTTCAATCTCAAGTGTGTACCCACCGGAACCGACGCGCTCGAACAAAGGCACCCCACCAATCCGAATGTTTAGGGATTTCTCTTACAGCTTACTAAAGAAGACCATCCATCCATCCAGCCACGCCTTTTATCATCGTATCAGGTACGTGAAATAATAAACCTGTTTAATAAAATTCCATTTCAGGATTAATCCAGGTTGAGGATGATCACGAGAAGGAAAGGACCCATGAAGGATTACCAAGGGAAAAGAAAGGTAAAAATAAATTGAAATTAGCCCGCGAATTTGTTTTGATTCAAAAATCTTACAACCCCAACCCATTTTTAACCATCACTATTTTTATGTGGACACTACCAGAGTCATGGAATTTCAATTATTTGTTTGTGTATTTGTGTTTATTTCAGGATAAAAAGGGAGGACATCTGAATAAAGTTACGCCTGTATCATTTTGTGTTGTTTTATTATCATAATATTAAACAATGTGGATTTTGAAACCTGTTAACCCTATTTGAAGTTCTTATTAGGAATTGTAGAGATTTGTTAGGTACCCTTAGAGACTTTGATAGGATTTTTAGAGAACGTACATCACGAATGTGAATACATGCATACTTAAAATTATCTGCAAATATCTTTGTTTAATTTGTTGGTGGAAACATGTCAACACGATTGTATGTTGGAATATGTCTTGAAAAAAAAGAAAGAAAGTAATAGAAAATCAGGTTGAAAATAATAAATTTGGTTGCAAATCGATTCATACGTATAATTATTATGCAAAGTCAATAAGCATTCGTTATCACGTTAATAAAGTTTGAAATTTAGTAGAATTCAAAAATAATAATGTTACAAGTTAAGAAGAATGAAGAGGTTGAAACGCAATTTAACCCTTAGAGGCGTCACTATTGTCTTTCAAAATTACAGTGACGAAATCGGGATGGCGTCCGATTGGGCCTCAGCAAGTGTGTAATTTTGGCCATTAGATACGCACACTTCAAAATTCCATTTCGGCTGTTGACGTTTAATATATATACATATATATAAGAAAAATATTTAATCGACATTTAAAAATTTTGACATTATATTTGATATTTATTTTTTTTCAAATTGACGTAAAGGAAATGATAAATTATAATTGTTTAGATTTTGGCAAACCGTTTTCTTCTTCTTCTTTTCTTCGGGGTCCCCCCGTATTCATAAAATAAAATAATACATTATTTTCAGGTTAATATAGAATGTGACAAGGTCATCATGTCATTTGTGAAGGATTATTATAATATTTTGTGGGTACGATGGACCAAATGATAACCGACACAATTTGGTGTCGATGTATAAAGTGTTTGTTTTAATTAGGTAACAATTACCTATAACAAATTTGGGTAATAAAATGAAACATATAAATTCGAGTCATAAAAAATGTAAAATATATATAATGTAAATTGGTTGTAAAACATTGTGGAAATTGGATAATCAAAATTATCATCAGCCTTGAATTTATTAATGTCGGTGATTTTGAATAAAATCTGGTAAATATTGTTTTAAAATTTGAAATGAATTTATTTTCTGGATGGAAAAATGCGAGTAATAATTGTTTAAAGTAAAATCAATCAAACCACGAACATGACATTCTAATTTTAAATGATATTTGTCGGATGTAACGATTAATTCAGGATGTGAAAATTTTCCAATTTAAGTTCTTTTAAATCTTTCTTGTATGAGAAGAGTCTGTTGGTTCTTAATTGAACATTTTCAACCCACTGATTATTATAGTCAGACTCGTCATGTTGACCTCATTTCCTTGTTTCGTTGAGGTTATTACTATTTTATTATTCATTTCTCAGCATTCATTGAAAAAAATAAATAATAAAGCATGACACATTTGTGCTAGATGCCGATCAGCGTTCTCTTACGCATTTATAATTCTATCAATTTACTGGAAAACTGTCATCTTGGGTTGTAGAGATGTGTGATCTCAGATGTACGAACAAATATTCTCGATTGTGACTTTAATCTCGGACGTGACAACATACCCGGAGTTGATAAGTGCACTTTGCCAGTTAGGCCGCACGTTTTCATATCGGCTAGCGCTGTTTAAAAGAATATTTTGTAAACCTACTAATTCTGTAGGTATGAGCGGGCCTAAAATAATTTATAGTTACTTAGTGATGATGATCTAGATGCAGTTCTGTAGTATCGAATGTTCCCCCCAAGGGTATTCTTATTGTCCTTTTCATACGTTTATTTTCTTAAAACGACTTCTAGAGGTCTAGATACTGACAGTCCAATTGGGATTGGAATAATTTACCCGATTACGACATAGCTGTAATGCTTGAAGCATTCAGCTGGGCGGGACTAGGATATAGGGCAGAAGCGATTTTGTTCAAATCGTCGGGAAGGTTGGCGCTCCCGCACACTTCGAGCTGTAAAAGAAACAGTAAGTCAGCACTCATTGATCTTCGGGATCAAATCATTAACCTATATTTTTGTTTAATTAATGACTTACGACCTGTCTTGTCGATCAACGACACACAGGATAGCGCTAGGCAAGGCTTAATCGCCGTTTAAGTCATACCTGTACATATATAGTTAAATGTTTGATAGTTTATTAGTTAATTTACGAAAGGCAAGTATGCGTACGAATAGTTGAATCATGTTGCATATAATGATAATATATAAACAAATCAAAATGCCATATATATACATAGATTATCGTTAATTTTAATTTTTATAAGTTTCATGAATATAGAATTAGGATTTGATTTTGGTTATATATTGCGTTATGTTTATATATCAGGTTTTCATGTAACGTTTCACGAATTTTGTGTTTGTAATCCGAAAGTTATTGCATTTTGCAGTATCGAAATTTGTATATATATATATATATATATATATATATATATATATATATATATATATATACGCATGCACATACTATAGTAGATTTTGTTTAGCTTCAACAAAACATACTAGTTTTTTTAATATATCAATATAATTTACATTACTTGTAACTTAGTTGCAATGGTGCATAAGATAATTCAATTAATTAGGTTAATATTCTTGATAAAACATTCGCTTATTAAGTAATGAATAGTCGAGTTATTTAGGGAATTAGTATTGATACATGTCCTTCACATTTTTATTTTAGTTTATGATAGTTAAGGCAGAAGACATAAGCAACGTATGTTTCATATGAATGAAAATCTTGTTTATTTTAGTGGCTAACAATTTTATAAAATATTTTAATAATTTTATAAAATATATTACCGTAGTTTCAATAATCAATGTCATATTATGTGTTGATCCAGGTTTCAAACTTTTAGATAAGTGTCAGGGTTATAGTGAATATATTGTAGAAATATATGTAAGTAAATCACTGAAGAAGGCTAGTTAGGGGTGCCCGAAATATAGTTCATTTCAATAATTATACAGATACCCTTGAGTTAGATATTTTTTTGTTGAACCTTTATATTTTTGCTTTACTATGTTCATTAGTTAACAATTTAAAAGAAAGGAAGGTAACGGAGACCTTCAGCTAGGGGTGTTCGGAATTCGATTTCGCATTCCGGAATTCGGAATTCATCTAATTCCGGAATGTTCCGGAATTTCGGAATTCCAGAACGTTTCGAAATTCCGGAACGTTTCGAAATTCCGGAATGTTCCGAAATTCCGGAACGTTTCGAAATTCCGGAACGTTTCGAAATTCCGGAATGTTCCGAAATTCCGGAACGTTTCGAAATTCCGGAATGTTCCGAAATTCCGGAACGTTTCGAAATTCCGGAATGTTCCGAAATTCCGGAACGTTTCGAAATTCCGGAATGTTCCGAAATTCCGGAATGTTCCGAAATTCCGGAACGTTTCGAAGTTCCGGAATGTTCCGCAAATTCCGTAACATTCCAAAAGTTTGGAATTGTGGAATGCTCAAAAGTATGAATTTCGGAACTGTTTTCAAGACTGAAATTTTGAAGCTCACTGTTGATTCTGGAATCGTAATATTAATATTAGTTCGAAGTTTGAATATAAAAGTTCGAAACAGTCCTGAGGCAATGGTTCTCAAACATTATTACAAGGCTTTAATCCCACAAATTTACTCGCAAATACTTTCTCGTTTTCACTTTGGTATCTATGGAATATAGTAGCAACATGTCTTAAACAGTTATGCATTCTCGTATTTACAATTATTGGAATAAAGTACAGCATTTTATCTTTATCTTTTACATTTTTTTGTCAATCATTGCCATTTTGTATTTCGAAGTACCATCAAGGAAACAATTATATGTTTGGCATTTTAATTCAAAAATATTTGTTTTACTATTAAGCAAACAATACAAGAGCACACGAAACATTTGTAGTCATGTCATTTGGAATTATATTAATGAACTTTTAATCTAAAGTACAAGGAGTACACATGAGTAATACATAATTGTGAAAATTTTGACAACTGAAACCCTGAAATGGTATAACTGATGCTACCTGAGACGTCATCAAATAATGCAACAAAAATGTAAATGTAAATTACTATTGAAAGAAAAAGCAAAATTTCGGTGCTACAAAATAATACTGTTAGAGAACAATGATGTGGATAAAATATTATAAGGGCATGTATTAAATGTCAATTTTCATATAAATACCCAGATGATTTTTTTTAAAAATTAGGGGAAAGTAGACTTAGACGATATTAGACAAGGCAATTATGTATGCAAAATTAGGAGACATGCATTCAAATTATTTCCTGTAATAAAAATTAGAATTCAACTTTCCATGGTAGATTGCACATGTTCTATCTCCGAACAAGGTGAAATACGTGCAATTTACTATGGAAAGTTGAATGTTAATTATTATTACACGAAATAATTTGAACGCATGACTCTTAGCATGCAAGATTGCATAGAAAATTGCATCGCATAAAATGGGCTTTAGGGACTTTTAGCTTAAACTTCTTTTATCTCATTGATCTTTTTTATCTGATTTATTTGAGAAATCAGGAGAAAGAAAGTTTTCGCCAACTTTTCTACTCAAGGAAAGTAAGACATCAATTTTTGTAAAGATCAATTTACGCGAAGTACGAATAGTTTTTGATACAAATTAATTATTTCGTAAGAGCGAAATATGAACATTAGGCTAATACTTTTAATGTGAATATTAACATTTACGAAATGATTTCTTTCATTTTTAACTTTTACCATCGCTACTCACAATTTCGGGTATACTAATTGAACATTTACCTTTCTTGTTGTTAGTTAGTCATTGGTGCAGACCCTTTCATCTGAATGCATAACTACCCTTCATATTGCAGCTTTATATGAAAATGTACATATTCTGTTGGCTTGCATCAATGTAATTGTTTAAAGAAAGTAACATGCTTTTACATCAGAATTTCACAACATTGATAATATATTGGTGATTAATACAATTTCTCAACAAACCAATTTTAAATGTTTTTCATTCACACAATTCATTTATCACCTTGCATAAAATTTTGATTAGTAGAGTTAGAACTAATCTTCATACATAGGTTCCAATGCTTAGTATTTAACTGATATACACCTTTATTTAGTTAGTTATTCAAATAAGTGTCGCATGACAAGAAAAGAGTAGCGCGTACATGTGAATAATTATAAGATACTATGTAAAGTTTGCATCTCTATTCGATTTACTCTCGTTGTACATTTTGACAAGTTATGCAAATAATGCTTGATAAAGCTTTCATTAAAAAAAAAAACAGCAGTAGCATCATGATTATAGAAGTTACAAAAAACATTAAACAGTAATCCCTTGTTCTAAGAAATTTTTTGCTGTTTGCAGCATGCAGTATACTAAATACAATACAGGCGATGCATTAATAATTTTAGCTTTGCGTGATTTGAACCTGAAATATGAAATACTGATTCTAGTTTCCAAAAAGTTCATGTAACATCAATAATGCATATTTTTACATAATACGGACAGCAGCATAATAATTGTACATTTTTATTTCAGACTATCCTATCCCTTTAATTACTGAAAATCGTATTTTCTTTTAAATGATTGTCTGCCCCTCCTTCAGGTACTTATACTTAACAATGGCCATACATCAAAAGATATGCAGTTCAATTTCTTGTTAGGGTTGCCTCGTATAAATGGAAAAGGTACAGTCGGTATTCATTTAAAAAAGAATATACAAAGTGGTTTATAAAAAAGGTGTTTCTCGGAAGATAAACCAAACTAAAGGGAAGAACTAGCTCGAATTTCTGCAACAAAATCACGGAATTTACACTGAATCACTTATGATTGAGACTTTATGGATAACCAGACAAAGTTTCAAATCTTATGTGCAATCGTTCACAGTGAACGGATCTAGAGAATGAAACAAACCAGTTGCCGTGGACCAAAACTCCTTCCTTCAGCACAGCGGAATCAATATCCAGTTTCAAAGCTAAGCTTTGCGCACACCTCTCAGTTCGGGGTAACAGCAAAAATTATTTTTTCAATAAGAAGTTCCGGAATATTTCGAAATTCCGGAATGTTCCGAAATTCCGGAATGTTCCGAAATTCCGGAATGTTTCGAAATTCCGGAATGTTTCGAAATTCCGGAATGTTCCGGAATTCCGGAACGTTCCGAAATTCCGGAATTCCGGAACGTCTTGAAACTGTGTTCCGATTCCGGAATTGGAATTTCCGTTCCGAAAAATTGCGGAATTCCGGAATTAGGAACAGCCCTACCTTCAGCTACATTTTTGAATTTTTGGCGTTGACATTAAAGCAAATTCTTTTGAAAGCAAAGGTACTTATTTGAAAAAAAATAGATAAATAAATAATTCTTTTTCTTTTTCATGAACATAGTCAACAATCATTTGTTTTGATGAGAATAAAGTGATCACGTACTTTAAGTGGGTTTCGATAATCAAGAAGTATGAGTGGTAATTGTAATGAATATGAGGGGGCAATATTTATGAAAGAATAATGATAGATTCCATCGAATAATGATAGGCATAAGGCGAATGCATAACGATGTTTGTGAATGGGTTAAGGAATATTGTTTATATATATATGTGTGTACCCTGTTGACAAGATGTGTCCGAGATAGAGATGTTATGAGGCGTTTAATGAAATTAGGCTATGCTCCGAAAGCAGTAGCAAGGCTATACTCTGACAGTAGTAGCAACCAGCGGCGTAGCGTAAGGGAACGCCTGTATGCCCGGCATCCCCTGTTAATAAGAAAAAGTACGTATTTCATTATATTTATAAATTGCTTATAATTATCACAATTATTTCCACTGCAATCTTGTGGATGCGCTCTCTCGCTTTACTTTGGCAAACGGAACCTACGCATGCGCATCGCTCAGATGCACATTTTCTGTCTTTCCTCTTGTTGTATGCTATGTTTCTCGGGCATCCAGGCCTACTGCAAGCATCGGGGATTTCGTCTGTTTTCTGTCGAATGCGCATGCCCAACTATTCCCCGCCATCCCTTTGCAACCCAACATTTGCTTTAGATATAAGCTGGCGTATGCTCAAGTACTGCCAATTCTATATATTTTGAACTAAGCTATTATTTCTGTATAGAACGTACGACCGCTATCAAGGAAATAGAACAAAACATAAAAAGTTAGTTCAACGCCATTATGAAGCATGTCGCTTATGTAAGTGATAGTATAAAAATAGTTATGCTTTAATCGTAATTAAATGCATTTTAATTGTAATAGTAATTAAAGGCAAACTAATAATCTACATCATAAATACATATCATGTCCCAGAATGTAGCCAGATATTCTTTGAGAGGACTCACATACACAAGCATAACTATAATGCATTCTGTAGAATCACGTAGCCCACCCTATGCCCTTCACAAAATTTACTTGTGCTCTTCCGTATCTGGATATCTGACAATGAAGTAGATACACAGAAATAGGCCCCCAGAGTTGCTTTAAGTGCATTCTATTTGTATCTTCAAATGATATAAACACTCAGGCCCATATTCACGAACGGACACCTGAGGTCCGGACCCAAGATGACAAATTTCTAGGGATGACATTAAAAAAAAAAGATTGAAGTATGGTATGCGGAGAAAGAAGCTGCCCACGAGAAAGAAATAAAGGGAATTATACTGAAAACAATATTTATACAAAAGTGGAGCCGGTTTTTCTCGTCAGAATGCTAGTGGCAGAAAAGGAGCTGAGACAATTGCTTATTGGCGTCTAACGTAATCTACGCATTTGCTACTGTATGCCCCACCAGGCGTACAATTACGGGAGCCTGGGCACCTAAATGTTTTGGCCTCCTAATTATTAAGAGTAGTTATTGATAAAAGAGATCCAG
Source organism: Thermobia domestica (assembly GCF_964235325.1). Taxonomy (NCBI): domain Eukaryota; kingdom Metazoa; phylum Arthropoda; class Insecta; order Zygentoma; family Lepismatidae; genus Thermobia; species Thermobia domestica. Next base: position 131,643,566 of record NC_137466.1, on the reverse strand, counting down.
AATTGTGACAATTGGACGCCCTAGCATATTAGTGCCTCTCTCCTGAACTTTAATGGCTGGTTGCGGGCCTTAATGAGCAGACTCATCCTGTTAATCTTCTATTTGTGTTGTGTAATCGTATGGGATGGTTGCAAATTATGCCGTGCTAAATATAAAACTTCTGCAAGTTGTTTAATGAACATGGCTTTACACTCCTTTCTTGTGATAAATTATTGGCTCACCTCTCCCTGGCTATGCCCTTTCGTTCTGTACTAGATTTATGCTTTTGATTAGCAACATTGATCGTTGGTGGTCAAGAAAAATTGGCGGGATATTTTTTTTGTGTGTGTGTGTGTGTTTTGTGATTTGAAATGAATATTTGTTTTATTTTTTTTTACTGTAGTATGAAGAATATTACATTTATAACTAAGAGACAAAGCTGTGGAAAGGGTTCGGCTGCTACAAGGTATAGTACCTTACTAACTTTTAGCAAATGACTACGATAACAGTACCAGACATAAATTTAATTTATTTTTTTGTTAATAACTACCATATCTCGGTTGACTTACGAGCAGCGCTGCTCTCTGAAAGAGATACGACCTACCCCAAAGCCTTCCATAAAAACGACAACTAGCAATCAGTCGCAAATATTTCAGTCTTCGTGGTATAAGGATAGGTTTTCTTGGCTTTCTGGGTGTTCTGTAGGGAATAAAATGTTATGTTTCGTCTGCATTATGTTTGGGGCAAAGGAATCGGAGTGGTGTTCAAACGGTATTTCTGATTTGGGTAATTTCATGAAGAAAGCTCTAAAACATGAGTCATCGAAACAACATTTGCTGCATAGTGAATCTTTTCACTTGTTAAGGAAAATACACATTGAACATGCATTGCATTGTATTGTATTATATCAGACAACTGACTAACTTTGGCATCCCCATTTCGGAATACCACGCTACGCTACTGGTAGCAACTAGGTGTTTTTACGAAAATGTTGTTTACCGAGGTTGACGTTGTGCCCTCGATGTAATTGAATGTGAAAGCGATAAAAATATGTTAATAAGAAAAGCGTTAGAAATGATATTTCTTGAATGCCCATTGGAGGAAATATGAATGGTATGTAGCCTTAATGTATGCCGTCAAGTTATTACAGGAGAGTTAAACATTATCAGGAACAAATCTTTGTTTTAAAAATCTCTAAAATATTGAACCCCATGATGGAGAATATGAAAATAAGATCTATTGCAAAAGATAATTTTAGAATTGTTGAGTTTTGTTAAAACGAATTAATAAGTAAATGATTTTTAAGTTTTAATGTTGTTAAGTTGCAATGATAAAGATCATCACATTGGTGATATTTTTCAATTTGAATTGTATTGATTTTTTAGTGATTATTTGAAAATGACATCTATACTTTTTGTGGAAAAAAGGTTTTTTTTTTCAAAATCTGTTCATAGTTAACAAGTACTGAAATTTTTATGTTGTAAAGTAATGCACAAATTCGATAACTCCGTCGTTGATCCTACCCCAATTTTTGAATTACAAATTAGTCTCCGATACGTTTCCGATTTAAAAAAAAAATATCGTTTTGTTACGTATAATTCCATTAGGTCAAAAGAATATTTCTTTTCATATAATCCTAAATCTTTACCCGAACGGGATTTATATACATGTTAATTAATATTTTTTTTTTGTAACGTTGTAATAGATATGTTATATTGCTAATGAAAAATCATAAAATATGAGCATACGGTGAGAAACCATAGTTAAGAGTATCAAGTGAAAATTAATAAATAACAGAAAATTACATACTTTAATGAAAGGACATTAAAAGACAGAAAACATTTCGTAATTACATAAAAGTGGCCGAACATACAGGTGTAAAGAACTATTGTCCAAAATAATAATAAGGTGTACAAAATAGTGCAAAATGGCGTTAATAGTGCCTCGTACCTAATGCTCCACCACAAGTGCTCCTTTAACAGTGCCAAAAAGAAATACTTTCTCCAATTTATATTTCTAATGTTTCGCATTTACCCCAAGCTGCTCCCAAATAGTGTTATAGTGGCATATTTATCCCAACAAGGAAATATTATGTTAACAGTTACCACAAGACAATGGAATTAAACTATATACAGGGTGCATAAAAAATCAAGGACCACATATGAACGGTCCAGGCTTCTTCGTCAAAATTGCTAATGCAATATTGCCAATTCTCTGTGGGCGCCATTTGCTATCGACCATCGAAGCTAGAAAATTTAATGCGTACATTTTATTAAATTCATGATTGACTTTTGGTGACAACCTTAGCAGTTGACAACTATGTTCGTATTCTTCCAGTACATGACATCTCTTCGACGCCACAAACTGACTTTTCTTGTGAATGTATGTGTGTGCAGAGCAATAGTTCTTTGTTTCGAAGACATTGGAACTTCCGGTTGTGTAGTTTCTAGAACATTCCAGAAGCTGCTGGATCATTTCGTATTTCCGGTGACTTTCTAAAGCTAGTGGTGATTGGACAACTTTTCAATTACTGACCAATCAGAAACTGTGTTACGGCCCAACCATACTTTTCTCACGTGCATTGTGTGACCAAGAACTGCGCCAATTATTCGGGACCGAGGAGTTAATGAGTACAACACGTATCCCGATCCAAGGACCATCATCTTGTACAAGTGAAAAATTGATAAAGTATTTGCGTTTAGTTGGTGGATACAAATCAGTTTAAGAGTATGTAGTGAACTCCCGAAGGTAGTAATTGCAGTATCGACCAAGAAAAGTTCAGCAAATAAGAAGTTTTACTCGGTCCGAACTAAAGCATTGCAAGGACCACAACGAGAGCAGCGTATCACCTCTAAGGAAGCGAAACTGTAAGTAACAAAAAATGATATTGTAGGAGCAATCGTAAAGCAATTTGAGCAAGTCTCACCAGAACTTATCTAATACAGGAGTTCATCGGTCAATTAGTGTGAAAGTGATTATTCTCCTCTAATCGTAATTAGTACGCCAATCCCATCGCCTCCAACTAACAGTGAAAAAAAAGAAAAAAAATCATAAATACGCATAACTAAACGGCCACCACTGCGCGAGCTCGCATGTGTATAATTATTTTGTGCACGTAATTTCATGTTTACAAATAATGTTTTAGCTAGATAGTAAATCCCATAAAGAAAGGTGATAATAGTACTCGATATATGAATATTAATGTTGTTGTGTGTGTAATACGAAGAATATAGATGTTGTCTTGTGTTGTTCATATTTGATGTTTATCGGTCATCTCAGTTTGTGTTTCTATTAATGTCAGAGTTTCCTTGTAACAACCAGTGCATGTAAAACCATCAATTTACCGTTTTTGATAAATATGAGTAGTTAATCGCTAATTCCCGGCTTTTCAATCTTTTTGCTTTCCTCTAATTTTTGTTGTTGTTGTTACTGTTAGTTTTGAATATTGACGCGAGAGCAGGTCGCGGAACGTACCCAGTCCCAATTGTGTGTGTGTAGTGAACTATCCCTCGCGGTAAATTTCAATTAATGCGAGAAAGGTAAAATTGGCATTTCTTTTTTTTTATTTCGATCTTTGTTATAGGATAGTTCGGACGCGATCAAACAAGTTGTTACCGATCTTTCACTTGAGCTGTTCCCAAGCTTAAGTGAAGATCGGCAAAGCATGTATATGCTTCCGGGTGAAGGGGATGATTGGGAAGACTCTTAATTAAAAAATCGATGTAAACAAAATGCGTAAGATAAGCTTATGTGGCCTCCTTCACCAAAGCGATAGCATATTTAATTGGTGCCGGAACCCGGAACAGAATTACAATAGTGTGACCTTGTTTGTTTTTATCTTGCACTGGTATTAAGAAGTAAAACAAAAAGTAACACGCGCGATAAATTTGTGCATTACTCAAGTGTGTCTTACCTTTAACAGTTGCCATTGATTGTGTGTTTGTTATGTTTATGTTCTTTTAGAGAAATTTTAGTGACCTATAGAGTGAATTTTTAGCTTGATTTAGAGAAATTATTAGCTTTCTTTAAACATTGATTACTGAACTTGTACAAAATGTCGGAGTCGAGGAATAAAAAAAAATATGCTTACAGCTTTATTCGAAAAGCAGTCCGCACAGCTCAATGACACAATCGAGGGTTTGAAATCAGAACAAATTGAAAGTGTTGTTAGTTTATAGGAATATGTTGCTAGTTATTAATTTGAGGGGAAATCTTAGAAAATGGAAATTAATTTTAAAAGTTTGAAATACTCCGAAGTTCAGTTTTGAGTTTTTTTTTAAAAAAAGTAATAACAAAATGAGGTCATTTAGTGTGTTCATAGATGAAAGTCTTTGCGATATATATCTAGACAAGAGTGAAGAAAATAACTACGTCACTTGGAGTAGAATCCACCTATCAAAAAGTTTTGGGTCATTAGGTAAAGATCAAAACACGAACATTCCGAAGGAAATTACATTCACTGTACAAAGTTGGCCTTTTACATTTAACGTTACGGCGGAAGTGCGTACAGATGATCGAAGGCGAATTATAGTCATAGGTAGGCGTACACTGCAAGAATTACAATCCCTTTTAGAACGATATCAGGAAATAGGTGATTCGAGGTATGATCAATCTTTGCACGAACAAATTGTAAAAGAGCTCGGAAGTGAACCCGGTAGGCGTAGGAAACAAAAGGCTACGAATAAGCAGTCAGCTGATACATCCAAAGTAGATGCAGGCAAGCAACCGTCGTGTAGGTCAGTGTCACTGACTCACCCCACAGCTGTAAGTGAATTGAAAACATGGAATAAACATGCGTTTTATGATTTTGAATTTACGAATTTTGAAAGATGCTGGGAATTAAGACCATCATTGAAAGTTGAACCGCAGTATGCACGTGAAGTCACAGTAGACAATTTATGTCAGGAAACATATGAGATTTTGCCTCCTGTTGAAATCCAGTTACCACCGTTAAGTGTTAAGCAGCCGGATAGTTGTGAAAGTAGACCAGCCGAGTTTGAATGTTTGGAAAGTAAAAATAGCTCAGTGAAAGATCATGTAGAGCAAGCGCGAGCTAAAGTCATTTTTGTGGAATATAATTGTATGGATCGATGTCAGATTTCTACACCTATAGTTATTGAACCACCACCTTTAATAGTACATCAGGCTAGTGTTAGTGTAGTGCCGAGTGTAGTATACGAAGTGTCAGACGATTTAGAAATTGAAGAAACCCCTGTGTACGTACAAGCCCAGGTTACGGAAGAGAATCTCGAGTTATCTGAAAATCATGTTGTACGGGAAGATATTTGTTTGTTTACAGCGGAAGTAGTAGTTAAGAAAAATTGTGTTTTTGAGACTTTTGACTATAATCTTAATAAACAACCTTGTGTAGTGGCGGGAGAATTGTTATAGGTGGTCGAACGGGAAATTAACGCGTCGCGTAAAACGCTTGAACGAAAGTCGATGATAAATACATGTGGAGTAAAACAAGAGAAAATAGGCAATACAGAGACAGTACCCGATCACGGTTTAATGCGAGTATCTGTAAACAGACAGGTCTTAAATGTAGTTGCAGTGCCGGCAAGAGACGGATGATTTGTACAAAACGAATGGTTGCGTAGTGGAAGCGCGTACCCACCCTCTCGGAAAAGCCAGGGAAGGCTTGAGAGTTAAGTTGTTATTTTTTTGCGATGTTGAGAATTTAATGTTGTAGTTGTGTTGCGAGCGAATTGTTTTGCGCGATTTTACAACTACATATGCGTCTGTAGTACCGTATCTGTCTTTCAGTGTGAGTTACGTCTTTATATTGCGATTCAATTCTATCCTTATCGACGTTGAGCATAGTAGCATAGGTCAACGACTTCAAGTGAACAGTTTCAGATGTAAGCCCGCGAAGAGAATTGTGTTTTATGTAGTCAATTGTTCTTGTGTGATTAGTTGGTCAAAGACATTACCCGTAACCACACAAGAAAATAACACTGTTAATGAGAGTAGATTGAAAAATAGGCATACACTAGCGAAAAGATCAAAATGTAAGAATAAGACACGAGGGAAAAACAAGGTAGTTCGAAATGGTCAATCAATTTTCCACAGTATATCAACTCGAAATATAAGAATGTCACGACGTGTAGCTAGTAAGATCAAGGTTCATAAGCATAAAAGTAGTGATAGACAAGTGAGTCATGAGTGCAGTAAAGTTAATTTCTTCGCGCGTGCAAATTTTAAGATTAGAGTCCCACTACCGCGAACATGTAAGAAGGAAAAACTCGATTGTGCAAGTAGACGTAAAGCAAAACAGCTGATCGTTTTTGATGACAATAATATTCATCGGCCTAATCCCAGAATGTACGCGGAACGCAAGCGAACAAATGCCAAACATGTGCTAGATGGTGAGTTCAGACTAAATGAAAAACGCGCTAGTAGACGTAATCCGAAACAAGTTAAACGTAATCGCATACGTACTAGATATAAATCAAAGTCGAACTATACGCGAGTTCATCCCGAACCAAACATACAAATCGTGAAAACATCGACTCAGAAGAATTTTAAGAAACGCAAGCGCGACCAGCTATTCGTGCAAGGTATCGTGACGCATGGCAGATCTAACCATCGTAAACGAAAGCGTATTATCGCAGGGAAACTCAGTAAATTCGTTGCAAGAAGGGAAAAAGGTCCGCGAATCAGAAAAAGCAATTAGAAAAGTAGTCGTAACCGTGTGAAAGTGCATACATACAAGTGTAATCGACATCGGTGGAAAATAAAAGGGTTAGTGTAACTGAAGCGTAAATTTACCCCGAATTTGAATTGAAACCCGGAAGAGACAAGAAACTAAACACCGAATATGACTTTTGTGCTTTTATAGAAAAAGAAAAATAAGAATTGTTATACATTTGTTTGATTGTCCCCCATTGAATCTCAAAAGTTAGAAAGATACTTTTCAATCTCAAGTGTGTACCCACCGGAACCGACGCGCTCGAACAAAGGCACCCCACCAATCCGAATGTTTAGGGATTTCTCTTACAGCTTAATAAAGAAGACCATCCATCCATCCAGCCACGCCTTTTATCATCGTATCAGGTACGTGAAATAATAAACCTGTTTAATAAAATTCCATTTCAGGATTAATCCAGGTTGAGGATGATCACGAGAAGGAAAGGACCCATGAAGGATTACCAAGGGAAAAGGAAGGTAAAAATAAATTGAAATTAGCCCGCGAATTTGTTTTGATTCAAAAATCTTACAACCACAACCCATTTTTAACCATCACTATTTTTATGTGGACACTACCACAGTCATGGAATTTCAATGATTTGTTTGTGTATTTGTGTTTATTTCAGGATAAAAAGGGAGGACATCTGAATAAAGTTACGCTTGTATCATTTTGTGTTGTTTTATTATCATAATATTAAACAATGTGGATTTTGAAACCTGTTAACCCTATTTGAAGTTCTTATTAGGAATTGTAGAGATTTGTTAGGTACCCTTAGAGACTTTGATAGGATTTTTAGAGAACGTACATCACGAATGTGAATACATGCATACTTAAAATTATCTGCAAATATCTTTGTTTAATTTGTTGGTGGAAACATGTCAACACGATTGTATGTTGGAATATGTCTTGAAGAAAAAAGAAAGAAAGTAATAGAAAATCAGGTTGAAAATAATAAATTTGGTTACAAATCGATTTATACGTGTAATTATTATGCAAAGTCAATAAGCATTCGTTATCACGTTAATAAAGTTTGAAATTTAGTAGAATTCAAAAATAATAATGTTACAAGTTAAGAAGAATGAAGAGGTTGAAACGCAATTTAACCCTTAGAGGCGTCACTATTGTCTTTCAAAATTACAGTGACGAAATCGGGATGGCGTCCGATTGGGCCTCAGCAAGTGTGTAATTTTGGCCATTAGATACGCACACTTCAAAATTCCATTTCGGCTGTTGACGTTTAATATATATACATATATATAAGAAAAATATTTAATCGACATTTAAAAATTTTGACATTATATTTGATATTTATTTTTTTTCAAATTGACGTAAAGGAAATGATAAATTATAATTGTTTAGATTTTGGCAAACCGTTTTCTTCTTCTTCTTTTCTTCGGGGTCCCCCCGTATTCATAAAATAAAATAATACATTATTTTCAGGTTAATATAGAATGTGACAAGGTCATCATGTCATTTGTGAAGGATTATTATAATATTTTGTGGGTACGATGGACCAAATGATAACCGACACAATTTGGTGTCGATGTATAAAGTGTTTGTTTTAATTAGGTAACAATTACCTATAACAAATTTGGGTCATAAAATGAAACATATAAATTCGAGTCATAAAAAAATGTAAAATATATATAATGTAAATTGGTTGTAAAACATTGTGGAAATTGGATAATCAAAATTATCATCAGCCTTGAATTTATTAATGTCGGTGATTTTGAATAAAATCTGGTAAATATTGTTTTAAAATTTGAAATGAATTTATTTTCTGGATGGAAAAATGCGAGTAATAATTGTTTAAAGTAGAATCAATCAAACCACGAACATGACATTCTAATTTTAAATGATATTTGTCGGATGTAACGATTAATTCAGGATGTGAAAATTTTCCAATTTAAGTTCTTTTAAATCTTTCTTGTATGAGAAGAGTCTGTTGGTTCTTAATTGAACATTTTCAACCCACTGATTATTATAGTCAGACTCATCATGTTGACCTTATTTCCTTGTTTCGTTGAGGTTATTACTATTTTATTATTCATTTCTCAGCATTCATTGAAAAAAATAAATAATAAAGCATGACACATTTGTGCTAGATGCCGATCAGCGTTCTCTTACGCATTTATAATTCTATCAATTTACTGGAAAACTGTCATCTTGGGTTGTAGAGATGTGTGATCTCAGATGTACGAACAAATATTCTCGATTGTGACTTTAATCTCGGACATGACAACATACCCGGAGTTGATAAGTGTACTTTGCCAGTTAGGCCGCACATTTTCATATCGGCTAGCGCTCTTTAAAAGAATATTTTGTAAACCTACTAATTCTGTAGGTATGAGCGGGCCTAAAATAATTTATAGTTACTGAGTGATGATGATCTAGATGCAGTTCTGTAGTATCGAATGTTCCCCCCAGGGTATTCTTATTGTCCTTTTCATACGTTTATTTTCTTAAAACGACTTCTAGAGGTCTAGATACTGACAGTCCAATTGGGGTTGGAATAATTTACCGATTACGACATAGCTGTAATGCTTGAAGCATTCAGCTGGGAGGGACTAGGATATAGTGCAGAAGCGATTTTGTTCAAATCGTCGGGAAGGTTGGCGCTCCCGCACACTTCGAGCTGTAAAAGAAACAGTAAGTCAGCACTCATTGATCTTCGGGATCAAATCATTAACCTATATTTTTGTTTAATTAATGACTTACGACCTGTTTTGTCGATCAACGACACACAGGATAGCGCTACGCAAGGCTTAAAAGCCGTTTAAGTCATACCTGTACATATATAGTTAAATGTTTGATAGTTTATTAGTTAATTTACGAAAGACAATTATGCGTACGAATAGTTGAATCATGTTGCATATAATGATAATATATAAACAAATCAAAATGCCATATATATACATAGATTATCGTTAATTTTAATTTTTATAAGTTTCATGAATATAGAATTAGGATTTGAATTTGGTTATATATTATGTTATGTTTATATATCAGGTTTTCATGTAACGTTTCACGAATTTTGTGTTTGTAATCCGAAAGTTATTGCATTTTGTAGTATCGAAATTTGTATATATATATACGCATGCACATACTATAGTAGGTTTTGTTTAGCTTCAACAAAACATACTAGTTTTTTAAATATATCAATATAATTTACATTACTTGTAACTTAGTTGCAATGGTGCATAAGATAATTCAATTAATTAGGTTAATATTCTTGATAAAACATTCGCTTATTAAGTAATGAATAGTCGAGTTATTTAGGGAATTAGTATTGATACACGTCCTTCACATTTTTATTTTAGTTTATGATAGTTAAGGCAGAAGACATAAGCAACGTATGTTTCATATGAATGAAAATCTTGTTTATTTTAGTGGCTAACAATTTTATAAAATATTTTAATAATTTTATAAAATATATTACCGTAGTTTCAATAATCAATGTCATATTATGTGTTGATCCAGATTTCAAACTTTTAGATAAGTGTCATGGTTATTAGTGAATATATTGTAGAAATATATGTAAGTAAATCACTGAAGAAGGCTAGTTAGGGGTGCCCGAAATATAGTTCATTTCAATAATTATACAGATACCCTTGAGTTAGATATTTTTTTGTTGAACCTTTATATTTTTGCCTTACTATGTTCATTAGTTAACAATTTTAAAAAAAGGAAGGTAACGGAGACCTTCAGCTACATTTTTGAATTTTTGGCGTTGACTTTAAAGCAAATTCTTTTGAAAGCAAAGGTACTTATTTGAAAAAAAAATAGATAAATAAATAATTCTTTTTCTTTTTCATGAACATAGTCAACAATCATTTGTTTTGATGAGAATAAAGTGATCACGTACTTTAAGTGGGTTTCGATAATCAAGAAGTATGAGTGGTAATTGTAATGAATATGAGGGGGCAATATTTATGAAAGAATAATGATAGATTCCATCGAATAATGATAGGCATAAGGCGAATGCATAACGATGTTTGTGAATGGGTTAAGGAATATTGTTTATATATATATGAGTGTACCCTGTTGACAAGATGTGTCCGAGATAGAGATGTTATGAGGCGTTTAATGAAATTAGGCTATGCTCCGAAAGCAGTAGCAAGGCTATACTCTGACAGTAGTAGCAACCAGCGGCGTAGCGTAAGGGATTGCCTGTATGCCCGGCATCCCCTGTTAATAAGAAAAAGTACGTATTTCATTATATTTATAAATTGCTTATAATTATCACAATTATTTCCACTGCAATCTTGTGGATGCGCTCTCTCGCTTTACTTTGGCAAACGGAACCCACGCATGCGCATCACTCAGATGCACATTTTCTGTCTTTCCTCTTGTTGTATGCTATGTTTCTCGGGCATCCAGGCCTACTGCAAGCATCGAGGATTTCGTCTGCTTTCTGTCGAATGCGCATTCCCAACTACTCCCCGCCATCCCTTTGCAACCCAACATTTGCTTTAGATATAAGCTGGCGTATGCTCAAGTACTGCCAATTCTATATATTTTGAACTAAGCTATTGTTTCTGTATAGAACGTACGACCGCTATCAAGGAAATAGAACAAAACATAAAAAGTTAGTTCAACGCCATTATGAAGCATGTCGCTTATGTAAGTGATAGTATAAAAATAGTTATGCTTTAATCGTAATTAAATGCATTTTAATTGTAATAGTAATTAAAGGCAAACTAATAATCTACATCATAAATACATATCATGTCCCAGAATGTAGCCAGATATTCTTTGAGAGGACTCACATACACAAGCATAACTATAATGCATTCTGTAGAATCACGTAGCCCACCCTCTGCCCTTCACAAAATTTACTTGTGCTCTTCCGTATCTGGATATCTGACAATGAAGTAGATACACAGAAATAGGCCCCCAGATTTGCTTTAAGTGCATTCTATTTGTATCTTCAAATGATATAAACACTCAGGCCCATATTCACGAACGGACACCTGAGGTCCGGACCCAAGATGACAAATTTCTAGGGATGACATTAAAAAAAAAAAAAGATTGAAGTATGGTATGCTGAGAAAGAAGCTGCCCACGAGAAAGAAATAAAGGGAATTATACTGAAAACAATATTTATACAAAAGTGGAGCCGGATTTTCTCGTCAGAATGCTAGTGGCAGAAAAGGAGCTGAGACAATTGCTTATTGGCGTCTAACGTAATCTACGCATTTGCTACTGTATGCCCCACTAGGCGTACAATTACGGGAGCCTGGGCACCTAAATGTTTTGGCCTCCTAATTATTAAGAGTAGTTATTGATAAAAGAGATCCAGAATTGTGACAATTGGACGCCCTAGCATATTAGTGCCTCTCTCCTGAACTTTAATGGCTGGTTGCGGGCCTTAATGAGCAGACTCATCCTGTTAATCTTCTATTTGTGTTGTGTAATCGTATGGGATGGTTGCAAATTATGCCGTGCTAAATATAAAACTTCTGCAAGTTGTTTAATGAACATGGCTTTACACTCCTTTCTTGTGATAAATTATTGGCTCACCTCTCCCTGGCTATGCCCTTTCGTTCTGTACTAGATTTATGCTTTTGATTAGCAACATTGATCGTTGGTGGTCAAGAAAAATTGGCGGGATATTTTTTTTTTGTGTGTGTGTGTGTTTTGTGATTTGAAATGAATATTTGTTTTATTTTTTTTTACTGTAGTATGAAGAATATTACATTTATAACTAAGAGACAAAGCTGTGGAAAGGGTTCGGCTGCTACAAGGTATAGTACCTTACTAACTTTTAGCAAATGACTACGATAACAGTACCAGACATAAATTTAATTTATTTTTTTGTTAATAACTACCATATCTCGGTTGACTTACGAGCAGCGCTGCTCTCTGAAAGAGATACGACCTACCCCAAAGCCTTCCATAAAAACGACAACTAGCAATCAGTCGCAAATATTTCAGTCTTCGTGGTATAAGGATAGGTTTTCTTGGCTTTCTGGGTGTTCTGTAGGGAATAAAATGTTATGTTTCGTCTGCATTATGTTTGGGGCAAAGGAATCGGAGTGGTGTTCAAACGGTATTTCTGATTTGGGTAATTTCATGAAGAAAGCTCTAAAACATGAGTCATCGAAACAACATTTGCTGCATAGTGAATCTTTTCACTTGTTAAGGAAAATACACATTGAACATGCATTGCATTGTATTGTATTATATCAGACAACTGACTAACTTTGGCATCCCCATTTCGGAATACCACGCTACGCTACTGGTAGCAACTAGGTGTTTTTACGAAAATGTTGTTTACCGAGGTTGACGTTGTGCCCTCGATGTAATTGAATGTGAAAGCGATAAAAATATGTTAATAAGAAAAGCGTTAGAAATGATATTTCTTGAATGCCCATTGGAGGAAATATGAATGGTATGTAGCCTTAATGTATGCCGTCAAGTTATTACAGGAGAGTTAAACATTATCAGGAACAAATCTTTGTTTTAAAAATCTCTCAAATTTTGAACCACATGATGGAGAATATGAAAATAAGATCTATTGCAAAAGATAATTTTAGAATTGTTGAGTTTTGTTAAAACGAATTAATAAGTAAATGATTTTTAAGTTTTAATGTTGTTAAGTTGCAATGATAAAGATCATCACATTGGTGATATTTTTCATTTTGAATTGTATTGATTTTTAGTGATTATTTGAAAAAGACATCTATACTTTTTGTGGAAAAAAGTTTTTTTTTTCAAAATCTGTTCATAGTTAACAAGTACTGAAATTTTTATGTTGTAAAGTAATGCTCAAATTCGATAACTCCGTCGTTGATCCTACCCCAATTTTTGAATTACAAATTAGTCTCCGATACGTTTCCGATTTTTAAAAAAATATCGTTTTGTTACGTATAATTCCATTAGGTCAAAAGAATATTTCTTTTCATATAATCCTAAATCTTTACCCGAACGGGATTTATATACATGTTAATTAATATTTTTTTTGTAACGTTGTAATAGATATGTTATATTGCTAATGAAAAATCATAAAATATGAGCATACGGTGAGAAACCATAGTTAAGAGTATCAAGTGAAAATTAATAAATAACAGAAAATTACATACTTTAATGAAAGGACATTAAAAGACAGAAAACATTTCGTAATTACATAAAAGTGGCCGAACATACAGGTGTAAAGACCTATTGTCCAAAATAATAATAAGGTGTACAAAATAGTGCAAAATGGCGTTAATAGTGCCTCGTACCTAATGCTCCACCACAAGTGCTCCTTTAACAGTGCCAAAAAGAAATAGTTTCTCCAATTTATATTTCTAATGTTTCGCATTTACCCCAAGCTGCTCCCAAATAGTGTTATAGTGGCATATTTATCCCAACAAGGAAATATTATGTTAACAGTTACCACAAGACAATGGAATTAAACTATATACAGGGTGCATAAAAAATCAAGGACCACATATGAACGGTCCAGGCTTCTTCGTCAAAATTGCTAATGCAATATTGCCAATTCTCTGTGGGCGCCATTTGCTATCGACCATCGAAGCTAGAAAATTTAATGCGTACATTTTATTAAATTCATGATTGACTTTTGGTGACAACCTTAGCAGTTGACAACTATGTTCGTATTCTTCCAGTACATGACATCTCTTCGACGCCACAAACTGACTTTTCTTGTGAATGTATGTGTGTGCAGAGCAATAGTTCTTTGTTTCGAAGACATTGGAACTTCCGGTTGTGTAGTTTCTAGAACATTCCAGAAGCTGCTGGATCATTTCGTATTTCCGGTGACTTTCTAAAGCTAGTGGTGATTGGACAACTTTTCAATTACTGACCAATCAGAAACTGTGTTACGGCCCAACCATACTTTTCTCACGTGCATTGTGTGACCAAGAACTGCGCCAATTATTCGGGACCGAGGAGTTAATGAGTACAACACGTATCCCGATCCAAGGACCATCATCTTGTACAAGTGAAAAATTGATAAAGTATTTGCGTTTAGTTGGTGGATACAAATCAGTTTAAGAGTATGTAGTGAACTCCCGAAGGTAGTAATTGCAGTATCGACCAAGAAAAGTTCAGCAAATAAGAAGTTTTACTCGGTCCGAACTCAGCATTGCGAGGACCACAACGAGAGCAGCGTATCACCTCTAGGGAAGCGAAACTGTAAGTAACAAAAAATGATATTGTAGGAGCAATCGTCAAGCAATTTGAGCAAGTCTCACCAGAACTTATCTAATACAGGAGTTCGTCGGTCAATTAGTGTGAAAGTGATTATTCTCCTCTAATCGTAATTAGTACGCCAATCCCATCGCCTCCAACTAACAGTGAAAAAAAAGAAAAAAAAATCATAAATACGCATAACTAAACGGCCACCACTGTGCGAGCTCGCATGTGTATAATTATTTTGTGCACGTAATTTCATGTTTACAAATAATGTTTTAGCTAGTTAGGAAATCCCATAAAGAAAGGTGTTAATAGTACTCGATATATGAATATTAATGTTGTTGTGTGTGTAATACGAAGAATATAGATGTTGTCTTGTGTTGTTCATATTTGATGTTTATCGGTCATCTCAGTTTGTGTTTCTATTAATGTCAGAGTTTCCATGTAACAACCAGTGCATGTAAAACCATCATTTTACCGTTTTTGATAAATATGAATAGTTAATCGCTAATTCCCGGTTTTTGAATCTTTTTGCTTTCCTCTAATTTTTGTTGTTGTTGTTACTGTTAGTTTTGAATATTGACGCGAGAGCAGGTCGCGGAACGTACCCAGTCCCGATTGTGTGTGTGTAGTGAACTATCCCTCGCGGTAAACCTCAATTAATACGAGAAAGGTAAAATTGGCATATCTTTTTTTTTTATTTCGATCTTTGTTATAGGATAGTTCGGACGCGACCAAACACGTTGTTACCGATCTTTCACTTGAGTTGTTCCCAAGCTTAAGTGAAGATCGGCAAACCATGTATATGCTTCCGGGTGAAGGGGATGATTGGGAAGACTCTTAATTAAAAAATCGAAGTAAACAAAAGGCGTAAGATAAGCTTGTGTGGAATCCTTCACCAAAGCAAAAGCATATTTAATTGGTGCCGGAACCCGGAACAGATTTACAATAGTGTGACCTTGTTTGTCTTTATCTTGCACTGGTATTAAGAAGTAAAACAAAAAGTAACACGCGCGATAAATTTGTGCACTACTCAAGTGTGTCTTACCTTTAACAGTTGCCATTGATTGTGTGTTTGTTATGTTTATGTTCTTTTAGAGAAATTTTAGTGACCTATAGAGTGAATTATTAGCTTTCTTTAAACATTGATTACTGAACTTGTAAAAAATGTCGGAGTCCGAGGAATAAAAAAAAAAATATGCTTACAGCTTTATTCGAAAAGCAGTCTGCACAGCTCAATGACACAATCGAGGGTTTGAAATCAGAACAGATTGTAAGTGTTGTTAGTTTATAGGAAAATGTTGCTAGTTATTAATTTGAGGGGAAATCTTAGAAAATGGAAATTAATGTTAAACATTTGAAATACTCCGAAGTTCAGTTTTGAGTTTTTTTTAAAAAAAGTAATAACAAAATGAGGTCATTTACAGTGTTCATAGATGAAAGTCTTTGCGATATATATCTAGACAAGAGTGAAGAAAATAACTACGTCACTTGGAGTAGAATCCACCTGTCGAAAAGTTTTGGGTCATTAGGTAAAGATCAAAACACGAACATTCCGAAGGAAATTACATTCACTGTACAAAGTTGGCCTTTTACATTTAACGTTACGGCGGAAGTGCGTACAGATGATCGAAGGCGAATTATAGTCATAGGTAGGCGTACACTGCAAGAATTACAATCCCTTTTAGAACGATATCAGGAAATAGGTGATTCGAGGTATGATCAATCTTTACACGAACAAATTGTAAAAGAGCTCGGAAGTGAACCCGGTAGGCGTAGGAAACAAAAGGCTACGAATAAGCAGTCAGCTGATACATCCAAAGTAGATGCAGGCAAGCAACCGTCGTGTAGGTCAGTGTCACTGACTCACCCCACAGCTGTAAGTGAATTGAAAACATGGAATAAACATGCGTTTTATGATTTTGAATTTACGAATTTTGAAAGATGCTGGGAATTAAGACCATCATTGAAAGTTGAACCGCAGTATGCACGTGAAGTCACAGTAGACAATTTATGTCAGGAAACATATGAGATTTTGCCTCCTGTTGAAATCCAGTTACCACCGTTAAGTGTTAAGCAGCCGGACAGTTGTGAAAGTAGACCAGCCGAGTTTGAATGTTTGGAAAGTAAAAATAGCTCAGTGAAAGATCATGTAGAGCAAGCGCGAGCTAAAGTCATTTTTGTGGAATATAATTGTATGGATCGATGTCAGATTTCTACACCTATAGTTATTGAACCACCACCTTTAATAGTACATCAGGCTAGTGTTAGTGTAGTGCCGAGTGTAGTATACGAAGTGTCAGACGATTTAGAAATTGAAGAAACCCCTGTGTACGTACAAGCCCAGGTTACGGAACAGAATCTCGAGTTATCTGAAAATCATGTTGTACGGGAAGATATTTGTTTGTTTACACCGGAAGTAGTAGTTCAGAAAAATGGTGTTTTTGAGACTTTCGACTATGATCTTAATAAACAACCTTGTGTAGTGGCGGAAGAATTGTTTTGCGAGTTCGAACGGGAAATTAACGCGTCGAGTAAAACGCTTGAACGAAAGTCGATGATAAATACATGTGGAGTAAAACAAGAGAAAATAGGCAATACAGAGACAGTACCCGATCACGGTTTAATGCGAGTATCTGTATACAGACAGGTCTTAAATGTAGTTGCAGTGCCGGCAAGAGATGCCGATGATTTGTACAAAACGAATGGTTGCGTAGTGGAAGCGCGTACCCACCCTCTCGGAAAAGCCAGGGAAGGCTTGAGAGTTAAGTTGTTATTTTTTTGCGATGTTGAGAATTTAATGTTGTAGTTGTGTTGCGAGCGAATTGTTTTGCGCGATTTTACAACTACATATGCGTCTGTAGTACCGTATCTGTCTTTCAGTGTGAGTTACGTCTTTATATTGCGATTCAATTCTATCCTTATCGACGTTGAGCATAGTAGCATAGGTCAACGACTTCAAGTGAACAGTTTCAGATGTAAGCCCGCGAAGAGAATTGTGTTTTATGTAGTCAATTGTTCTTGTGTGATTAGTTGGTCAAAGACATTACCCGTAACCACACAAGAAAATAACACTGTTAATGAGAGTAGATTGAAAAATAGGCATACACTAGCGAAAAGATCAAAATGTAAGAATAAGACACGAGGGAAAAACAAGGTAGTTCGAAATGGTCAATCAATTTTCCACAGTATATCAACTCGAAATATAAGAATGTCACGACGTGTAGCTAGTACGATCAAGGTTCATAAGCATAAAAGTAGTGATAGACAAGTGAGTCATGAGTGCAGTAAAGTTAATTTCTTCGCGCGTGCAAATTTTAAGATTAGAGTCCCACTACCGCGAACATGTAAGAAGGAAAAACTCGATTGTGCAAGTAGACGTAAAGCAAAACAGCTGATCGTTTTTGATGACAATAATATTCATCGGCCTAATCCCAGAATGTACGCGGAACGCAAGCGAACAAATGCCAAACATGTGCTAGATGGTGAGTTCAGACTAAATGAAAAACGCGCTAGTAGACGTAATCCGAAACAAGTTAAACGTAATCGCATACGTACTAGATATAAATCAAAGTCGAACTATACGCGAGTTCATCCCGAACCAAACATACAAATCGTGAAAACATCGACTCAGAAGAATTTTAAGAAACGCAAGCGCGACCAGCTATTCGTGCAAGGTATCGTGACGCATGGCAGATCTAACCATCGTAAACGAAAGCGTATTATCGCAGGGAAACTCAGTAAATTCGTTGCAAGAAGGGAAAAAGGTCCGCGAATCAGAAAAAGCAATTAGAAAAGTAGTCGTAACCGTGTGAAAGTGCATACATACAAGTGTAATCGACATCGGTGGAAAATAAAAGGGTTAGTGTAACTGAAGCGTAAATTTACCCCGAATTTGAATTGAAACCCGAAAGAGACAAGAAACTAAGCACCGAATATGACTTTTGAGCTTTTATAGAAAAAGAAAAATAAGAATTGTTATACATTTGTTTGATTGTCCCCCATTGAATCTCAAAAGTTAGAAAGGTACTTTTCAATCTCAAGTGTGTACCCACCGCCACCGACGCGCTCGAACAAAGGCACCCCACTAATCCGAATGTTTAGGGATTTCTCTTACAGCTTAATAAAGAAGACCATCCATCCATCCAGCCACGCCTTTTATCATCGTATCAGGAACGTGAAATAATAAACGTGTTTAATAAAATTCCATTTCAGGATTAATCCAGGTTGAGGATGATCAGGAGAAGGAAAGGACCCATGAAGGATTACCAAGGGAAAAGGAAGGTAAAAATAAATTGAAATTAGCCCGCGAATTTGTTTTGATTCAAAAATCTTACAACCACAACCCATTTTTAACCATCACTATTTTTATGTGGACACTACCACAGTCATGGAATTTCAGTGATTTGTTTGTGTATTTGTGTTTATTTCAGGATAAAAAGGGAGGACATCTGAATAAAGTTACGCCTGTATCATTTTGTGTTGTTTTATTATCATAATATTAAAAACAATGTGGATTTTGAAACCTGTTAACCCTATTTGAAGTTCTTATTAGGAATTGTAGAGATTTGTTAGGTACCCTTAGAGACTTTGATAGGATTTTTAGAGAACGTACATCACGAATGTGAATACATGCATACTTAAAATTATCTGCAAATATCTTTGTTTAATTTGTTGGTGGAAACATGTCAACACGATTGTATGTTGGAATATGTCTTGAAAAAAAAGAAAGAAAGTAATAGAAAATCAGGTTGAAAATGATAAATTTGGTTACAAATCGATTCATACGTATAATTATTATGCAAAGTCAATAAGCATTCGTTATCACGTTAATAAAGTTTGAAATTTAGTAGAATTCAAAATTAATAATGTTACAAGTTAAGAAGAATGAAGAGGTTGAAACGCAATTTAACCCTTAGAGGCGTCACTATTGTCTTTCAAAATTACAGTGACGAAATCAGGATGGCGTCTGATTGGGCCTCAGCAAGTGTGTAATTTTGGCCATTAGATACGCACACTTCAAAATTCCATTTCGGCTGTTGACGTTTAATATATATATATATATATATAAGAAAAATATTTAATCGACATTTAAAAATTTTGACATTATATTAGATATTTATTTTTTTTCAAATTGACGTAAAGGAAATGACAAATTATAATTGTTTAGATTTTGGCAAACCGTTTTCTTCTTCTTCTTTTCTTCGGGGTCCCCCCGTATTCATAAAATAAAATAATACATTATTTTCAGGTTAATATAGAATGTGACAAGGTCATCATGTCATTTGTGAAGGATTATTATAATATTTTGTGGGTACGATGGACCCAATGATAACCGACACAATTTGGTATCGATGTATAAAGTGTTTGTTTTAATTAGGTAACAATTACCTATAATAAATTTCTGTCATAAAATGGAACATATAAATTCGAGTCATAAAAAAATGTAAAATATATATAATGTAAATTGGTTATAAAACATTGTGGAAATTGGATAATCAAAATTATCATCAGCCTTGAATTTATTAATGTCGGTGATTTTGAATAAAATCTGGTAAATATTGTTTTAAAATTTGAAATGAATTTATTTTCTGGATGGAAAAATGCGAGTAATAATTGTTTAAAGTAGAATCAATCAAACCACGAATATGACATTCTAATTTTAAATGATATTTGTCGGATGTAACGATTAATTCAGGATGTGAAAATTTTCCAATTTAAGTTCTTTTAAATCTTTCTTGTATGAGAAGAGTCTGTTGGTTCTTAATTGAACATTTTCAACCCACTGATTATTATAGTCAGACTCGTCATGTTGACCTCATTTCCTTGTTTCGTTGAGGTTATTACTATTTTATTATTCATTTCTCAGCATTCATTGAAAAAATAAATAATAAAGCATGACACGTTTGTGCTAGATGCCGATCAGCGTTCTCTTACGCATTTATAATTCTATCAATTTACTGGAAAACTGTCATCTTGGGTTGTAGAGATGTGTGATCTCAGATGTACGAACAAATATTCTCGATTGTGACTTTAATCTCGGACGTGACAACATACCTGGAGTTGATAAGTGCACTTTGCCAGTTAGGCCGCACATTTTCATATCGGCTAGCGCTCTTTAAAAGAATAATTTGTAAACCTACTAATTTTGTAGGTATGAGCGGGCCTAAAATAATTTATAGTTACTGAGTGATGATGATCTAGATACAGGGCTGTAGTATCGAATGTTCCCCTCCCAGGGTATTCCTATTGTTCTTTTCATATGTTCATTTTCTTAAACATCTTCTAGAGGTCTAGATACTGACAGTCCAATTGGGGTTGGAATAATTTACCCGATTACGACATAGCTGTAATGCTTGAAGCATTCAGCTGGGAGGGACTAGGATATAGTGCAGAAGCGATTTTGTTCAAATCGTCGGGAAGGTTGGCGCTCCCGCACACTTCGAGCTGTAAAAGAAACAGTAAGTCAGCACTCATTGATCTTCGGGATCAAATCATTAACCTATATTTTTGTTTAATTAATGATTTACGACCTGAATTGTCGATCAACGGCACACAGGATAGCGCTACGCAAGGCTTAATCGCCGTTTAAGTCATACCTGTACATATATAGGTAAATGTTTGATAGTTTATTAGTTAAGTTACGCAAGGCAAGTATGCGTACGAATAGTTGAATTATGTTGCATATAATGACAATATATAAATAAATCAAAATGCCATATATATACATATATTATCGTTAATTTTAATTTTTATAAGTTTCATGAATATAGAATTAGGATTTGAATTTGGTTATATATTGCGTTATGTTTACATATCAGGTTTTCATGTAACGTTTCACGAATTTTGTGTTTGTAATCCGAAAGTTATTGCATTTTGTAGTATCGAAATTTGTATATATATATATATATATATATATATATATATATATATATATATATACGCATACACATACTATAGTAGGTTTTGTTTAGCTTCAACAAAACATAGTAGTTTTTTTTAATATATCAATATAATTTACATTACTTGTAACTTAGTTGCAATGGTGCATAAGATAATTCAATTAATTAGGTTAATATTCTTGATAAAACATTCGCTTATTAAGTAATGAATAGTCGAGTTATTTAGGGAATTAGTATTGATACACGTCCTTCACATTTTTATTTTAGTTTATGATAGTTAAGGCAGAAGACATAAGCAACGTATGTTTCATATGAATGAAAATCTTGTATATTTAGTGGCTAACAATTTTATAAAATATTTTAATAATTTTATAAAATATATTACCGTAGTTACAATAATCAATGTCATATTATGTGTTGATCCAGATTTCAAACTTTTAGATAAGTGTCATGGTTATTAGTGAATATATTGTAGAAATATATGTAAGTAAATCACTGAAGAAGGCTAGTTAGGGGTGCCCGAAATACAGTTCATTTCAATAATTATACTGATACCCTTGAGTTAGATATTTTTTGTTGAACCTTTATATTTTTGCCTTACTATGTTCATTAGTTAACAATTTTAAAAAAGGAAGGTAACGGTGACCTTCAGCTACATTTTTGAATTTTTGGCGTTGACTTTAAAGCAAATTCTTTTGAAAGCAAAGGTACTTATTTGAAAAAAAATAGATAAATAAATAATTCTTTTTCTTTTTCATGAACATAGTCAACAATCATTTGTTTTGATGAGAATAAAGTGATCACGTACTTTAAGTGGGTTTCGATAATCAAGAAGTATGAGTGGTAATTGTAATGAATATGAGGGGGCAATATTTATGAAAGAATAATGATAGATTCCATCGAATAATGATAGGCATAAGGCGAATGCATAACGATGTTTGTGAATGGGTTAAGGAATATTGTTTATATATATATGTGTGTACCCTGTTGACAAGATGTGTCCGAGATAGAGATGTTATGAGGCGTTTAATGAAATTAGGCTATGCTCCGAAAGCAGTAGCAAGGCTATACTCTGACAGTAGTAGCAACGAGGTGTTTTTACGAAAATGTTGTTTACCGAGGTTGACGTTGTGCCCTCGATGTAATTGAATGTGAATGCGATAAAAATATGTTAATAAGAAAAGCGTTAGAAATGATATTTCTTGAATGCCCATTGGAGGAAATATGAATGGTATGTAGCCTTAATGTATGGCGTCAAGTTATTACAGGAGAGTTAAACATTATCAGGAACAAATCTTTGTTTTAAAAATCTCTCAAATATTGAACCACATGATGGAGAATATGAAAATAAGATCTATTGCAAAAGATAATTTTAGAATTGTTGAGTTTTGTTAAAACGAATTAATAAGTAAATGATTTTTAAGGTTTAATGTTGTTAAGTTGCAATGATAAAGATCATCACATTGGTGATATTTTTCATTTTGAATTGTATTGATTTTTTAGTGATTATTTGAAAAAGACATCTATACTTTTTGTGGAAAAAAAGGTTTTTTTTTTCAAAATCTGTTCATAGTTAACAAGTACTGAAATTTTTATGTTGTAAAGTAATGCACAAATTCGATAACTCCGTCGTTGATCCTACCCCAATTTTTGAATTACAAATTAGTCTCCGATACGTTTCCGATTTAAAAAAAATATCGTTTTGTTACGTATAATTCCATTAGGTCAAAAGAATATTTCTTTTCGTATAATCCTAAATCTTTACCCGAACGGGATTTATATACATGTTAATTAATATTTTTTTTGTAACGTTGTAGTAGATATGTTTTATTGCTAATGAAAAATCATAAAATATGAGCATACGGTGAGAAACCATAGTTAAGAGTATCAAGTGAAAATTAATAAATAACAGAAAATTACATACTTTAATGAAAGGACATTAAAAGACAGAAAACATTTCGTAATTACATAAAAGTGGCCGAACATACAGGTGTAAAGACCTATTGTCCAAAATAATAATAAGGTGTACAAAATAGTGCAAAATGGCGTTAATAGTGCCTCGTACCTAATGCTCCACCACAAGTGCTCCTTTAACAGTGCCAAAAAGAAATAATTTCTCCAATTTATATTTCTAATGTTTCGCGTTTACCCCAAGCTGCTCCCAAATAGTGTTATAGTGGCATATTTATCCCAACAAGGAAATATTATGTTAACAGTTACCACAGGACAATGGAATTAAACTATATACAGGGTGCATAAAAAATCAAGGACCACATATGAACGGTCCAGGCTTCTTCGTCAAAATTGCTAATGCAATATTGCCAATTCTCTGTGGGCGCCATTTGCTATCGACTATCGAAGCAAGAAAATTTAATGCGTACATTTTATTAAATTCATGATTGACTTTTGGTGACAACCTTAGCAGTTGGCAACTATGTTCGTATTCTTCCAGTACATGACATCTCTTAGACGCCACAAACTGACTTTTCTTGTGAATGTGTGTGTGTGCAGAGCAATAGTTCTTTGTTTCGAAGACATTGGAACTTCCGGTTGTGTAGTTTCTAGAACATTCCAGAAGCTGCTGGATCATTTCGTATTTCCGGTGACTTTCTAAAGCTAGTGGTGATTGGACAACTTTTCAATTACTGACCAATCAGAAACTGTGTTACGGCCCAACCATACTTTTCTCACGTGCATTGTGTGACCAAGAACTGCGCCAATTATTCGGGACCGAGGAGTTAATGAGTACAACACGTATCCCGATCCAAGGACCATCATCTTGTACAAGTGAAAAATTGATAAAGTATTTGCGTTTAGTTGGTGGATACAAATCAGTTTAAGAGTATGTAGTGAACTCCCGAAGGTAGTAATTGCAGTATCGACCAAGAAAAGTTCAGCAAATAAGAAGTTTTACTCGGTCCGAACTCAGCATTGCAAGGACCACAACGAGAGCAGCGTATTACCTCTAGGGAAGCGAAACTGTAAGTAACAAAAAATGATATTGTAGAAGCAATCGTCAAGCAATTTGAGCAAGTCTCACCAGAACTTATCTAATACAGGAGTTCATCGGTCAATTAGTGTGAAAGTGATTATTCTCCTCTAATCGTAATTAGTACGCCAATCCCATCGCCTCCAACTAACAGTGAAAAAAAAGAAAAAAAATCATAAATACGCATAACTAAACGGCCACCACTGCGCGAGCTCGCATGTGTATAATTATTTTGTGCACGTAATTTCATGTTTACAAATAATGTTTTAGCTAGTTAGGAAATCCCATAAAGAAAGGTGTTAATAGTACTCGATATATGAATATTAATGTTGTTGTGTGTGTAATACGAAGAATATAGATGTTGTCTTGTGTTGTTCATATTTGATGTTTATCGGTCATCTCAGTTTGTGTTTCTATTAATGTCAGAGTTTCCATGTAACAACCAGTGCATGTAAAACCATCATTTTACCGTTTTTGATAAATATGAATAGTTAATCGCTAATTCCCGGTTTTTGAATCTTTTTGCTTTCCTCTAATTTTTGTTGTTGTTGTTACTGTTAGTTTTGAATATTGACGCGAGAGCAGGTCGCGGAACGTACCCAGTCCCGATTGTGTGTGTGTAGTGAACTATCCCTCGCGGTAAACCTCAATTAATACGAGAAAGGTAAAATTGGCATATCTTTTTTTTTTTTATTTCGATCTTTGTTATAGGATAGTTCGGACGCGACCAAACACGTTGTTACCGATCTTTCACTTGAGTTGTTCCCAAGCTTAAGTGAAGATCGGCGAAGCATGTATATGCTTCCGGGTGAAGGGATGATTGGGAAGACTCTTAATTAAAAAATCGATGTAAACAAAAGGCGTAAGATAAGCTTGTGTGGCCTCCTTCACCAAAGCGATAGCACTGTTTTGTATCACTCAGTATATCTCGTACAGTACGCAAAAGCGAATGACTATTTCCACGTTATTCACCGACCTCAAATTAGTATCTATACGAAATTTCGTCCAATTCGGACTGGTCAGGTTGGGAATATTTCCTTGTAAGTTCTTCTTAAGAGAAACACGTTTCTACTTATGTTGTATGTTATATATAAAGCCATATTTCCGAATTAAGAATATGGGAATATTCGAGATTTCGTTCTGTTACTCAAAAACAACATTCGTAAATGGCGAAAATATCACAAAACGTTCTTCAACTTGAAGCTACCTCATCGTTTTTAACGATGGTCCCGATTTTACGTTACTACTCTTCGTCACCTTAACTTCTAATTCCCAAAGAGGAAAACACTGGAGACATTATTTCCGCATTCTTTGAATTGTATCAACACGTGTAGAAATAAAAAGTTCTCTTTGTATCTTCCGTAACTACTAGCTTAGTTTATTATCATTGTATGAGGAATTTGTGGCAGATTACTGAGGATTATGAGGTGAAGCCCATTCGGGGTTCCAATGTCTCTGAAGAGCAAGGTCGCAATTTTAACTGTCCTCGATATTTCTGTGTTCGTGTTCCTGTCTTGCTTGGAATAAGTCGAAAAGACGTGAGGTACCACTGGCGAACAACACCACGGTTGTGGCGCATTAAAAAAAAAATCGGCAATAAATGAAACTCGTATGGCAGAGATCCGGGTTGGAATCCCGCCGTGGCAATTATTTTTTGTTAATTGGAAGGTATTGTTTACATAATTGATATTGTAAATCCCTTATTTCTTTATTATTATTATTATTATTATTATTATTATTATTATTATTATTATTATTATTATTATTATTATTATTATTATTATTGGAAAGTCGAGACTTGCCAACACATTTATATTGTTCTAGATTATTATATTTCAAGTCTTTTTGTTGGTATGGAACGTATCTAAAATGGTGAAATGCTTAAAACATTAACGATTCTAACACGGGTGGGCGCGAACCACCAATCTGAGAATCCGTAGGCACTTTTATTCCGACTTCCGCACGGAGGCGATGAAAAAGCGTCGCATGTAGAGAATATACAGTATATGTTTGAGGTTATTTTAATTTCGAAAGGTAGAAGTCCCTTGAGATGATAATCGATTAATAGTATTATTTGCCTGTTTTGATCAGTGGTGGCCGTTCAGAGTTTGAGCTCCCCTGGAAAATATTTTCAGCCTTTCTGACAGGAACGTAATTTGAGAAAATTGAAGGGAAAGCAATGAAAGGGGGTGTAGCGGTGCCACACATCCGCCAGGTTCCAAGGAACGGAGCTTGTGGTCTGGATTGTAATCCCCAGAAATAGTCTATTTACTATAGTATAGCACATTTTTCAAGAAGGTCCTTTAAACTTCATTCTGCATACTAGGGACTCATACGAAAGAATTCTAAAGTAAGGCCCCGGAAATTTGGGAAGGGTCCTGTCTTCTCTTCAGAGCCTCTTAATCAGGTGTTGATAACCTCATACAGCTGTATTCAATATACCTAATAAATATGACGTTATGGCAGTTCTGCCCTTTGGGATTGATTCTTTTTAAAACAGTCCATTAAACTTCGCCTGTCAAAATGTCTTCGCCTGTCTTTTTAGAAGAGCATAGCCAGACATTCGGTAAAACTAATTATAAGGATCTATGTGGCCGTGGCCGTACCCAAAGCGGGCCTATCATATATATATCTGTTTGTTTTCGTGTTCGTGTGGAATTAGTTCTACTTCAGTGGTAGTACGTGAAAATTATTATTATTATTATTATTATTGACTCAAGAGGCCTAGGTGGGAATGCCGTTCGGGCGAGACCGGCAATTTCGGCGAGGACTTCATTTTTGGCTGCACTTCTTGGATTCATCGCGAAGAATCCCGAAAGGACCAACACGAACTATCGCCAATCATGTGCATATGTTTATTATTATATATTATTTTTTCCAGACGAATTATTTCTAAAGTGAGCTGCAGGGGTCAAGAGTAACCACTGCCTCTACATCATGAAGAGAAAAGTATTGTTATGAGTGCGTATAATTGTATGAATTTCCATAGCAACTGTCGCCGATACTTAGAAAGTGAATATGGGAGAGCTATGAAATAAATAGGCGCGTGTAATTTTATCATAAAATTATATGGCAAACGCATTTTATCTAATCCCAAAAGGGTATCATCGAATATACACGGTTAAAAGAGAACTCTCATTGGGCAAATTAAAATACCCTCAACCATTTACATGCGCCGTCCCTTTCATCGCCTCCGTGGCGAAGTCAGAAGAACAAGTGCCTAGGGATCGTAAGTTTTTGGGTTCGCGCCGACCCCTTGTTACATTTTTAGTGTTTTTAGAATCACTTTAATGTAAACAAATCACACATATAGGCGATTTAATATATTTTGTGATTCATTGTCGCGTATCTGCCGCTGGTGGTATAATTTTCAAAACAGAAGTTAGGCCACAGCTGATAGTCGCATGTAGAGCATAAGTCTAATATATCCACTGAACATCCAGTAACTATTCTAAAGCACGACTCCTGGAAAATAGATTACGTGCTAACTTCCTTCGGACTGAAACAGGCACGAGTTCAGAGACCTCCACCCTTCATTCCTCCCTAGCTGAAACAGCAAAAGCCATAAAGAAGTCCGCCTTTTTATATGTTTTCCGAGGACAAAAAGTGTAGAAATATTCAACTTAGCACAGGTTCTGGAAGCTTCTGCAGCAATGGAAAATTACTGAAAAAAGCAAGCAACAAAGAGAAATCTTCAAAAAGCTAACCTCTCAACCAGGTCTATGAACAAGTGAGCGCGAAGGTAATAT
Source organism: Thermobia domestica (assembly GCF_964235325.1). Classification (NCBI taxonomy): domain Eukaryota; kingdom Metazoa; phylum Arthropoda; class Insecta; order Zygentoma; family Lepismatidae; genus Thermobia; species Thermobia domestica. Next base: position 131,615,114 of record NC_137466.1, on the reverse strand, counting down.
TTGATCTATCTAACTGAAACAAAATCATGAGAAAATTTTAGTATATATAAATGATTGGGATAATTTTCTAATTGATATTTACATACATTTACATATTGTAAACATAGTAAAATTATATATTACGCTATACTTAGAGTAAATAAATAGAGTCAGACCTGATTTATTTTAATTAATAAACACAACTTAAATACATATATTTAATATTAAAATTTATCATGCATAAACATTTAGATAATAAGCAAAGAAAGAAAGTGCCCCTTGCAAGCTATGATGAGACTAATTGAGTTTCTTTTTTATTGCACCACTTAAGCAAGGGAGTTAAACCAGATTCACAACTTCATAATCAGAATAATAAGCCGGAAAAGCAGGTTTGGTCATTGTATTTAATGTGGAACAATCACAGGTATTGGTGTTTATAGAGAGACTCCGGACGTGATGTTCTTGAGATAGGCATAGAAAAGATGAGGCAAGATATAAATAGTCATAGCAATTCGATCACGTAATTGGAAATGTGAAGCAAAAGTGAACCAGAATTTATAAAAAAGTATTAGAGTGACTGATAATGTTCGTCGAGGTGATTTAGATGATGATTAGAAAGAATAAAAAATGTTTTTTTTTTAAGTTTTTAGTAAGTATCAGAAGAAAATACATGGTCATTATTGAACTAAGATATGTTTCTCCTTCTTATTGTAAGCAGTTATGTTTTTTTATTACTAATGTAATAGAGTTGTAAAAATGCAATATTAGATTTTCAAGAGGTACAAAGTTCTGCAGCCCTAAATAGCAAAATGAATAAATATTTAAAATATAGGCCCTATATGTAACTCGGTTTCTAGAGATTCTCTTTCTAGGTAAATAATATTGATTTAGATTATTGAATGGACTATAATGAGTGTACGATTTATTAATACTAGTAAGATAAGATCTGGTATATGGTTGGCACTTAGCTGAACTGTGAACTATGTAATGTACTATATATATATATATATATATATATATATATATATATATATATATATATATATAATATTCTGAGCTATTTCAGACAATAATAGTTATTACAAGTATAACCTCAAAATGTTAGGCAATTATACTAATAACAAAGGGCATTGTCATGGAAATCAATTTATTCATTTTAAATGTTCCACACATTATAACATTAGTTGCTGTATTCTCAATTTGTACATAAATTATCAATATATTTTCCAGTATTTTAATCATTTAGCAGCCACCATACAATAATATATTATGAGAAACATAATTTTGGCTAAAGTGATCGTTCTACAATACACAAGTTGATTGTTAGCATCAAGAGATCAAAGACATACTTTACAAACTATATCATGCTCAGAAACACCAAATGTTATTACCTAAAACACTTCTAACCACAACCTGACTTGGTCTATCAACAGTATTATGAACATAATTGGAGCAATTTTGTTAATTTAGTCACTCTATGGTTTACCGTTTGTTATGAACTACAAAGTTAATAGCTGAACTGCATACTTAATTACCTTTCTTTACAATGACACTGATTTAAGTTGGAAAACAAACACAAAGTATTATATAGCCAACGTTCATATGATACAGAAATGCTAACTTACCACACTAGTATAGAATACACACACTCCGCATACTACAGAAGACACAATGTGGATATTTATTCCTGTAACTATCGTAATAAATATAAATCAGTTTATTAGTTAAGATATTGATTTATTTACATATATCTCATGACTTTTACTTTCCACATTACTTCTAACTTAAGTAATAATAACAGTATATTTAGGAATAATTTACTCAAATGAATTACAAGTGTACACTTAAACTTTCTTATAAATCTGTACTTGAAAGCAACATACGAATAATAATAAACTGTTCAAATTTTAAGGCAAGGATGTAATTGTGATCTACGAGTTACATTTAAAATTATGTGTTATGTGATTACAATTTAAATTATTGTTTTATGATTCACATGCGTAATATTTCATGTCTTTTATCTCAATTTTATTGTAAACTTTAATAAGACGTCCATGCATTAAGTTTTCTTGCATATATATTTCAAGCTTAAGGAGCTAAACTGCAATGTTTCTGTTTATATAAAGATATATGGCTAACGTAATTTATAAACTTTTAATTGAAGAGTTAATACTCTTACTCCCATATAAAGAATAAGAAAATAAATCAGACTTCCAAAATCTCACATTCAGAAATAAGAACATTTTAAATGTTATGTTCTATATTATTAGGCAACATGAAGTTTCGAGGATACACTCTACCTTTTCAGTTACCGTTCGGCATAATATTTAGGAAGAAAGAAAATTAAGAAGTGCGTTTTCCCTGTTTCATGTGAACTTCCTCATTGCTAAGCAGTTAGCGTGTGCGCCTTCTGCGTGGGAGACGTGGGTTCACGGCGAAAGCTCATGTGGTTCGGATCTCACGTTAAGCTGTAGTTCCATGTCTCTTATAGTCTGGCTGCTGAAAGAAATGCTAAAATCAAATCAATCAATCTATCAACTCGGTTTCCTGTCTCCAGAAAATCAAAAGTATAGAAATAACTGCAAAGTACTGTATTGGCATATCTTTTTCTTCTCCTCTTCCTTTCTTTTTTTCCTTTTTTGGCGAATGAAAAGTCTTTAAAACAAACGGGCAGGTCTAAAAATAAGTTGTCTGAAAAAGTCAGACTTTTGGCTTGTCCGATTTTAATGGAAATCAGAATTTTAATTCTAACTTTTGAAATTTCTTGCAGAGACATGAAAACTTTAAAAATGTGATGAGAACAAACGAAAAATCCAGAAAAGTGATTACTTGTATTTGTGATTAATCAGCTCTAGTCTAGAAACCGTGTAGTTAATGAGAGTGCAATCAACATTAAACTGATAATCTGAAGCTTTGATATTCACCTTACTATCCTGGGTCCATTTCTAAATTTCAGGGCTGTTTGCCCCAAACTCTCACTTTCAAATTCCTTACTTGTTGTTTAAACTTCTGAGAACAATACATCTAATTAGTACTACCATAAAATTGCAAAATAGTAGTCTATATTAATTTCTCAATAATTAAATCACTGCATTTGATTTTATACGTTCCATAATAGTATTATAATGATAGAGAGTGAAAAACATTTACTAGGATAATACATAAATATATCTTACCTTGATTAAATGTTAAAGCTGGTACGTATATAACCACAGCTGTTCCCAATAGCTAAAAGGACAACAACAAAGTTTTATGCCAATGATCATCTAAATTTGATTACTTTCAATTTATTTCTAATTATGTAGCATTAAATATATGTACTATCGCAATCATTAAGTATAATTTTCGACGAAAAATACAATACTTGCTGAAGAGACAAAATTACATAAACAAGAAAATTTGACCTAAATATCGGTTGTATTATTTTTTAAAAGAACGCCTCAGAATTGAAGATCGACTATACATGGAGAGTACATCCTTAATCAAACTCAACGGTTGTATACAATTCAGCTACGATTTTCCTTAAATATCGGTGTTGATAATATAAAATGTTCCTTGTTCATTTTTTTACATTCTGCTGTCTTATATATATTGGTATTTTCCGTTCCGAAATTATATATCACAATCAGACTCTGGAAAGTTATCATCAAAACATCATATTGCAGAAATATGTTGAATTCTATGATAGAGACGCTGCTCTATTTATTATTGTATTATAATAATTATTATTATTATTTATGTTATTATTTACATGCAAAACTTTGAGAAATAATAGTTGCTTTGAGAATATTAAAATGAGAATGTTAATAAGATATTTTTCATATCCTCTTATAAACATACCCATCTGGAACTACAAAAATTATTATATCCTTATTCACCTTATCTAAGGTCGCAACGAAAATTTATTTTACAAAGGATTATGTGAAAAGCTCTTTAAATAAATTTTTAATCAAGGTCCTTAGTTTATTCTGTCAAAAGCAACCTTACCATTCAATCATAATCTTAACATACAAGGTTTATACAAAAAATGAAAACCAACAAACTTTGCTTACGTATTCAAGAAGGCAATACAAGAAGAAACTTTATTTGCAGCTTTTATCTTCTATTGATATCTTGAACACAAATGCGAAGTTTGTCAGTTGTGTTATTTAATGTAGCCACCTTAGGATCAATTCCGCTAATTATTTTTAGTTCTGGTCATCTCCGTAATTAGGCTTTTAAAACCAAAGTGGAAGTCAAACTTCTTTCTTGTATTGAGGTTCCCAACACGTATATGAAGTTTGTCGGTTTATTCCCACAACGCCATGTATGCTACAAGAACCAGTGCACTTTCTGTTCTATTTTTTTTTATTGTATTGTAGGGAGCACGATGGCTTAATGGTAGAATGCTTACTTCTTACGCGTAAAATCCCTAGTTCTATTCCCTGCCATGCAAGTTTGTGGTGAACAAACATCGTGACTGTGGATTTTCGTGAGGTACCAGACTTTTCTCTCGCATTCTCATTCCACCTATTCTTCCATCGTCATTCACTTGCCTTAATAATTCGTCTCCCTTAGCCTCAAAGCCATAATTGTGGGATGTTAAACCGAAAGGTTTCATTTTTACAGCATTATAGATTATATCTTCATTGCAGTGTCTTAGGTATTCAGGAAAGGTGACGATGACATCGTAGCTAAAACCAAGGTAAAGTGTCAACTTCTCCATATGACTGTTTACAATAAAACCTCGCTTTCACTTTCAAAACAATTTAATAAAAGCTTTAGATTAAATATATTTTCAAAAGTAATTTCAAACCCTGTTCTCTTCCAACTAATAAAGTTCTGTCACCAAGAAAGTTCTGTCACTGTTTGTGAAAGTCTGTGTTCCATTGGCCCCCAGACTATGAGTTGAATGCGAATGGAGATAAGGCAAAGGTCAGTTTTTGGTGTTGGTATACCCAACATACTACCTGGTCGTGGCAGTTCAGTTACACCGTGAACTTGCGTAAGGACATAGTGAACATGGGACCTCCACAGAGCTCCATAAGGGCGTGTATGCTGTACAAGTTCAAACTGGGGTCAAACGCAGCTGTAGCGGTGCGGAAGATATGCCCAGGCCTTTGGTGACAGTGTCGTAACTACGCGGACAATGCAGCGGTGCTTTAACAAGTTTAAGGACGGTGACGAAACACTCGAAGACGCACCACGTGTCGGAGGACCAACACATGTACAAAATGAAGATCTTCAAGCAGCAATTGAGGCGAAGAGTGGCCAGACGTGTGACGAACTGGGACTACAATGCAGTGTGAGTGAAGAAACCATTCGTCGGCGTCTCCATCAACTTGAGAAGTACTATCAATTTTGTTGATCTGTTCCACATGATTTGACTCCGGACTAGAAACAACGCGAGAAGACACATATGTTCCTTTGCTGCCTCGTATGAGGAAAGAGCTATCTCTGGACAGAGTGTTGACACTGGATGAGAAGTAGGACCTGTATAAAGCTCCAGGTGCGGTCAACATTGGTTAGCATCCCAAGATCCGGTTCCAAAACAGCCGAAACCAGCACTGTACCAGAAGAATTTTCACCTGTGTGTTTGTTGGACTACTCGTGCATCGGGAATTGCTACCAGCTGGTCAGAGTATGAATGCAAATGTGTACTGTCAGCAGTTGAGCCGTATTCAAGAAAATCTCCAAATTCTGTATCCAGCACTTCAGAATCGCAAAGGAGTCCTCCTGTTACAGGACAACGCTCAGCTCCATGTAACCTAGGATGACCCGGAACTCCATCCTACGCTTTATATGGGAAGTTGCACCGTCCGATTATCACCTGTTCTATTCCTTGGACAATCATCTTAGAGAAAGTCAATTCAAATCCCTAGTAGAGGTGCAAAATGCACTTGATACTTTCTTCGCTTCACAGCCCATCAACTTCTCCCGCGAGTGAATCCATAACCTTCCGGGACGTTGGCAAAAGATCGTCGATGCTGATGGGTACTATTTTTTTTATTTTCAGTTATATCTTAGGTGGCATATCGATGTTTGAAGGTGGTGGGTGAAAAAGCGACAGAACTTTTTTGATTAACTTTATGTAGTGGTGTAGTGGCAAGACCTTGCTTTAGAAGTAGTGTCAAGAAGTATTTTCATAATATTCAGAATTATTATCCTTGTCACTCATTTTCATAGTGATCTAGAGCAGGGTTTCTGAACCTGAGGGTTGCGAGTAGGTTTCATGGTGGTCGCAAAGATAAGCGGAAGGGAAAAAAAAATAATTAGACTCTAATACCGGAAAATATTTTTTAAATGTTAGTTTGAATTTTCTCCTGATATGCATATTTTTATTTTTATACATACTGTTAAGAACAACAAGAACAGGTCTACTAAATATTTTCAACAGGTGAAGAGTTGTTTAGAAATCAATTTAAATGAAATAATTACGATATGAAGCTAATGAGAACGGCATATTGAAATACCAGAAAAATACAAATGCAACTAAATCTACATATAAGAATACAATTAAAATTGAAAGCTAATGAGATACCTAAATGTCCGGTTCAATCTTCGTGACGCTCATTAGAAAGTCGTTTACAGTTCACAATAACTTTTTTAACAACTGTCCAAGTTTTTTAAAACCAAAATTAGAAATCACTCTTTTTTACCACAAGACCCAAAATCAAGGAAATTATGAAGTTTTAAAATTTTAAAATGGTCTTCATTTTGAAACAGTATTACGGATTGGATTCGGTATTTGTGATATGAATGAACTGACCAAGTTTGGTTTTAATCCATTCGCTATTAGGGAAGTTACTGTAACCGCTATATACAAGAAATGGATTCTACTGTTACAGAAATAAATGGATATCGAGAAATCTCCGAAATAGGTATACAAATCCCACACAAACTTATTAGAAACCAGAAATTATAAGGGAGTCGCTGGCCAGAGAATGTGATAAAATGGGTATCGTGATAGGAATTAGGTTAAGAACCACTGATCTATAGAGTGTCAATAATGGTTCACTAAAGGAAGAAAGAGGAGTATGAATCATTCGTTTTAGGTATCTGAGTCCTTCGTTTTTATATATTAACAGCGCACTGTATTTTGTTATACAGGGTGAGTCAAAAGTCCTTGGACACCTGTATAAGTTTGAAAATCGACGGAAAAAATAAAAAGTGATGATGGGAACAGAGATTTGATGAGGGGCCGCAACTTTTGGAGTGTATGTCATTTATGGCCGCCATCTTAAAATCCGCCATTTTGGATTTAAGTCAATTTTTCAAATGGAAAGGTGTTGTATGACACATCAATGACACTACTTTGAGCTCAGGAATTTAGTGGTGTAATTTGATTTTTCTATCTTGTACAATTTAGAAGTTATTAATGTTCAAAGGTGGGAAACTACCTTGATACTGAATGCTACAACACATGTTCTAACTGTAGTCGCCGCAACCACTCTGACTGCATACGGAGGAGAATGTCTCCTGAAATTTGGTCACAGGCTTGTTGGATGCATTTCTCCAGGTGTCTCAAATCACGGATTGTCTCAGCATACACTATCTGCTTAAGATGTCCCCATAGATAAAAATCAAGTTGCGTTAAGTCAGGGGATCTGGGCGGCCACTCCACGGGACCACAGCGACCAATCCACTTCCCAGGCAGTTATTCATCCAACCATTCACACCAAGTCCATAGTGTGGAGGGGCTCCATCGTGCTGAAAATAAGATGGAAAAATGCCGTCAGCATTCAGTGTGGCAGGGAACACAAGGTCCTGTAGCAGCATCAGATACTATGATGCAGTTAAGGTGTTGTAAATGAAAAATGGTCCAATGATGCGGGTGCCCCATATGCCACACCACTCCATCACCTTCGCTGGATTATGTTCTCGACTTGGGTCAACCCAGTTCGGATTTGCGTCACACCAGTATCGGCAACTATGTCGATTAACCTCCCCGTTCAAAGTTAAAATACGCCTCGTCGCTGAACAATATGCTCTTGGTAAACGCAGGACCCAGTTCGTGTTGTTCAGTAGCCCACATGCAGAACTCCAACCGGCGATCAGGGTCATCCTCGTTCAGTTTATGTTGCATGTGCAGCTTGTAAGGATGCCACTGATTGGCGTGCAATATCCGACAACGGAGGATTGGCTTATTACACATGCTAGGGACACACGACGGGTACTTCGTTTAGGACTTTTCACAAACGACGCAACAACAGCCGTTGCAGTTTCCTCATTGGTGGCAGTCTTTGGTTCCCCACTACGTGGCCTATCTTGAACAGAGCCAGTCTCCCGGAATTTGGTGATCACGTGAGCCACCGTGCTGTGCGATACTGGTTCTCTGTTTGGGTGCTGTCTGTTGTAGTCAACTGCGATTGTTCGGTACCTGCCTTCCCCTGATATAAGGATGATTTCGATCTTCTGTTCACGTGTCAGACCCCTTTAGATCACCTGGAACAAAAAGAGAACTGGGTCAGTATCAAGGTAATTTCCCACCTTTGAACATTAATAACTTCTAAACTGTACAAGATAGAAAAAAAAAAAAAGAAATTGCACGACTAAATTCCTGAGCTGAAGCTAGTGTTACTAGATGTGTCATACACTCCCTTCCTATTTAAAAAAATGACTTGAATCCAAAATAGCGGACTTCAAGATGGCGGCCATGAATGATATACACTCCAAAAGTTGCGGCCCCTCATCAAACCTCTGTCCCATAATCACTTTTTACTTTTCCCGTCGATTTTCAAACTTATGCAGGTGTCCAAAGACTTTTGACTCACCCTGTATATTCTTGTGTTCAGAACTGCACAAGTGAATTTATCTTGTGAAAGTTAAGATGGATCACCAAGTGTTCTCGGTGCTATGCTAAATGCTGCTTGTATAGTGTAGCGTTCCCAGATAATGTCCAGTGTTTACTTATGCCAGATAATAAAGGAAGTTTTCATGGAATTCTGCTTGGATTCTTACTGGAGAAATTAATTTTAGACCCTTCGCTTCTCGAACTGCAACGCTAGAACCCAGGAATTAAACGTACAAATTTGGCAACAACGCATTATGGCGTTCTGCGCAAGTTTCTTATCAAAATTTATTTCCTTAAATGTAAATTAATATTTAAAGAAAATGTGAAACACAACACGAAAAACGGTCAAACAATATATCTATTTCGTAGTAAGATTGTTACTTTAAAATACTTTATACACACAAATAAACATTACATGAAACGGAGCACTTTTATTAAGATCTAACAGCAAGTGCCATCTTGTGTGCTCATTGTAAAACGAGTCAAATATTTTCTTTTCTTTCTTTTTTTTTTTTTTTTTACCTTTTCGATACCAGAAGACACCCCCCCCCAAAAAAAAGAAAAAAATCAATATCCTGTGTTGTAGCTGAACCATAACTCTATCTTATAGTACAATATTTATAATATGTAACGTTTCATTAGTTAAGGAAATAAGCTAAAATATGTACTGACTTCCGGGTGGTGATTCACGTTAATATGCAGCAGTCTGAATGTGTCAGGCCTATCGGCGCTACTTACTGCATAGCAAATTAAAATATTTAAATTTTTTCACGTCGGAGTAAAAAGAAGCTACGTATAATATCTATAGGTTTTATAATCATTTCAGTCTAACAGTAACGCTTTTAAAATATATTTTTATGATTTTTACCGAATTTACTTCGTACTACATGTCTTGTAATCTCCGGGGGTTGCATTTCATCTGACCTGAGTTACTCTGATAACTTGACCGGGAAAAACTCACACGATTGGTTGAAAATGGAGTTAAGCTTTAGGCAATACTTACTAACCCTAGGCGATTTTCAGACTGTATTTACGGTATCTACATTGGATCTCTGGAAACGTTTGAAACTTTACCAAAAATCCTGAATATAAACAACTTGAAATTAGAAATGTTGCGACCTCCACGTATAGACGCATGGACTGAAGCTTTGATCATAGTTGGTGCAGAAGAAAACAGAGAAGATCTGCAAGGGGCTTAATTGGGACTAAATTAAACTACAGCTAATTTTACAGTTTTTCCTCTAATATCTTTAAAATAGACAAATTTGATCGAAAAGTGGAAACGCACTGGACTAGACAATATTATTTTGCATAAGGTACCGTTACTATGACTCAAAAATTTGCTTTCGCTTTGCAACTATTTATAGATTCGGCATTTATTTGCTCCTCTATAAAAATCTGCTGTTCCAGTGAACAGTGTGGACTACTATTATGATACTGATATTATATAAATACATTTTATTAACTACAATTGTATTATGTGCAGGTTATAACATAATGTCATATTAATAGTGCTATATATAGGGAAAGTCAAAATGATGGACCCGATTTCAAAAATTTATTGTGTGAAATCTAACAAACATAAATGCTATTATGAACCATGTGCTAAGAAAGATAAACTGTTAAAATTTTCTTGGAACATACTTCCAAATGCTCTATGTGAGCACCTCGCGTAACATGGCACATATCACGCTGATAATCTATCTCCTGCCAAACATTTTCCAGTATGTTGCGGTCAATATCAACAACGGCTGCCGTGATGCGGGCACACAGGTCATTCAATGTTGTTGGAAGTGGTGGTGTGTAACTATGATTTTTTTTACAAAGTCCCACATGAAGAAATCACATGCTGTCAACTCATGTTACACTAATCACAGATTTGTTTACATGATAATGAAGCAGACAGAAAGATCACTGCATTCTATTCAACACTATTTTCCTTAACTGCTCGCTGCTGACTTCTAACGGTAGAAAGTGGAAACATTGGGTAGAAACTAAACTTTGCAAGTTGGCCTTTCGAAGCGTGACATACAACATATTTTGTTAGATTTTACCGAATAAGCTTCTGAAATTGGGTTTATCATTTTGACTTGCCCTATATAATTGTTAGTAGTTTCCGTGATATATTGACACCTCTTATTATTTCTTGATATAGTAAGTTTCCAGAGACTAGATTATTTGTCTGTATTTTGTTTCTAAAGAATTTTGTAATGTGTTGTAAATGTAAGTTGATCAATATTTAAGTTAATAAAATATATATTTGATGTGTAAACAAATTTAGATATCTGTTAGGTCCGTAAATTACTATATAACATATATTCAAACTCCAGAAATGGCGACATTTTGTCGCTGAAAAAAAAACCTAGGTATATAAAGGGCCCCATTACTTTCAATAGCTTAGGATTCCATCAAACCTAAATCCTGCACCGACTTCAATACTAATTTTACTTTAATAGGCTGCGTGGTTCTTATGTAGTTGTTTTTTTTTTTTTTTTTTTTTTTTGCTTTACGAAACAATCTCGATTTTCTCGAAACAAAACATAATCTTTTATGCTGGATATGTCAATTTGTTCTCTACAACAATATATACGGCTCGGCTTATGCTCCATCTTAAACCATTTTTCTTTTGTTAAACGTTGATAATATTGTAGAAACTTGAGGTAGGACAATATTAACCTTCTGTATTCAGCAAGCAGTAGGTCTGAGGGAATAACGGCGGTAGTTACAAATAAAGTGATGGACCATTTGGATACTGAGCAATTTCCCTGAAGAGTTACTCACACAGCCGTCAACTAAAACACTAAAAAGTCATTCGTTTACGGAAATATTAAGGAAAATTACCATATTAAAATATACATGAATTTCACTCTAGTTGAATTAAAATTATTAGTATATGTAATAATGACAATTATAAATTCATAGTCATTCTACTTACCAAGGAAAGTAAAAATAACCCAGATCCAAAAATTCTTACAGTCTTGTTGAATCTCCGTTCTAGGTACTATAATAATAACATACAAAATAAGAATTTACATTTCTGCAATATGTATCACATGAAAAGTATTAAATAAAACGTTCTTCAGATTTGTTGCATTTGAAACAACTGAGATTTTTTGTTAATTGCTGAAATTAAATGAAATATTTATTTTAAATGAAACTTTATTTTTACTGTAACCATGACGATGACAAGATGCTAAACAATAGCTTACTTCAATTTTAAATAACCTTGTATTCAACAACATTATTTTGATCATGATTTCTAGTTTGAAGACAGGAGTTGATTTAAATTAAAGCAATTGTGTAAAACATTTGTAAACATTTTGAAAACCATGTCAGTAATTTTAATAACATTTTATGTTTTCAAATATTTGAACTATGTGATTATTAAAAAATATTATATTGTTCCCAACTGAAAAAACACAAAGCTATATGAATCATGATATCAGAGGTATAGAAGCAAAATCTGTTAATTACATTTTTCAATTTTGTCAAGAAACTGGAAAAAAGTGTCACGCCCTTATGTTTCAAAATTGTTGAACATTTTTTTTTTTTTTTTTTTTTAGTGGTAGATTTCCTAAACAAAAGAATTGTTCAACAATTCTGAAACGTAAGGATGTCGCGTTTCGTTCGTTTCCTGAGAAAATTGAAAAATGCACTTAGCAGATTTTGTTTCTACACCCCTGATATATGATACCTCTAGAATAGCAACGACGTACTTGCTATGTCCAGTTTTATTTTCTTCTGTCATCATATTGTGTGGATCTTCCTTTATTATCACTGATTGTGTCATTTGTTCATACATCGTGGAGAGGCGTAAATTTTCGGTTTAAATACAAACAATACCTCTGATCAGCACAAGTAAGCCTTATGCTCTGGTCAAATATTCGAAACTAATAGTAGGAATATACGTCCTTGATATTCGAGAGGTTTTATATTTAAATGATAAATTTTACATTATTTTTATTTAATATGTGCGTATTACATAATTGAATGCAAATTAGAGGTAATGATGGTAAATTAAATGTACACGCCCATACATATATTTGAGAATAGATCTGCCCTTGTAACATTTCTAATGTAAATTCATAAACAACACTCGCTCTCTTATTGATAGACAACTTGTTTCGACTGTGACGTATTCTGATACATAGGCTGCTAAGTATGAGAAAAATATACAGAATATTCCTGTTTTTTTAAACCTAGAATAAAAGTATAATGTTTTAGGAACGGAGTTGAATTTATAAGTTTCGTGAATATAGCTGTATTTTCATCAACATCAAGCAGTGTTGCCATTCCAACAGAAACTTACAGTTCTTCAAATAGAACATATACCGTTTGATTGCATTAAAACAATTGACATAAAACGTGAAAGAAAATAAACAAAAAGTAGGTTATCAGAGTTGCCAAATAAGAAAGATATTGAGAAATTATGAGGTCCGTACAATGAAACAAACAAATGTACAACAACGACAAGAATGCAGAAGGAACTAATGTGCAGTTAGTAGTAAATCACAGCATGCACAGCATCCAGTGACTATCGGGCTTGATACGCCATATCGAGTGTGCAGCTAGGACGAGAAATGTACGTATTTTGCCATACTATCTATGACTTTTCTGTTGTATGTATCGGTGTATTACATTAAAATATTTTGTACCTGTATATTTACTGGTAATTTGAATACAGTGTGTTTTGTCTTCATCGTTGTCTCATATGCTAACGTTTCCTATACTCTCGACTGACACCTATTACAGGTCATTAATCTTTGCGAATCGATTCTGACGTACTTTCTTCTCATACATTTGTTACTTTCCGTGCCACAGTTTTGTGTGCTCTTTTCAAACGATACGGCGTCGTTTCTGTGGTTTGGAAGGCATGCAGGATTTTATGCAGTATTGCAACCTCAAGATAGTTCGTTTAATAGCTCTCGAGAACGGTTCGATATATCGATTCCGTAAAAATGTTATTGGAATTGCTGTGCTACAGGAGAACTTGCTGTTCACATTTCCGCATTATGTCACATGGGACTTCTTTCTATGGTTACTCTAACAATTGTCCTTTCTTAGTTGAATCCTGTATCAAGCCCATTAGTTATTGGATGCTGTGCATGCTGTAGTTTACGACCTACTGTACATGTGTTCCTTCTGCACTCTTGTTTTGTTGTAAATTTATTCATTTTTCTGTACGAACCCCATAATTTCTCAACTTTAGAGCCTTATAACTCCCTTATTTGTCAACACTGATAACCCACATTTTATTTATTTTCTTTCAAGTTTTATGCAAATTGTTTTAATGCCATAAAATGGTATACGTTCAATTTTTTTTAAAAAAACTGTAAGTTTGTGTTGGGATGGTAACAGTTTGTATGATACTTCTGCCGTATCCTTGGTCATGTGTCTCTCTCCCGTAGGAATCAGGTTATCTGCACACATTTTCCATTATCTGCCTTTTTCCGGAGTTTTTGTGGATATAACTCGGAACGGCCTCATCCGGTCACTGCTTGGTGTATGCATTACACGTAGCGGGTAAACAAGACATTTCCACATTGAGTAACTAAATCACCTCGATGGTATCTGATACACAACTAGTCAGGGTACCAGTTTTCATAAATATCTAGCTGTCACGGTTCTCACACATCCCTTGTTAAAACGAAAGTGCATGAAATTTAAGTTGCTAGGTTTGACTACCAAATAATCAAATGTGGAAGTAGGATAATAAAGGGTTTACAAACCTATCTTTAACTGATCATCTTCTCAGGGTACATGTTTTAAACTTCTAAACTCGTGCTGTTAAGAATATTGGAGATTTGAAAATGGACGAAGGTGTGCAGAGAAAAGCAATCAAAGTTTTTTTTTTATGTTTACTAGAATCTTTTAGAAGAACTAGAATAAACATTGAAACTATGCAAACATGCGTAATATTTCTCATATTTTTAATAAATTACATTTCATGGATTGCTATCTTTTATAATTCCCAATTCTTAAATTATTATTAAAAGCAAATGCATTAAGTGATACAATTATAACACTTTTCCTGTACTTTAGCTTTTCTTCTCGATATCTCTCACAAGTAAACCTTACGTTTGGGTGAATCGAGTTGCTCACTAGACACATATGAGAAAGTAGTACTAAATGTGGTCAGTATTTCAGTGAAGTTTTAGGTGCGAAGCTCCAGGGGTTTAGGAGATACAGCTACCAGAACATCACATGGAAGTACAGAATAGTCTTCATACAGTTGGATGTAAAAGCTGTGTAAGACCTCTTGTAATGACAAAAGGTGAATAACAAATATATGGGTACATATTAGGACTAGGGGGAAGTCATATAGTAAGGGTTTACCTGACGGCGGCCATCTTGAAATCCGCCATTTTGAATTAATGTTAAGTTTTTAAAATAGGAATAGGGTCATGTGATACATGATTTAAGGCGCAAATTCAATCAGAAGAACAATGATGACGTAATTTTGATTTATGCGCAATTGGTAAAAAGTTACAGGGAAATTAAATATTATTGCAGTATATGTATTAGTCCTTTACCCCACCTTGTAAATTTTGTGTTAATGATAATAATTAAATAAAAAGCAGGTGGATGAATATTAGGTCTATGGTAAGAGTTGCCTTGATAGCGACCATGTTCAAATCCGCCATTTTGAATCAGACAAAAGTTTTTTAAACAAAACGCATAACAGTGACACCTTATTAATAGCAAATTTTACCGTAACTCCAACGGTATAACCATTTTTGCTTTATCATTAACCAGCACAAAATTAAATGGATCGCTCCTTACGACTACTGCTTTGATGGAATTGTTAACGACAAATGTGTCAAGTGTAACTCGATTGCCTTTGTCAGGTGTGCTCACTGTGAGTAGAGCATTTGTGCAAGTCATGTACTCTTTTCTGAACTACATACTGATTGTACTAATTGAAGACTTTTCTGGAAGAAAGACCCAAGTTCAATTATGACTCAATTCCACTTTGGTCATTTTTCCTTAAATTAGCAACTTGTTTATGCGATAACAAATGCTGGTTAATGATAAAGCAAAAATGGTTATACCGTTGGAGTTATGGTAAAATTTGCTATTAATAAGGTGTCACTGTTATGCGTTTTGTTTAAAACTTTTGTCTGATTCAAATGGCGGATTTGAACATGGCCGCCATCAAGGCAACTCTTACCATAGACCTAATATTTATCCATTGCTTTTTATTTAATTATTATAATTAACACAAAATTTACAAGGTGGTGTAAAGGACTAATACATATACTGCAATAATATTTAATTTCCCTGTAACTTTTTACCAATTGCGCGTAAATCAAAATTAACGTCACCATTGTTCTTCTGATTAAACTTGCGCCTTAAATCATGTATCACATGACCCTATTCCTATTTTAAAAACTTAATTTTAATTCAAAATGGCGAATTTCAAGATGGCCGCCGTCAGATATACCCTTACTATATGACTTCCCCCTAGTCCTAATATGTACCCATATATTTGTTATTCACCTTTTGCCGTTACGAGAGGTCTTACAGAGTTTTTACCTCCAACTGTATGAAGACTATTCTGTACTTCCATGTGATGTCCTGGTAGCTGTATCTCCTAAACCCCTGGAGCTTCGCACCTAAAACTTCACTGAAATACTGACCACATTTAGTACTACTTTCTCATATGTGTCTCAGTCAGCAACTCGATTCACCCAAACGTAAGGTTTACTTGTCAGATGTGAGAATTAATTCATACTGAACAGATATTAGAACTAAACTAGTAAGATGCTAAAATAAAACAATAGTAGTAATAATATGGGTACAGTACCTCGTATGAAGATGTAATTTGTAAATTGTAGAAGACAGGAAGGTATATGTAGTTAACAGTGAAACCCATCAGAACCATGGATATAACATTTACACATAACTGCATACCAAACACATATACCTCCGACGGGATGCCAATAAGAGCAATGCCAGAAGCAAAACTGGAAAGAATTGTAAAGACAATATATGAAGCATTAACCCGATACAAATATACTTTTGTCAATAAATGTGAGCAGTACCTATTGCTTATTTCGAGTTTGATATTCTTTTACACAACCAATATTAGACTGTAAAAGAACTAGCCTACAGCTAAACGTGGAATCTAAATCTAATTCGGATTTCTGGCAAGAAAGTAAGCATGTAATTTCATTTTCTATTTGATAATTTTTGTGTATAATATATATAAAATGTTCATTTGACAATTGTAGGTTCTAAGTTTGTTCACCATTTGTATATATAATTTCGGTCTTACATTTCCCTATAAACAATTTTACGAATTGTAACTTGCTATGAAAACATTACAGATGTCATTTACTTCTAAGGGTAAGATTGAAAATTGAATCTTAAAGCCTATTCCTTAATATTAGATATAGGTCTAATTAACAAACTATTAAATTGAAGTGAAATTAAATCTTTAGTTTTACGTTCCACAGTAATGCCGGTTAGGATAAAGGAGACGGTGATGGTGAGAAATGAATGAAATTGTGGAATGAAGAAAGTGGAAGGAAACGGGAGAATCCCGAGAAAACCCAGAAGCACGGTGTTTGTAAACCACAAACTCATAAGGCGCGAGCTGGGATCGAACCAGAAACCCCAAGCATCGGAGGTGAACACTCTACCACTAAGCCACCGCGCCCCTAACAAGCTATTAAAATATTTAGGAAGCGAATATGGCATATATACATACATATATACACAAGTGGTTACTGAAATAATACAAATACATACGGTTTGAAATTCGTAAGTCGATGAGGATTCGTGTAACTGACTTTGTTAGTTGTGCGCTAAGTGATCTTATCTGGAATGACGGGCGAGGTAGAACGGAAAACTTAGAGAATGGATAACAAAATTATTATCAAAATATCTCGAATAACTGTTTATCGTTTATAAAACAAAAGATAATAGACACACTATAAAGCGAAATGTAGCACTGGAAGCTACATCAGATTACTTAATCCATGAATATATCTATCACCTACAATAATATCAACAGTTTACACCCTGCTACACCAACAATCAACATACCAACCGATAGCTACAGATAGAGAAACGACTTTAAAACCGGCATCACAAACTTTGAAGGATACTAAGGTGCCGTTTAAATTTGATGATTGATTACAGAAGACAACAGTGGTCCGGGAACATAGTTGTAGCTTTAGATTAGGTAATCTTACACGCGAGTTGAAAAGATATCAACAAAAATTCACAACATACTGGAATTATTTCGTGTATTATTTTGCTATTCTATTAATTAAATTATTTTCTATATTATTATGGAAAAATGATGTAAAGATGTATTTTAGGGAACTTATTAATTTTCTTTTCTTTAGTAAATTGGTTTTATGGGGGCACCATAAAGAAAGCTCTCACCGGACATTTGCCCAGTTGCTCAGAGGGTCAGTTCGCCCTGTAAATAGCTTACATGATGACTTGTAGTGTCATTCAGTGACGGTTTGCGTGAACACAGCACAAAATCTCCATTTTAGTTTGTGACAACAGAGATAGAAGCTACAATTGATTTTTGCATATTTTGCGTTGTTTTACGCTACTAAATATTTTGTGAGGGCTTCTACGGGATTCCGCCCATGTTGTATTACTGTAAAATGCACTTCTTATATTTCTAATTTTACCTGGAAACTAGAGAAAGTCCTACAGGAATAACCTTCATTTGCCTTCCTCCCATGAGGTAGTCGGTTGTTGTTTGTCTTCGTCCAATGAAGCCATAGTAGATACCAATGCACAGAGACAGTAACAAGAGAGCTATGAAGATAAGGTAATCAGGCCATTCAAAATGACGAAGGGACCCAATGGCTTCTTCGAATGGAATGGTTTCGTTGGAAGGATTCTGAAACAAGCAATAAAATTACTTTGTAATCAATTTTGTAATAAAACTGTCCCAACTCTTCAGTTCTTACCTAAAGCATATCCGATTTTCTGAAGTACAGAGTGTGTTTCCTTTAAATCTTAAGAACTATACTTAGTATTTTTTACAGTTACACTATGATCATAATTCTCTCCACGCATGTGGCGTAGGAGATCCAGGATTCGATTGCCGGTGGAGAAGCTTGCGTAGTAAGGATACCTACGTAAGCTAAATCTCAAAACAAACACTGGCGCTGCCCGAACTGTTCAAAGAAACGTCGAAGTAGTATGCAGGAGTCAGAAATATCACCTGAGTCTGTCCCATCTATTGCGGATGTTTATAAACTGCTGCTCGATATGAAAGAAGAAATCAGTAATATAAGAAAGTCTTCTCGTGAAATGGAGCGCGATTTAGGCAAGTCCTTAGATTCCTGTCACGAAAAGTTGGACAGTAATCAAACGTTGCTTACTAATCAACAACAATTAATTGAAAAACAGCAAGTGTTGATAGAAAGTTTGACAAATGAGAATAAATTATTGAAAAAGCAAATCCTGGAATTAAAAGCTAAGTGTGTTGACATGGAACAGTACTCTCGGTGTAATACCCTGGAAATATATGGAGTGCCTGAATCCCCCCAAGAAAATATCCCTGAAATTGTAATGAACATCGGAAAGGTTTTAAATGTACACATTGATGAAACAATGATCGATGCTTGTCATCGGTTAAAGAAATTCAATAATCGACCTACTACTGGTATTATAGTTAAGTTTGTCCGGAGACATCATAAAGAGTTATTTCTTTCACGAAGAAAAGTAAAGAGAAACCTGTCTACAATTGATATAGGTATGAATAGTGACAATCCAATATATATTAATCAATCCTTGGCCCCAACCAGGAAAATATTGTTTGCTAAGGCAAAGCAGCTGCAACGTGATAAAAACTATAAATATCTGTGGGTAGATTATAGTGGGAAAGTTAAAATCAGGAAAGGTGACCAAAGCCCCATTCATGTAATCTCCTCAGAGGAGGACTTAGACAAACTACAGGGTTAAATTTGTTGTGCTTTGGTCACAAAATCCTTATTAATTTCATTATGATTGTACCTTTTCATGTATGAAATATATAATGGTTTTTATTATCTCATTGATATCAATTGGTTAA
The DNA here is from genome assembly GCF_964235325.1 of Thermobia domestica. Taxonomy (NCBI): domain Eukaryota; kingdom Metazoa; phylum Arthropoda; class Insecta; order Zygentoma; family Lepismatidae; genus Thermobia; species Thermobia domestica. Next base: position 131,595,312 of record NC_137466.1, on the reverse strand, counting down.
TATTTATAAATACTCGTATAGGAGACGGAGTACAAAAATAAACTGTCATTATATTATCAAAATGTTAGGGGTCTCAGGACCAAAACTCACCTTTTTCTCAAAAACATATTAAGTAGTAACTATGATATTATAGCCTTAACAGAAACATTTTTGAATACTGATGTTAAGACTGCTGAATTATTCGATAACAGGTATAATGTTTTTAGAAATGATAGAGACCTTACGTTATCAGGTAAATCTGGAGGTGGGGGTGTACTTGTGGCGGTTAAGAAGTTATATAAAACTATTCATGAGGTAACATATAATGCACAAAATTGTGAATCACTCACAATATATATTCGTGATGAAACTCAAAAGTTATTTATAAATGTTGTTTATATAACACCATCTTCCCCAATAAGTGTATATCAAGATTATTTTAATCATTTAGAACAGAACAACTGTTTAGTTGCTTCCGACATCTTTATAGTTGGAGACTTTAATATAAAAGAAATTGATAATTCAAATCATAATCTCCTAGGAGGATCGAGAACGTGTCAAAGGCTCCAACAATTTATTTCATATTTTAACATGACTTCATATAATACTATACAAAATTATAACCTAAGAACCTTAGATTTGGTTCTAGCGAATGTTACAGTGGAACTCGAGCAAGATGAGTCTCCCTTAGTACCTGAAGATGTTAATCATCCTAGTTTATCAATTTCAGTACCGTCAGTCAAAAAAATGCCCATAAGTAAGACAACGCAAAGAAAATATTATAATTATAGGAAAGCCGACTTTTACAAATTATACTGTACACTGCGTGATTATGACTGGAAAAACCTATATGATTTCGATAGTGTCGACTTAGCATTAATGTTTCTATATGATTCTTTATATAAATGTTTTGATAATTGTATACCAATACGTACGCAAGTTAGGAAGTCTAGGTATCCGGTATGGTTTACCAGAGAAATAATTCAAACTATTAAAATTAAGAAAAAATGTGCTAAAAAGCGTAAATTCTCTAGGTATTATGACGAAAGATTCAGGAACTTAAGGTCGGAATTAAAACAGCTTATACATAGAGCTTATGATGATTACATAGAACAACTCCAAATGAATGTCAATGATAATATAAAACGTTTTTGGTCATTTGTAAATACCAAACAACAACATAACATAAGAAATCTAGTGTACACTTTGAATAACGAGAACTTTTCCCAAGGCAATATATCAAACGGTTTTGCAAAATATTTTTCTTCAGTTTACAGTCAAACCAACTTTAGTTATAAAATTAACGATGTTCTTGGAGATTTTCCGAACATACATCACAAACTTGATATTTTGCATTTTAACTATGTTTCTTCAGATGAGGTTAAAAGTGCTATTAAGCATCTCAAACCCAAACAATCTTGTGGCCCAGATGGAATTCCTTCTTACGTTATTAAAGCATGTGCAGATGTTCTATGCGATCAAATTAAATTTATTATAAATTTGTCATTGAAAACTAATATTTTTCCTCAAAAATGGAAAGAAACAAAAATAACTCCAATTTTGAAATCAGGTAATTCGAACGTTATGACAAATTATAGGCCTATTTCAATAATTAATTCAATGTGTAAAGTATATGAATACATACTATACGAAAAGGTGTTTAATCATGTGAAAATTTGCATTTCTCCAAATCAACATGGCTTTTTCCCTAACAGATCAACAGTAACTAACTTGTTGGAATTCTCACAGGAGATCTACAATTGTTTTGAAAAAAAGGAACAAATGGATGTAATATATTTGGACTTTGCTAAGGCTTTTGACAAAATAGATCATGAAATATTAATCAAGAAACTTATAACATTCGGATTATCCAAAAATTTAATTATGTTGTTTCTATCTTATTTACATAATAGAAATCAATATGTAGAGTTTCAACAAGAAATTTCTTATCAGTTTGTAAGTTCATCTGGTGTTCCGCAAGGTTCCAATCTTGGTCCTTTGTTGTTTTTAATTCTAATTAATGATTTGCCTGAGGTTGTAGAAAATTCCAATTGTTTGTTATTTGCCGACGATGTAAAGATTTATAAATCAGTTACAGTTGAAGAAGATAGCAAAATTTTACAACAAAACTTGAATAAAATCATAGATTGGTGTGGTTTAAATAAACTACAACTGAACGTAAATAAGTGTAAAAGTGTAACCTTTAATAGAAAAAACAAATTAGTTAAATATGTATACAAAATTAATAATATCCAAATAGAGAATGTTACATCGATTAAAGATCTTGGTGTAATTTTTGATTGTAAATTAACATTTGGTAATCATTTAGTTAGTATTATAGACTCAGCAAATAGAGCCTTAGGTTTTGTTGTCAGAAACACAAAAATATTTTCACAACCATCAGTAATTATCAAGTTATATGCAACCCTAGTTAGAAGCAAATTAGAGTATGCGTCGGTAATCTGGAGTCCCCACTTTAAGAGAGACATCCAAGCAATTGAGGTGATTCAAAACAAATTTTTAAGATATTTATATTATAAAACATTTAAACCAGATTCAACAACTTACTTGTCAGTGTCACTTTTACGCTCGCTATTCAACCTAAGTAGCTTAAAGGATAGAATTGTACACTCTCTTATAATTTTAAGAAATATATTGACAAATAGAATTAATAGTTCAACACTGTTGCTACATATCCCTTTCTATGTACCAAGATATCGCTCCAGAAATCAAAATATCTTTTATATACCTATGTCGAAAAGTTCAACTCATGCACACTCACCTATTATACGAATGCTGAGAGTCTATAATAAATTAAATGATAGGATAGACCTATTTTCAGATGGAAAAGTTAAATTTGTTAAACTTCTCTATGAAATACTGAATAATGTCCATGTATGATCTATTATTATTTGTTAACGTACTGATATATATTATATATATGTATATTATTGTTCTCGTGGCTGGATTGTACATTCTTTCCTTTTTTTTATTTTTTAGTATTTTTTTCTTTTATTTTTTCTCTTTCCATGTTTTATTTTTCTTCTTTGTAAAGTCGTGTTACCATCAATTATGTAAGTCAAGAAGGTATGTTGTGGGTGTATGCCTGTGTACTTTCATATAAATAAATAAATAAATAAATAAAGATGCTTGTCCCATGTGGCGTCAGTCATGACAGGGACGTTAACCTTCAAATCAACCAACTAATTTTTAGTGTATTCGGTATCACTAGCATTTGATCGTTTCTCCTTTTCAGTTTAACCAAGGCCACTCTGAAACAAACTCACAAATTAGATTCAAATGTAAGTGACTGTGTCAAAGCTCATATTCCCGTACAAAAGTATGACAATAGAGCCGAGGCAGCATGTTGTCTTAGAGTTGTAATTTACACAATCTACATATGCATGATTCAGAATCATTTAATGGCATCGCAAGGGTTCCCCAACCAAATGACGAAGTTCAGGTTTTTACGTTATGAAAAGTAGGTCTTGATATATGGAACGACGTCTCAGCAATTAACGAATATTTCGCATCACGTCGATATCTCAAAAAGAATCAAGATGGCTACGAACCTATTTCTCGTGTTGTGCATAATTCCATAACAACAGTAATGAAAGTGTATCGAACAAAATTAAAGTAAACGCAAGTTTTGAATTACCATCCTACATATACGCACAGTGCGCTTAAAAGAGACATGTCGTTAATGGAACTGAATGATCATAATTAAGAAAGCGTTGGCGGAATGAAAATGAGATCATATTCCATTTCTTCCGTTATCTTCCAATTCAAACAATATAAATCAACCGTTTCCGGTTTCAACGTTCCTCGTCATAAAGCAAAACCGGTAATAATAGTAGCAAACAGTATATTGGAACCTATTCGTTTCCCCAAGGAAACATATAATGACTACCCTAAAAACTCTACTAAGCCGGAAGTGACTGGAATTTACCAGTACATCTGGTGTGAATATTGCTTCATACAGAGCAAGAACGGAAAAAAATCGGGAATCAGTTTCCTGTAATCCATTCAGCGTCCCATGAATATATTCCATATTCTCCGTTAACCCTTTATTGAAACCAGAAGTGGGAGAAATCAACTGTTTACGGTTTCAACTTTTTTTTATCGCCATAGAACAAAACTAGAACGAGATAGTGACAAGTGGTTTTATGGAAACGATGCTGGATGTCAATAAAATTCACAGTAACTACCCATAACTCTCTACTTAAACATGATTGTGGTTTAAATTTTCTAGTGCTTTCGGTTTTAATATTTATATCGAGCAAAACCGTAAGAGATATTGACAAGCTGATTTCTAGCAATCAAATAAGCATTCAAAGAATAGCTTTCATCTTGTCCATTAACATTCTATTCGAACTAGAAGTTGTATAAATACCGGTAATTCACTTTCGGTTTCAACGTTGACTTCCATAGATAAAAGACGATATTATACTGGAACAAGGGTTTATTTGGAGCAGATTCAGTGTCTCAATACCCGTAACACTTAACCGAAACGGAAGTAACTGAAATTTACCAGTACATCAAGTTTCAATATTGATTTCCAGAGAGTAAATGTGTTTAGAGAATGTTAAGGGCTTCCTTGCAATTGATTGAGTGTTCAAAGAATAGGGTTCACCTTCTCCGTTAATCCTCTATTGATATAAGAAGTGGTAGAAGTAAGCCAATCCAGTTTCAACATTGACTGCCATAAAAAAAAAAAAAAAAACGATAAAAAGAAAAGCAACGAGAAGCGGGTTCCTAGAATCGATTCAACGTGCCAAGAAAACAAATACCCTCTCCGTCAGTAATACAGTATAATTTAAATCAGAAGTGGTAAAAAGCTGAATCATTTATCGCCAGGGGTAAAAGAGGATCTGAAAACGTAGGAGGACGCATGACACTACACCGTGCCCCGTGTCTATCTTTGGTCATTGTAATATTTTTAGAGAGTGGGGAGACGCCACAGAAATTTTCTAGGACTGGGGAGACGGCGTCCACCTGTGTTCCTCTCACTTTTACCCCTGATTATCGCGAAAATAACCTGTCACACTAACTGGTTTATGGAAGGGTTTAGAAACATCAATTTTTCCGTAAGAATTGGCAGGTAATGGTCAAATTTGTTTATGTAATAACTAAGTGTGAAGTAGCTGTGTATTGGATGTGAAATGATCATGTGATAATTGTATAAACTCGTAACTTAATTCGCCAAATTAAAATTATTTTATTAAATTACGTTATCCACGACAGTATCGTGAACTTTAAAATCCAACGTAACAAAACTTTTTATTAATGTTTACATTTCCAGACACCTTGTATAAACATGTATTTGTTAATTGTTACTTCTGAAATTGTCAATAAACGCGACTACTTTCCTTCTTGCTTTTCCGTGTTCCTTTCTGTCTAGCTTGACATTTCCTAGTTCACTGAACGTCAGACTCATCGTTTTTCGATTAAGCAAAACCATGGAGGATATATCGACGGGGGGTATTCGCCACAAGATTTAGGAAGGGGCAGGATCGTCGTGAGCGGCACGTCGTTCCATTGGAGAACAATCAACTCCATGTCTTGGGAGTACCATTCTGTTGGTTTATCGCCGCAGATTCAATTTGAGTCCAACATCTGATTAGTGGAATGAAGGTGTAGAAGAACATTATGGGAGACCCATCAAGACGAGAGAACTCGACGCCCCTAGCAGTCTAACAGGATTAAGAGCCACTTGTTGGCTGACTCCAGTTATCCAGGCTCCTCCAGGGAAAACCATTCATCATCCAAATGACCAGGACGATACCAGTCTCATCGAATCTGTCAGGCTAGTGCTCATCCTTTATCTCTTAATCATAACCTATTTCTCTCTCTCCCCCTTTTCCCCAACTAGTCATTCTCAAAATAATAATAAAAAAAAATGAACTTTATTTAAATTCAACCATAATTTTGCAGTTAAGTACCGTGTTGTGCATCAGTTTCATCCCCAATTGTCACATTTATTCAATAAGTATTTAAGAGATTATTCTGAGCTATTAACTGATGGCACAGCACCGGGATATAAGTGACATTGCATCAAGTTAACTGCTGGCGGCACAATTCAGATTTGAAATGCTACTTTCACTGTTTTTCTTCACTTGTACTTAGGGATACTTTTTGTAATCAAACTGAGTTTTCCTTAATATCATTTCTCTTGCAAATCTTTTTTTTAAATATCTTATCTTAACTATATATAAAACTACGTGAGCTGACATAAATTAAAGGGGTACTTTCGGTTAACGTGGAAAGTTGAAATTTGTCGTGATTTTAGCTTTCCGAGACTAACCGACAGGAAAGCTGCCAAAAGTGAATGTTTTTAATTTTTAGGGGGTCTAAAGGAGGGATAAAGAATTTCCCAATGTTATTTAAATGGGTGTTTCTTCGGACCTATAATCTCATGTTTTAGGTACTTGGAATTGGAATAAAAACTTGAAATTCGGTGTGCTTGTACGTTTCCGTCAGCGTTAACTAAGTAAATAAGTAAAACTAAATTTTCCAACTGTATAGTGGTTTTATGGGGAACTAAAAAAAAAATCTTTCTCATGTTATATATATGTTACGCCTTTAAACCCTCAAATTATTGGACACTTCCTGAGGGTCACAATGATTAAATTTGACATGATTGTACCTTCTTGGGACTAACGGACAGAAAAATGGCTAAAAGTGAATATTTTTAGTTTTTAGTGGGTCTAAAGGTTAGATGAAGAAATTCTCCACGTTATTTAAATGGGTCTTTTTTTGGACCTATAATCTTATATTTTAGGTACTTGGAATTGGAATAAAAACTTGAAATTGTGTATGCATATACGTTTTTGTTAGCTTTAACTAAGTAAGGCGCTAAAAATAAAAATTCCCAACTGTGTAGTGGTTTTATGGGGAATTGAAAAGCCTTTTCCATGTTATTTATATGGGACATCTCCTGCATCTCAAAATGTTTAGGCACTTCCGGCAGGATTAGAATTATGAAATTTCGCATGATTGTAGCCTTCCGGAACTAACCTACAGGAAAATTGTCAAAAGTGAAAATGTTTAATTTTTAAGGAGTCTAAAGGGGGGATGAAGAAATTCCCATGTTATTTAAAAGGGCGTTTTCTGAGGACACAAAATCTGATCTTTTAGATAGTTGAAATAGGAAAGAAAACTTGAAATTTGGTAGAATTGTGGATTTAAGAGGTCGTAGGCCGATTAAACGTGATGGTCAAAGGGGCGAAGTCCCCAGCTGTGCCAAATTGAGGAAATGTAATTAAAGAGCAAATGCACAAAATTCACTCTTGATGCAAAAGCTGATACCTAAGAGATGCGAGGCAGTAGGCCGAGTAAACGCGCGGGTCTGGGCCGAGCAAACGCGGAGCCCCCAGCTAGCCAAAGGCTAGTTTTTATATAAAGTCAAGCAGTATAGCTGTTAAATATAAGCATTTCGGGCAAAAAATTATGAATTGCGTACTTTATTGCTCAATAAGCCATTACATCACTTGGTCACTGATTACACTGTTAATTTTCTGTGATATGCTGTTAATGTGGAAACGAATGATGTTCAAGTTCAATTTGGCTCACTCTTTGAACAACCGGCCAGCATGGGGGGATGTTGATGTCTTATCTTCACGGCAAGTTCCAACATGCTTCAAATTTTGTCGATAACGTTGAGATCAGGCGAAGTCGCATACAGATGAGATGTGGTATGTCCACTCATGTTTAGTAAACCTCAATTGTATGACTGTGAACATTCTGTCCATTTTCATGAGAGTTCTTTACACTACCCCCAAGACTCTGTTACATGGTAGGTAAGAATGTCCTTGAACAGGATATAAGTGCTGTATTTTGTGAAATTTTTGTCCTGTTTCTACGAGGGTTAACTCCAGACGAATCATGGTGTGATTCTTATTCTGACCCGGGCAGTTGTTACGGAACAGAAGCATCGTTTTCACATTCTTGGGAACAGTGCATAATACAATTGATCCCTTTCCAGCATTTCCATTATGGTACAAATAAAACACAGAGGTTTTGTTTCTTCAAGTTATGAATGCAGAAAACAGAGACCGATAACTATCAAAAGTAAAATAGTTCTAATACAGGAACACGTGGGAGTTAGAAATTTTTCATGAAGTCAAAAAAAAAAAAAAAAAAAAAAAAAAAAAAAAAAAAAAAAGAAGAAATGAAAGAAAATGAAAAATACTTAAAGTTGTTGGGTTATCCTTTGTTTGTGGTAGGATCTTTCCTGATTCAAGAAATGTATAATACATTTTTGCTCTTCGCATGTCAATAACATTTTCTGCAACAGCTAGTACTCGACAAAAACACAATTGAGTGATGTGTTGTTCAACGAATTGCAGTGACCACAGTGTAGGAAATTGTTTCGGGTTGGCAGCAAGGACGACCATAGTCGTGGACTTCGGGTGTTTCTTCATCCAAGAAAAAGAATCTGAATTTGACGACAGGGAGTTGCATTTTCGGTTTCTTTTGTGCTCAATTGGATTATTAAAATGTTAAGTTTGTCACCGTTCAGACTATTACCACTTCTAGTAGGTTCAGAACTGTTACCACTTCAGATCCGTTAACGTGTGTTGCCACTTCCAACATATACAAGTTGCTGAAATAAACTAACTACTTTAATGACTGATTTGTGTCGTAGATGTGAGTGGTTCAAGAAAAGACAATATTATGTCACATTTTCTAACTTTCGAGTAAACTAGGAAAGAAGTTAAATATTCCCTTGGAATTCAATGCAATGACACATAGCAAACAAACTTGTCCTGCCACCAGCAGGTACAATTCCGAAATTAAACTACGTATATACTATTCTGTGGTCTGATCCCAACCCACTTCATTTAATAATTCAATTTCCCGTAAGTGGCTCTTACTATTGTCTTCTCCCAAGTTGCTCATATTTGGCTATTCCATGGATACTAAACACTTTCTATCCAACATGATCGTCTGCTATGATGCATTATTCATGGGAACAATCACTTCAAAGCGCAGTAACTAAATTTACATATGCAAGTAGTATCAAGTGACTGTAGCTCAGTGTCTTCAAGGTTAGGATTTCCTACATCATTCATCACACATTTTATCCCTATTTCAACAATTGGAACTGAATAATCTTGAAGAGGATTTAACATTGACAAACGAACAATCCTGAAATTACAACTTTAAGGTTGCACAAATAGTAGGTGTTACAAAAAACAATCGAAGAACACTTTTTACAGATACGGACAAAAGCAATTTTCTGCATCTTTCCACATGAAGGATTCAATTTGAATCACATAATTTTGCTCAATACACGATATACTGTAAGAACAGAAAAGCCCGTGTAATGCTTATTATATACAGTATATATATCGTAGCATAGCGCTTTAGCTCTGGTGAGGCAACAGTTAAGAATATTATGACAGTAACAATGTTTTAAAAATGGAAAACCATACAGGAGCAAAATACGTCTTAGACAGATAGGAGGACATTAATAATAGTTGCAAAAACTGAGAATTTAAACGTAATAAGCAGTTCATATTTCAGTGGTGGCACTTAAAAAAAGCTACATGGGTTTAAAAAATCGTAATTGTAATTCTCATGAACATAACCTCCGTCAAGAGTGGTCAATTTGAATAATAATCGGAGGCCGTCAAGTTACACACTGGATCGATGCGTCAATTGGAATGCTTTCTCCGAGATTTACTTTCTGTATTGAGACAAACTAGATTAATTGCTTTTTTAAATACGTCTATCAGTTTTCTTTGAATTTGGACAACGGTGTTAGCGGTCCCGGTTTCGATTCCTCGTGGGGACACTCGTTCGAAAAAGTGTAAAACACTTTTTCAGGCCAGCCATCCTGAATGAGGTTTTCCTCGTTTTCCTCATTCATACCAGCCAAATATCGAGAAGGTACGTAACATATAGATCCCAGAACGCTTCCTTCCTTCCCCAATCATTTCTTCCTTCTCCTTCCCGAGCGGTCTAAATGGCCATCGATGCCGAAAACCCAGAAATCTACATCCGAAATCCTAAATCCAAATTTGAACAATGTACTATGGTATTTACTACCTAGAATATTTTACTTCATTTTCGTTTATTTTTTTTTCTCACTTGGTAGAATAGAATGCATTAGGTTGGTGTGAATGAAATATCTATTTTGACATCTCGTGGAAAATTTACCTCAGGAACAAAACACGGAAACGAGCAAAGGTTACAACCATAGCATCAGAAACTCGGTAGACGCTCAACAAACGGTCAGGAAGCAATGCGTTATTGAATAGAGTTTTACAGAGAAAGTCAAAATGATGGACCCGACTTCAGGAACTTATACTGTGAAAACTAATAAATATATATTATTGTGAGGCATGTGCTAAAAAAGGGAAATTGTCAAAGTTTTCTTTAAACATATCAAAAATGTTTTATGTGATCATCTTGTGTAACATGGCGCACATCAAGTCGATATTCTATCTCCTGACAAATCTTCTGTAGCATGTTGCAGTCAATATACACAATTTCTTTTATGCTCGCTGCAGACTCTTAGCGCTAGAAAGTAAAAACCTGCATGGAAACTAAACTTTGAAAATTAACCATTCGAAGCGTTTGTCTCACAATAACAAGTTTTGATTTCACAGAATAAATTTCTAAAATTGGGCCCATCATTTTTGACTTGTCCTGTATAAAATGCATAAAGAACTCACAACTCCGAGTGATGTTTTCTTAATGATTCAAAATAGGACATTCTTCACAGCAATTCAAAAAATAAAATAAGAGAATATATCAGTGCACTTGGGACAGGGACACATGATTCGCCATTGATTTTTCAAAACTTGTGACACAACATTGAAAAATTATTCCTTTGGAATCGGCTAACAACATGTTCGGGTGACATCAACATAGACTATACCATTGTCGTTCGGCGGCTTTGTGCAATCGTTAAGATTGAAAATTTGTTCTCATTGGTACCACAAGAGTAGACACCGGCGAACAAGAAACGTCGCTTTTAGGTGGACAGTTCTCTGTGTGTATGGAATAGTCGGAGTTGTTTCGTGCTCCGGATTGTCACTTTAGAGGGAAAATTCTCTACTATAACAAGAGGACAAGAATATGTTTGGTTTATATTTTACGTCCAGAGAATGTGCAGACTTATTTCCAACTTAATTGGGCCACTTATGGATGTCACAGTTGAGAAGCCATTTAGCTTTTCACTGTACTTTTGGTGAAATAAAGGATTTTCCTAAATTATTTTGAGACTACAATACTCTGCCACCATATCCAATCGTGTAGTAATGAAATCTACTACTAAACATAATTAATACTTCCTTTTACCCAACTTCAATCCGACATTTCGTTTCTGAGTTATGTTTCTTTGCACAAGTTTTCGACAAATTTTCGGTGCGACTGATCATAGCACCGAAACCAGCCATTTTACAGCAAGATTGGACTATTCTTTTCTTCTTTTTTTCGGTAGCAGAAATCACTTCCCGAAAGTTTCTGATGTTGTTTCCGCACAGCTTGTATGTTTATTATGAAATGAAGTAACGGAGTAGAATCTATCGAAACTGAGACACACACTGGTTGATTTATTGTTCGACTTATTTCATTGAAGTTATTTAGTACACCTGACAAACATCTGCTGTTGTCATTCATATCTAAGTAATACATAAGTCTACTTCATTTCTGTAAACTAACCTAGCCGTCTAGATGAGAAACTTTTAGTGTCATATACAAGGTTTTGTATTATGTGTTTTTGAACTGATAAAAATTCATATTCTTGGCAAATGTGCTCTTGCTTATAACAAAGGCATAAATCCGTACTAGAAAGCAATATGCTCAGAGTAAAATGTCAACATTGATATTCACTCATACCAAAGGATATCATAAAACTATTGTTTCCACAAACAACTTTAGGAAAAAATTCGTTTTGATCCTAACAATAGTCTATCAAGAAACGCTATTTTCAAAATGCTATTATTAAAATAATTTATTTTTACAAATAAAGGTTTGCTTCAGAATGATGATATTAAAATACGACAAGCAAAACTCTTCTAAATTCATGACGAGCGGTGCGATCGATGATGATTCAGATTAAATTTCCATTTGTAATTTTAAGTACTTACATAATTTACTTTTTCTTGAGATATTTTTTTCTTTAAGCAGAGCCGCTGAGGTACACAGTCAATGTTCTTGATCCGTATTATGCAGAACTAAAGCTTGAATCCTTTAAGCGATTATCTGACTGGAATATTTGTTTTTCAATTCCTGTCAATTGATGATGCTATATATCTTGAAACACACACATCATGTGTTTACATCCTTGTGAGAATATATCTTCACTCACAATGATAAAGCTCTTGGGAAAAACTCAGAGGCGTTCTAACTAGTCCTGAGACTGTTAACTGATAATGGTTCATTCGTTGATAAGTGTTTCAGCATCCCGTTCTCGAACGAGACAAAGTTAGATGTGAATCTACAGCTTAACGTGGACTCTGAACCACATGAGCTTCCGTAAGGAAATTCAACTCAAATCTTCCGCGTCAAAAATTTGTACGCTGTAAATATAGCCACGAGGGTTGTCGAAGGAGTCACGGTGCCTCAGTGCTAGAGCGTTCACCTCTGATGCATGAAGTCTTTGGTTCGATCCTAGCTCGCACCAAGTGAACTTTGTGGTGGACAAACACCATGTGCGTGGGTCTTCTCGGGTTTCTCTGCTTTCCTTCCACTTACTTCATTCCACCGTTATCATTTGCCCACTGCCATTGTTTTGCTTGGTCTCGGTCCATAGCCATGGGCGTTAAACTCAAAAAGAAAACAAATTATGGATTTCAATGTGTTTACTAATAAAAATGTAATATGCCAAAGAAATGTATTTTACAGCTGTTGCTAGAAAGTTAGCATTCCAATAACACTAAGAGTCATATTAACAATGTTGAGTCACTAACATAATATTAAGGAAGAAATTTACAGGGCTCTAGCATTTATAAAGTTAATAATTATACCTTTATGGAGTTAACGATTCTTAAATTAGTATTTTTCTGAATTGCAGTATATATGTAGTTTAATACATTCCTTGTGTTGTAGGTTAAACATTATTAAATTAATTGAATAAATTATTATTTTATTAATGGACATACATACGATAGACGAAGATTTTACTTTTTAAAAAGAATTATATGAAGTATATAAACTATAATAATCGTATTAATTTGATTCCTTGATATCCATACATGACATATCAATTGTCTGATGTACATGTATTGGAAATATTGATGATATGAATATATATTTCGCAAATTACTTTTAACATTGATTAAAAGTGAAAATTTTAAGAAAATCATATGATTTTTCAGATATTAAAATTTAGTTTCTTCCTTGAGTCCCATTACTTCCATAGAAAGCATATCCAACATATTATATAGAAACGCCCTCTGATTACGCAACCTTCTTACTTGCCCCTAGAAGATTATACCATGGGTGGACAGCCCTTTTTTAAAAAAAAATAAAGAAGAAGAAGAAGAAGAAGAAGAAGAGTGTAAATTGAGAGAAAACTAGTTCCTATCTGCGGAGAAAATAATCCTTCATTGATTTCACTGAGCATTTCTTAATGTTTAACATCAAATTAACGTAAACAGGTTCCTTACACTTTTCGTAAATCTTGTTATAATTAGCAATTAGTGATCCTCTCCCAAAAAATAATTAAGTTGGAAACTAGCAATAAGTTGGAAAGCAAAGATACGCAAAACAAAATGTTTCAGATGCGAGTTAAGGAAGGCAAGATGTACATCCAAATCAAGTTTTTACCAGGAACAGAAATGTTCTCTTGATCGTATACGATACTGTTCTTGTAATTATTATTTTTTAAAAAAGAATAAGCTAATGAAGTAAGAAAATACGAGGCGGATCCAGAAAGTAACCTTCCCACGCGTCCCGTAGCTAGGAAACTGCATGTTGCGCAAAGTGGCTGCGTGCACGTGAGAGAGTAAGGTCCTAACATGGCGCATGAGTCAGCTGAACTTCCCTTGTGCTCTCAGTAGCGTTGTGGTAATGATTGAAGATAGACGTTCCTAACGCAGCTCCCGCCGAGTGTGAAGTGCGAACAATGATAAACTTTCTGAATGCACAGGGCATAGCGTCGATTGAAATACTTCGTCAGCCAGATCATTGCAAAAATGTCGTTGCTGACCCCATGCGCCTTGCTTTGCGTCCTCGAGTCAGTTGCTTCGGCACGTACCTGGCACACAACTTCTTGAACAACAGGCGCTCCGTGACAATGGTGTGGAATAAGGAGCAGGAAATCATCGGGAACTTGCCGCTGAGTTCCGTTATTGTGAAGGGAGGATTCTGCATGACGCGTTCCCGAACAAGGTCCACAAGGTCGTTTGTGAAGACGGTTGGTCTCCCACTGCACTCCTCATCATGCACATTTTGGCGTTCTGCTGCAAATTATCTATACCAGCAACGCACCATCTGCTTGCTCATGACGCTAGACCCATAGACCTGGCACAGCTGACGATGGATTTCAATCGGCGCTGTGCCCTGTGGATTCAAAAACTTTATTACTGCTCACACTTCACATGAGGCGGGAGCTGGATTAGGAACGTCTATCTTCAATCATTAACACAACGCTACAGAGAGCATAGGAAAGTTCAGCTGGCTCATGCACCATGTTAGGACCTTACTCTCTCACATGCACGCAGTCACTTCGCGCAACATACTGTTTCCTAACTACGGGACGCGTGGGAAGGTTACTTTCTGGATGCGCCTCGTATTTTCAATAAACTAAAAGTACTGTATATGGGTATAAATTTATCATGTTAATACCATAATTTATAAACTAAACTTACTTTCTCTTGCTGAGACTTTCGTAGAAACTTTCTTGTTTATTAAATATCCAAACCACCAAATCCATAAAAGATTAAAGCTGGCCTAATAAATAAACATAATGAAATAAATCCATCATACCTTCATTCTTGCCGGTTGCCAGTGGTTTTGTAGTTACCATGTTAATTCTTAACGACTAATACAAACCCGCAAATGAAAACAGAAATGCAATGCATACACATTGGAAGGTCAAAATCCACATTGAGAATGAATGAATATAGCATAATAAACGACTTTTTATATACGGAATGGTTTGACTTGATTCCAATAGATCCATTGTTGCAATCCTTTTCCTGTAGAGATTGCAATCTGAATCACATAACTGTAGTTTTAGATTATTAATTTGGTAGTAATCTAGAAGTTAAATTTCCCTGTTCCATTTACTCCATAGTTTTTATACTGTTGCACTTTACGAAACAATTTTAATGTAAGGAATATAAAACATGCGTAAAATTTTTAATTTCTAACTGAAGAAAAAATGGTTAAAGGCAGCAATATGGGAACTTCTGTTTGTGAAAGTAACAATCGCTTCTCATCAAGTTTCTATTATGATATAAAAATAAGGTGTTTAAAATATAGTTAAGAAAGTAGAAATGAAAAGAAATCTTTATTTTAAGTGCACGATTATGCGTTGTAGATTAAATGAGATGGACGGTTAATAAAAGTGAATGAGTACGAAAGAATTGGTGAAATGAAAATGTAGGAGAAAACGGCAGAACCCAGAGAAAATCCACGAACACGATGTTGATAACCACAAACTCACATCGCCTGAGATAGAACAAGGAATCCTTTGCACCAGCGAGAAATAGATGTTAAGCTAAATGACATTAAATTATACATGATGGTTTTATAATAAGGTATTCAAATTTAGAATTCCGGTCACGAATATTGTCCCAAACACAATGAAATGTAGAGAAGTACAAGTAGGAGCAAACTTAAGCGTTAAACGTAAATAAACAAGTATACCTAGCACTGTTTCTTTAAATGTGCAATTCATTTCATGAGGGAAATGGAGTTACAGTATGTAGCAGTGTTGTCACAGTCCTAGCTCTGGAGTGGGCTGAAACATAGTACCAAATTGAAACAAAAAGGGCTGAATTCATTTCTTTGCCAAAAAGTAAAATAGTTTTGCTGATCTAACTTTAGGCATATGCATAAAGTTTGTTACAACGCGTCGATATAGATCTCTAAAACGCAGAAATGTTCGGGTATTTTTATATTCATCACTATGGGGCCACTAGTAAACAATGGTAAGCCGACAACTACACCAATGTATTTTTTCGCGCTATGCCGTGCCGTTGGGGGACAGTACCGGGCGCCAAAGTAAGGGGACGCAAATTGAAGGAAAAGTTAAGAAAAAGTGCTCAAAATCAAGGAAAACCAGGATTTAATCTTTAAAATTTTATTACGTTTCGCTTTGCGGCTGGTCTATCGACCTCAGTCATATGTACGGGTTCGCCGTCGTATGTTCTCGACCAGGCGCTGATTTTCCACGGTACGGCACTGGTGCTATTATTGTTTTGGTGTAGAATCTTTGCAATGACACAGAAATTATAGACTTACTTCAGCACACGCTGGTCTTCTTCAGAATATGCAAAACTTGATTCAATGTGTGTGTGTGTACTTTTTTTTTTTTAAAGTTTTCAAGCTAAAATATTCCCACACTGCTTCTTTCTCGTCTCCTTCCTGCGCGGCGCGGATGCGCCCATCTAGCTCACTTGTTTCCCGGTATAGTTCGAATTACGAATTTTCCACACAAAGTTTGTAGCGTTGTGCGGTGCAACGTAACAGAATGAATGTTCACAAGCATTTCTTAAGAATCCAACACAGTATGAGTAACATGAACTTTTGAAAATGTAATAATATTTGTTAAATGGTGCTGAATTGGGTAGAATTGTACCAAGTTTTAACAAAAGGGGCTGAAAATGCCAGCGTAATACCAACGGGCCGATGAATGACAAAAAGGGCTGAATCTGGTAAAATTGTACCAAGTGTGGCAACAGTGGTATGTAGGTATTTTGGTTTTGGATAGTGGTCTGTTTGTTCCGTCAGTACACTTGTCCCACTTTTCTTTCTCTTTTTGTATTATCATAATAAAATGATATTACAGCGCTCTCCACAGCATGACTTGTCTGGCCATTCCACATTCGTACAAATAGTAACTATTGCATTAAACGTCAATCTAGCGTGTCCGCTGACATTAAGAGGCCCCATCACAGCGAAATTAAAACTCCGCTAATTTTACAGTAATTACGTGATATCTTCAAATAGATAAAAGATAATCGAAATATGGAACAAGAGCGCCCTAGACAATACTATTTTACATGAGATACCGTTATCACGATTCACTTATTTCCTTTCGATTTCCAGCTATTAAGAAAATCGGCACTTTTTTCGCGTTTCTAAATGGCTGCAAACGGAAAGGTGTTAGGTGATTCGTAATAACGTTACCTCATGCAAAATAATATTGTCTATGGCGCTCTTGTTCCACATGTGGATCACCTTTTGTCTATTTGAAGTTATCACATAAATATTTCAAATTAGCGGTGTTTTAATTTCGCAGTGATTAGGCCTCACTGCAAAGAGGACTTAGAGATGTATAGTCGAAATTTCAGACGGTAATGTGCAGCTACGCAGAAAACTACAATAAGCACTGATTCCTGAGTTTAAAACTACTTAAATGATTCTTGTTTTTATTTTAAACTACTTCTACTACACGTTGATAAGCTAATTCTCATTCAGTCATAGGCCTACTGAAATGAATTAATTGAGCGACTAAAATTCGACATTAGTAGACTAGGGCCTTCAGTTGTGACACGAATATGCCCAATATTCTTCAATTTCAGTATGTTTCCAGTTTACTTTTCATTAAGAATTTTTAGCAGTAAATGCAATTTCTAAGTTTTCTGATGTTCTTAACTTATCCGGCAATGTATGTGATAGTTTTATTAATAAAAAAGAGGAGACAGATCTTTGCTACTACTTGCTCGGTTAGATTTTGTTGGTATTATTAGCATTTTCTTTTTTAATTAAAGATGTCGGTGTGCAAGAATCACAATCCTTCTGTCTTTAACGTTTTGTACACGAGCTTTACCTCCGATTTTACTCATAGCTTAGGCTTTTTACGACAGGGTGAGCCTGGACTCCAAGTTAATTATTTTTCAATCGTATACAGAGGCGCATTTAAAAGGTAAAAGCTGCGGGACCAGCCAAACCCAGACTATGATAGATATAACATGAGTTTAATATAAACTTTGAAAACTATATAACTCTTAGCTTAAATTATTTTTGTTGCTCAAAACTGGGGGCTTAGCCCCTCTGCACTGGCTAGATCTACTACTACCTGTATAAGTAGGTTGTAAAGGCATTTTAAAAAAGAAATTGCTGTGTTCATGCCTCAACGATACATGAATGTGTTCACAAGCAGAAATGAAACTACTTTCTTATCAATCCTGTATTCACATCTCATCGTAGGGATAAGCGTGGAGCCTACATCGCCAAGCGGAATGTACGGGTACACCAAACCACCTTTACTGTCGACACAAAACGCATGGCACCGCAAATGAACATACAGTAAATAAATCAAATAAGCAAAAAAAAAAAAAAAAAAAAAAGGATAAGTCCATTTTCTTCATCGGATGTGCTCTTACTGGTAAGCGAATTGGAACAAGGCCAACAAAAATAACTTTCCGTCTCTAAAACTTATTATGGGCAATCGGTAGACGCCATTGCGTATCAATTTCTAAAAAGAAGAGATCCTAACTCACGTGTATATTGGACACTCTCGTCTCGCATATCCTTATTCAGTGTACAACGCTAACTTTCCATATTGTAAAGACCGATCATCCCACCGAGTATTCAGCACGTTCTTGATGCTTTTCGAGAATACTTAGACCTACCTATAAAGGCTTAGTCAGGTTTTCTGAGATAATATGGTCTTTACTGCCATATTCTCATCTTTGATCGTGATAGTGTAAATCTTATAGTTTATAAAGATTTTTATTTTTAGGCTTTTCCTATGATAATGTTATTGTTCTTTATATATACATAATATAGCGTGTGTTACGATGTATTGTACAGGGTGGTCCAAAAGTATAAAACACCTAATTTAAATCCAAACCATTCAGAATTGAAAAAAGAAAAGAAAAAGAGTGATGACAACAGACGAGGTGGAAAATCTTTTGAGACATATGACACCATAGTCTTGAAATGGCTTGAACATTTTAAATTGAAACCGTATGGTGTGATACACCAAATAGGTCAAATTTTTCCAGGAATCCAGTGATGAAACGTTTTCGGCTCTACGACCAACCATTGCAAAGTTTTAACCGATTTCCTTTTGTTTCAAGAAGCGTAAGACGGAATGGCACTAACAAGAGATGAGCGGATAGAGATTATGTTGATCTCAGGAGAGCTCAGCAGCAGACAGGTCGCAAACGATTTCAACGCTCGACACCCAGAGCGGGATCCCATTTCCCATAGTGCAGTGTGGAAATTTACAGCGAAATTTAAGGAAACCGGGTCGGTGTAAAACAAACCAAAATCAGACAGGTCTCGCACAGCAACGGACGAAGCCACATCCATTGCTGTCTTGGCATCATTTGTGAAAAGTCCCACCCTTAGTACCAGTCGCCCAGCCCAAGGATGTCATGTATCCCGTACATCCATCCTGCGAATTGTGTCTGTGCATAAATGGCACCCGTATAAGATCCAGCTATTCCAACGTCTAACCGAGGATGATCCAGATCCCGGAGCAGAATTCTGTGAGTGGCCGCAGAACAAATAAGACAGAATCCTCCATTTGCATATGACACGCTGTTCTCGGACAATTCCGTTTTTTTTTTTTTTTTTTTTTTTTTTTTTTTTTTTTTGTATAGGACGTGGTGAACAAGCCAAATCACCGATATTGCTGTCGCAAGAATCCACACTGATAAGACATTCTCGGGTAGTTGGCTCCGACAAAGTGATGGTGTGTGCAGTATCGGTGTGGTGGGCCCATTCTTCACGAAGGCAATTTAAATGTAATTACCTACCGTAACATGCTTGAGGAGGAGATCGTGCTGTACGTTAGAGGATGGCTCTTTCCCTTTGTTCTATCAACATGACGGTGCTCCACCTCATTTCGGATTATGTGCTCGTGACTTCCTCGATGATCAATTTCCACAGAGATGGATAGGAAGGCGAGGACATATGGAATGGTCACTGCGTTTCCCAGACCTCACTCCATTGAACTTTATCTGTGGGGTTAGGTGAAATCCGTTGTGTATGCTATCGAGATCAAAGACATTAACCACCTTCAATGCAGGATTATTGACGCATGTGCCAGCATTCCCGAGGACATGCTGGCAAGGGTAATGGATGACTGGTAGCAACGGCTACATTTAACGATTGCTCAGGACAGATGGCACATTGAACAATCACTGTAACATTGATCAGTGCGCCACACATTGCCGGCAGTGTTATCTCCAGGTAACCGCAGAAAATTGGTTAAAACTATGCAACGGTTGGTCGTATAGCCAAGCGCATTTTGCCATTGGATTCCTGGAAAAATTTAAGTTCTATTTGATTTATCAAACAATAAGGTTCTAATTTAAAAAGTTCCCACCATTTTAAGATGGCTGTCAATGGTGCCATAATGTCTCAAAATATTTTCTCCCTCTTCTGTTATCATGACATTTTCCTTTTTTCCTAAATTCTGAACGGTTTGGATTTTATTTGATTGTTTCTACACTTTTGAACCACCCTGTATGTTTTACGTTTTTATACAAATATATACATGAAACTACAGTAGGAATTCAAAAATCCGAAATAATTGGGATCACAGGTAGTTCGGATTTTCAAATAATCCAGATTTTCCAAAAATGACCAAGAAAATGGGATTTAGTCTTAAATACACTGTACGGTATGCTCTTTAATCGATATAGTAGTTATATAGTACATACAGTAATTACAATACCGTATGTAAGGCCACATACATTTAATGTTTCTGAAGAACCTGCTCGTACACTAAATTACACTGTTCTTGTAACTCACCTTAAAACGTAATTTGTATGAGCCTAGGGGAAAATAAAAGTATGTAAGACAAACAATTGCATGTTTTGTAAAAACACTGACTTCACACAAAGAAAATTGAATTAGTATACTGTAGGCCTACTCGTAATTCTTCTGTACGAAAACACTGAAAAGCTCATTTTAAAAAAAGTCACTAATTTTCGACTGAGTAGGCTTTAATATTCTTTTTCTACCTGCCAAATCCTTCATTCCTTTTAATACCAAAAGTAAAAATGTAAAAAGCTTCAAGGGACGCGTTCGGATTTTTGACGTTCGGATTATCGACGTCCTACTGTATATATCTCTGCAAGTGTTATTCTAAAAATTGGGAACCGTGTAACTAGAATCACGAAACTAAAACTAGTTCGAATGTGGTTTGGGAAGTTGACGAATTACGGAAAATGCCGAACAAAGGATGGGTGATTCACAACTAGTATTGTTTCACTGCCTGCCCTGCCCCCTGTTCACTCTAGTGAAAGTTCTTGCACAATACAGGACACACATATGTATCACAAACCTCAATATGATTGTTAGCAATTAAAAATACATACATACAAGATTGAGAAAATAATTAGCTATTTGTAGAAAAACAAATCTGGTAATGGTAGGCTGTCTCTCACACTTACTTCACATTCATAGAGATTCGTACAGCAGGGGACAGATAAACAGAATGTATGATGCAAATGCGTCTTGCTTCTTCAAGTATCGGACAATTCCTTCAGTTCCCTTTCAATAGTCAACTTTTTAACTTTTCCGTTGTCTTCCATCTCTTAGTTTTCTGATTCATCTTCATTTTTACCTTTCTTCTTTTGCGTAGTGTTATTAGTTCACTATATCCTAAAAGTCGAGTTTGTATCCTGCCCTATCCATTACTTTCCAAGTAAATAATCTGCAACTTTTTCACGACCTGAATTTTTATTCAGTATTTCACGATTTTTCTCTTTTCTGATCGATGAGTCATACGGAATGAATCGTGAAGCGAGTTGGTGGTATTCTACTGTATTTTATTTATATCTCAGGTTTATACCTTACTATGACATTCGGAAAAAGATATTAAAATAACACAATTCAGCTTGCTTTCCTTATGTTATTTCCAGTTCTAATATACCAAATACCCTTTGGCTAGCAGGAGGCTCCGCACCAAGACCCTCGCTTTTACTCGGCCTACCGATTCACATCTATTTATATCAGCTTTTACATCAACAGTGAATTTCGTGCATTTGCTGTTCATATGTTATGAATTTGCCCTGCTCGGGGTTTCGCCTCCACATCCCCGCCTTTGCTCGGCTTACGGCCTCGCATCCCTTAAACCCACAATTCTGCCGAATTTCAAGTTTTTTTTTTCTTTTTGTCCAATTTCAACTATCTAGAAGATGAGATTTTGTAACTCAAGAAAACTCCCATTTAAATAAAATGGGGAATTTCTTCATCCTCCTTTAGATCCCTTAAAAATTAAAAACATTCACATTTGGCAATTTTCCTGTCGGTTAGTCCGGGAAGGCTACAAGCATGTCAAATTTCATCATTCTAATCCTGCCGGAAATACCTAAACATTTTGGGATGTAGAAGACGTTCCATATAAATAACATGGGAAAGATTTTTCAGTTCCCCATAAAACCACTCTGCAGTTGGAAATTATTATTTTTAATGATTTACTTAGGTAACGCTAACGGAAACATCCAAGTATACCGAATTTCAAGTTTGTATTCCAATTCGAAGTACCTAAAATATGAGATTATAGGTCCAAAAAAGACCCACTTAAATGACATGGGGTCATTCTTTATCCCCGCTTTAGACCCTCTAAAAATTAAGAAATATTTACTTTTAGTAATTTTCCTGTTGGTTGGTACTGGAAAGCTACAATCATGCCAAATTTCAACCTTCTGTGTCAACCGGAAATACTCTTTTTAATTTATGTCAGTTCATGTAGTTTTATGTGTAGCTAGAATTAAGATGTCAGGATCATCATTTAGGGAGAGCAGAAAGGACAAAATATTGCTCCTCCCTTGAGTTTCAGAAACATATGCTTTTAAATAAATTCTATACTAATATATAACAAAAACTAATACATAACTAATATATAACAGTCTTATGTAGTGGACAATTTTGTATCCAGTGGCAAAATTTGAAGTGGCATTACTGACAGATACATGTTTCAAAATTAGTAAGAATTGTAAATTCGAAAATACGCGTAAAATATTCTTTAACAAAATGTTTTAATTCTCATACACAACCTGCCATCTAACGGCAAGAGTGCGAACTGGAACTAACAGAGAACAAATGTGAACTAAATCAGTAGTAATATCAGATAAATGGAAACGGACAGAGCTCGGTAAACATGTTTATTATTATTATTATTATTATTATTATTATTATTATTATTATTATTATTATTATTATTATTATTATTATTATTATTATACATTGATGTCTCTCAGAACGTTTGTATCAATACAGGTTTTAAATCATACGTGTGTTAAAATTGACACTGAGCTCATTAGTTATCGAATCTTGGGAAAATGTTTGAACAGACTGAAAAATCTTTTTAAAGGGTATAGTTATCACCTACTTGAGTTGGGTTTTTATTATGTTACATTCATTAAAACGCATATCCCAAGTGAGGAGCACAGGATAATAATTTATGCCAAAAAAAAAAAAAAAAATCATCCTATCAAACGAGAAACGTGAAACTCGGTACCGTATATAAACCCATCGTTAAAATGAAAGAATAAATGTCTCGGTGTTTTCTTTTTTCTTGCTAGCAGGGGCAAGAGGGAATTTTATATCTATACTATATGTACATGTAAATGGATGGGTGAATGTTTGTAAGATTTACCATTCAGCATATTGTAGTTGCTAACAAGATTTAAGCAAGAATTATCATAGTTAGTCAATAGTAATTTCTATGTATAGGAGGCTAGAAAAGTCATTAACAATAGGTATGGGATAATAAGGAGGTAGGAATCAAATTGATTGTCTCTTCAATTGATGCAAATAATACAAAGAAATGCACTGTCTACATATTGGACTTAACATTAGAAGATCTACTTTTATGCATGGTAGTTACACAAATCTGGAATGATTTTAATGTAAAGGAAAATGAAAAATTTTGAACGTACCACATAAGATAGCTTATCAGAATCTTCACAGTTACTGTTGCTAATAGTAAGTGTGGAAAGTGGAATGGCAGATCTAGAATTTAAAAACGGGGTGCAGTCACAGTGGCGAATCTGAAAGGTAAAAACTGAGAGGCAGACAGAACGCAGACTACGATACGTGTATCATAAGTTTACCATAAACTTACAAAAATACATAAATAATTGTATTTACCACTCAAAAACTTCAGGTCTAAGTTCCCGGTACCGAGCTAGATCCTCCATTGGGCAACCAGAACCCAGACTATGAAAAGTACACCGTATATCACGAGTTTACTATAAACTTTCAAAAATATGTAAATAATAGCTTAAACTGTTTTTGTCACTCAAAAAACTGGAGCCTAGGCACCCTGGATTCAGGCTAGATCCACCACTGGTTTTGCCTCTGGTTTTATGTCCTATTTACAAGCATTAGTAATAAAACTTGCTATATTCTGGAATAGAACATACCTGGATTTATTGCAATACAATCAAATCATGTTAGCATTCAAAGGATAGTCCCTCGTACCTGACTCTCTACAGATTGAATGGAGAGCTAACTAAGGAGATGGAGCCATTATTAGAACCTGATTCGATTTTATAATTCCGTTTCTCGATATATCTGACCTCTTTTGCTCCCATATATATCAACCGACAACAGACTAACGGAGGGACATGGTGTTCTATAAGACTTCTGAAATTTATGCATAGCATAGTTTGGAAGTTGCAATGATCAATTGTACCTAGGTAGACTAAATCGTGTTTCACTAATGATAATGCAGAGGAAACTATCAATTTTTCAATGTGGTATCAGATATAAAATGTTCGCATGTTCTTGAAAATCACATCTTATATACTATTTCTTGAATTTAAAACTATAGGGAGTTCGTTAGTTATGAAAATATTCCCCATTTTATACATTCTCGATTTGTAGATGCTCTTACGCTTAGAAAAAGCAATAAATAAATGTCGAACCTTAAATTAAAATATCAGTTGTAATATCTGCTAATTTAACGATGAAAACATATGCATTTTGTAGTTCAGTGACCCTGTATATTATGCAGACTCTGTCAAGTAACATTGTGCTAGCTTAATTCGTTCTGTGTAACGTATGATGTGTGTGTCTTCAAATTTAATGTACTGGAAATAGGGTTGGGGAGAGGAGGGAAAGAGAAAACAAAGTGCAGAAGGGGAAGTACTGAAAATGCAATATTGGCAGTAGCAATTGTTGTTTTTCAGGATGTGTATTTAAAAGCTAGATACTTCTATAAATTCTCCCAGTGTACATCATTAAGGAATGTATAGACACTGGAACTTACAGGTGGACCAATAAACAGATATGTTTATTTCAAAAACTTGAACCAAGCGGGCTTTGTCGTGTACAAACACGATGTATAAAGATAACCAAGAAAGTTTTGTCGCCTTTTATGGAGCTCTGTGTTCAATTGGCCCTCACACCGTGAGTTCAAAGAGAATATAGGTAAGGTGAAGCTCAGTTGTTGGTGTGGGTATATCCAACATACTGCCTGGTTGTGGCAGTTCAGTTACACTCTGAACTTGCGTAAGGACAGAGTGAACATGGGACATCCACAGAGAGTTATAAGGCCGTGTATTGAGGCGAACAGTGGTCAGACATGTAAGGAACTGAGACTAAAATTCAGTGTGAGTAGAGAAACCATTCAGCAGCACCATCATCAACTGCAGAAGCACTACAACTTGGGTCGATGGGTCCTACATGATGTGACTTCGGGCTAGAAGCAACGCGAGCAGACACGTGTGTTTCTTTGTTGTTTCGTCTGAGGAAGGAGCCATTTCTAGACAGGGTATCATGCCCGTATCCAGGGAAGGCCTAGGGAGGCCGGGCCCTCCTCAATTTTGGCTGGTCGACATAAAATTTTCACGGTAGACTGGCAAATGAACTATAATATGGTGATGAACTATAATATGGTTGCATCGGTCCCCCTAACTTCAGCCGCCTCCCCCTACATTTTTGGGCTGGTTACAGGCCTTCAGGGTATTGACATGTGATAAGAAGTGGGTCGTGTACGAAGCTCCACGGCGCCGTCATCATTGGTTAGCATTCCATGAATCGGCTTCAGAACAGCCGAAACCAGCATTGCACAGAAGAAGGTTCTCCTATGTGTTTAGTGGACTGCTCCCGACATCGTGCATCAGGAACTGCTACCAGATTGTCAGAGCATCAATGAAACTCTGTACTCTTAGCAGTTGAGTCGTGTTCAAGAAAAACTTTAAACTCTGGAGCCAGCACTTCTAAATCGCAAGGGGGTCATCCCGTTACAGGACAACGCTAAGCCCCACGTGCCTGGGATGACTCGGGACACTATTCTACGTCTTGGATGGGAAACATTATTTCACCGTCCAATTATCACCTGTTCCATTCCTTGGACAATGATCTTAGAGGCCACCAGTTGGAATCCCTAGTAGAGGTGCTAAATTTACTTGATACCTTCTTCGCTTCACGGCCCACCAAGTTCTACCGCGATGGAATCCATGGTCTTCCAGAACGTTGGCAGAAGATCGTCGATGATGATGGGGACTGAATTTTATCTTACAGGTATGTCTTAGGTAACATATCGATTCGAAGGTGATGGGTGAAAAAGCGACTGAACTTTCTTGGTTACCTCGTATAGGCTTCCTTGGTCTCCAGGTTCTACCAATCCACTACTTTCTTTATTCCATAACTTCGTCCACTATCATAATCACCGTCCCTGTTAACCTCGGAGCATAATAACGGGACGTTAAACTAAAACCATAACTTCTAAAAATATATAAGAGAAGATTAGAAACAATGTATATACAAAACAAAGATTATTTTCCAGTAGAACGATGCTCATAAGGACAGTCCTGCAACTTGTGATAAACAAGCCCGTAGCCAGCCCAAAAGTATAGGAGGCGGCGGTAGAAGTTAAGGGAGAATGTTCCAATCATATTATAGTTCATTTGCGAGCATATCGTGAAAATTTAAAGGGGTCAGTAAAATTATAGGCGAGGCCCGTCCCCATAGCCCCTCGCGGATACGGGTAGGCCCGTCCCTTACTTTTACCAAATAATTAAAATCTCTTACGAAAGGCTTACGTACGTGAAAAAGTTAACACCGATCTTTACATTATAAGGGTTATTGACAACATCTTGATATGAATCTTTTAAATTCTGAAAGGAGCTTCAGATAGCAATCTTAAACATGAAAGATGTCCAAAAGGACTAAAACTGGACTTTAAGTCCTTTGGCACTTAAAGCTCCACATACTGCATATTAAATCCAAAATAATGACATACCTCCATATTGACTACAGTGCACGAGTATTATCCCATCAACTGCTTGAACGCAGATTTAGTCATTAAAGATCAGTGACGCAATTTATAAATTACATAAATATCTATGCTTTGTCGCACCAAGTGAACATGTACTTGTATCACTCCCGTTACACTTTCGAATAATATGGTTTGTAGGTCAGAGTTTCTTTCTTTTCAGTATAAGTGATTTATTTCATTGCAGTTTAGTGAATTGCACCTGCTTACCATCTGTGCTGTCAATCACAGGGAAGTATTCCAAAAATTATCTCCATTTTATTTCGTACAAAGTATATATATTTCTATAATACGTATTATTAGAGTTTAACCAAAAAGAGAATATATCGTACAAAGATGAGACACACACAAATCGATAGCTCTCTATAAGCTGAACAAAATGACATGAAAAAGTGTAAAATTCTCATGCGGAATTCTCGAGAAAATTAAGAAAAACGATCTTTTTGTGAACATAAGAAAGTGATGGTGTAGATTAATACGCCACTTCCTAAAATGATGATTCTGATAGTGAAGTATATTCTATCTAAAAGAGACTGTGGACACTTCATAGTTGTGTATTCGTGAGGGCCGAATGGAACTAGAGAATAATTAATACTTGGATTATAATTTAATTAATATATTAATCAAGTAATTTAAAATCAGCTGCGTTAATCCTAACCTAAGTATTCGAATTTCCTTTTTAATTCCACTTAGGCGTGGATTTTAATGTAGGTCACACGATCACATGTCCACCTGTTATCCAAAAATAAACTGTAATCATACCAATAATATATATATATATATAAATAAAAAATACATTAGCTGACACAGTTTCGAAATGCTTTCTTTTTAACTGTAGTTTGGAGTTGAGACTAAAGAAACCTGTGGTTATTCACGTTAGTAGGTTACACGGAAGTTGATAACATACCGACGGCTGGATTTTCGCTTCGGACTTCTAGCTTCATTGCTTTAACATTATCTCTACCTTAAAAGCTGCTAGAGGTGAAGGAGTATAACGACTAATTCTATCGAGAATTGGCACAGTAACGTTGCGATCTGACTATTTGGCACCGTGTGCTGTATGTGCTGCCTGACAGAACAGAGTGAAATCTAATAGTACGAAGAACTAGGGATAGAAATAGCTTCCATTTATTGCCCTTTGCTCTTTTACAATAGTTGAATCCACTCGATAGGTGTCAATAATATCACGCAATGTAATGTTTATCTAACGAAAATACAATCCACGTGACTAACGAAATACAAATCATAAATGCGTGTGCAACAAGTGAGAATAGATGTACAACTATCCTTTTCGCTGTAGGAAAAAAACTTTCTTGCTGTTCGTGCATTTTATTAGATGGAAAAAACAGGTGGAATAAAATTGATGTAAGAGACTTGAAACATTTTAGTAGAGGAAAATGCATAGCTTGTCAGCAAATTGTTCAACAAATGAAGTGAGAAAATTGATATTAGAGTCTTATGATGGTTATAAGATGTCTGTATGTAGACGTGAAGAATTTGTTGACAAAACTACACAGGATGAACCAAAAGTAGGTATAGAAAATATCCCTGCATTGATCAAGTATAACATTCTAGCTTATAAATTTATTTGCTTCTAATGCTCCTAACTTAAGATATAAGTAAAAAGACATTAGGAACAAATAATACAGAAAATAAGTCTACCTGATGGAAAACAATAAGAAATGATATAAAAAGCAGTGAGTTGACTGTATACCTACTTTTGGGCCACCCTGTATATATATTGTCACACATTATTGATGGAAAAAAAGAAAAAGAAATGAAATCTTTCAGATTTAATTCTCATTTACATGTCCAAGTACGTTTAAGGAGACCATGATTATGAGAATGATTGAAATGGTAAAATGAAGAAAGTGGGAGGAACGGGGGATAACCCACTTACACACTGTTTGATCACCACAAAACCTATTTGGCGCTGTCTTGGATCAAGGCATGGGCCTCATCCATCACATGGGAGCCACCTTGGCTCCTTATAATGTGGGAAAGTTGAATTCGCTTTGGGAGGTATAATGAGTCAGATAATCCAAATGATTCAATCACTCTTAATTACATTGCAGTCCTTGACAATGTTTTGAAAGATTTAGAAAGTTCAAGCACTTCTAAAAATGTAATAAAATGATGTTAAATTAACTTTTCTGCGGGATTTCGTTCTATTGCATACAGAATGATATTATATTCAAAATATGTAAGGTGATTAAACAACAGAATTAATTAAGTGGCGGATCCAAGGGTGGCAATAGGGGCAATCGCCCCCCTCCCAAGAAGAGGAAACTTTCTTAAACAGTATGGCGCTAAATTCGTTGTACAAAAGCAGAGGCGTGATTCCTGAGAGTAAAATAAACAAAAATGTTCTGATAAACATAGGCCGAAAACCGCGTCGTTTACGTGTAATAGGCTGCCGAAAGCGTGGGAAAACGAACTTTAGACTTAAATATTTCACTAACTATTGAGCGTAGACGTGATGGGGCATGATATCGTCAAAGAATCCTAACCTGCTCTCTCCAAATGTGCAGTTTTCAGATTTGTGCAGTGGCGGTGAAAGGGATTCACCAAAGGACGTTAGGGATTCGCGGACATTTTATGACGTAAATTGATTGGAAAGAGCATGTAAAAGATGCCTCATTGACTAGAAATAATACTACGTGGCAGATCAGTATTAATACACGCAGATTAAAAGATGGCGGATGAGGTAATAATCACTGTGCGTGGTTGCATACCTCCTCAAAAAGTACTAGTGAAAACGTTGTACAAGAATTCTCTGGAAACGTCACGTGGCTACAATGTAAAAATGTGTACAACACAAGCCGATATGTAACAGAAGATAAAGAAGTTCGGATTGCTGATGTGCTCATATTAATGATATCGCAACGCTTTTGAAAACGTTTACAATTTTACTACTACATGAATTGACCAAGAACTACTATTAAAAGACAACTAAAGAACTCGTAATAATAATAATAATAATAATAATAATAATAATAATAATAATAATAATAATAATAATAATAATAATAATAATAATAATAATAATAATAATAATAAAAGTACACATAACTCTTTGAGCACATTTGTTTTGATCAGTATATCACGTAAATGCGACTATCATACGTTCTTTTTTTTCAAGTAATGTTCTAAACTGACTGACGTGAAACAAAACATTCATTCCACTTGAGATATTTGTTGTAACAGAGACTGGTGTTTCTAGTCCCAAATCGTATAACGGGACTGCATACCGAAGAGAATTGTAGGGAACAAGGTACAGAGAAAAATCTTTGTTAAAATTACAAGAGGATGGTTGTCAGAACTGTCACTACAACGAAAACGTATTCAAAGTTTCGACCCGCCACTTCAATGCAAAGGTTACAGCAGCGGTGAAGGGACCGGCGGGCGCGTTGATACACTCCTGGCGTTTCCCTAATGCTCCAGGCAGCACTAAAAATTCGAGAAAACAAATCCTACTCTGATTGTACAGACGTGGTATAGACTAGTTGTTTCATATGGCCCCCGAAAAAGAAATCAAAGGGGTTAAGGACTGGTGAGCGAGGTGGCCAAGACACTGGTCGTTCTACGCCGATCCATTTGTTCGGAAAGAATGCGTTGAGAAAATTTCGCATCTCCGCAACGAAATGTGCTTTAGCACAGTCGTGCATAAAAAAGTATGTTTTGACGAACAGCCAGTGGCACAATCTCTAATAGTTCAGGCAGAACCTCTTTCAAAAATATGCGATACTTCCAGCTGGTCAAGCCTTGTGGTAGTAGGTACGGTCCGATGAGATAATTATCCACGATTCCTGTCCAAACATTCACAGAACACCATTTCTGATGGGCAAGAGTTGACGTTCCGCGTGGGTTTGTCTCAGATCACAAATGTTGATTGAGTATTGAACACTCCATCACGGGAAACGTAGCTTCATCTGTGAAGAGAGCACGAGACATGAAACAAGGTGTTCAATACTCACCTTGCCGTTCGCGTAGCTACTGCACAACTGATCAACTTGGAATCCGAATCACATAACCTCCCGCCGGGAATCGAACCCGGATCTTTCATGCAAAAGTCCCATACGCTAACGTCGCTTAGCTACGAATTGATTGGAAAAGATACTGGGGAGAATGACAGACGAGCATGTACATTACGAAACACAAATAAACTAAACGACATTAGCATTAGTAACAGATCGTCATTAAAAGCGAAGTGATGTCATTAATATGAGCATATCAGCAATCGGAATTTCTTTATCTTCTGTTATTTATTTGCTTGTGTTGTACGCATTTTTACATTGTAGCCACGTGACATTTCCAGTGAATTCTTGTACAACGTTTTTACTGGTACTTTTTGAGGAGGTATGCAACCAGGCACAGTGATTATTACCTCATCCGCCATCTTTTAATCTGGGTGTATGAATACTGATCTGCCACGTAGTATTATTTCTAGTCAATGAGGCGTCTTTTACATGCTCTTGCCCATTCAATTTACGTTATAAAATGTCCGGGAATCCCTAACGTCCTTTCGGGAATCCCTTTCACCACCACTGCCCAAATTTGAAAACTGCACATTTGGGTAGAGCAGGTTAGGATCCTTTGACGATATCATGCCGCATCACGTCTACGCTTAGTAGTTAGTGAAATATTTAAGTCTAAAGTTCGTTTTCCCAGCCTATAACACGTAAATGACGCAGTTTTCGGCCTATGTTTATTAGAACTTTTTTTGTTTATTTTACTTTCAGGAATCACGCCTCTGCTTTTGTACAACGAATTTACCGCCAAACTGTATATGAATATAACCCATCTCAGAGTTTGGAGCTCTTAAAAGTAGCTGTAATTAGCAGTATTACAACCCCCCTCCAGAAGTCCGTCCTGGATCCTCCCCTGAATTAATACTATTCTGTAAATAAATGACTAATAGCCATAATTTTCAAGTTGTGAAAGAACGTAGTTTTCTTTCTTCTTTGTATTAAATTTTATGTCATTTCTGTAGTGTCTTCTGAGAACTGCAAAGAGAAAGATCATAAATTTATAGATTTTGTTAGCGATTGGGCTTTGAAAACTTTTAAACTGTAATTAAACCGCGAAGTGATAGAAAGGTACGTGCCGACTTCGTTCTTATAATAAAGGTCAGATGTTATCTTACGAGAAAACATATATTTTTAATTCCGGAAGACAACACATATGTAGAATAGAAGTACAGCAAAACTTCCACGGGTCGAACATTAATAGACAGGAAATATGTCTATAACGAAAAGCTTTGAAAGTTCCCTGTTCTGTTATTTATTTCTTGCACTAATGCACAATAACATAATAAGAATGGGAGCCAAGAAAGGAAAAAAAGTAACGAATCTTATTCCACACTACATACCTTCAGCTGCCTGCTTCAAGACTTGACATTAGCTTGTACCGTATTAACAGGGTGTGGAAGTAACACATGAAGCAAGATTTTAAGAACGTTTAATTTATTAATACCAATTAAATGTCACTCTTTCTGAAATTTTAAAATAAAAGTACTAGTAGGAATATCCTCTACTCTAACGCTAAACTTTGTTAATGACTTTACGTTGCTAAACTTTACTGGTAATTTTGCAGACTTAGATTTAGTTAGATTAGGTTTTAGACATTAAAATTTTCTAAACGTTACATGCGTTCTGTTCTCTGATATTTCACTCGCAGGCTCCGTGCTGGTAACTATCCTTGATGCTCCATCTTATGGAATTGTGTTGCCTAATTTTGCACGGAAATAGTCAGTTGATATACAAGTGTAGTGACGGCTTGTGATAGCTCCAGGACAGTTTTTGTATTGGGAACATTCATACCAGTCGCCTTATTGTTCTTTCGAATATTTTTAAAGTTCAAGAATTCTCACTGCAACTCAAGAATTTCAGCAGAATTATCATTCCGCTCTTCTATTTCGTTTCATTTGTTTCTTAGATGTGCGTCAGTTGTTCAAGTCTAGCACTGTGATATAGCTTTAACTGTTCCAATTTATTTGTATGCGACTCCTGAGTTTCCTCTAACTGTTCCAATTTACTTGTCATTTGCATTAACTGATCACTATCATATTGTTCTAATTGCTCGAATTGACTTAACAATTGTTCACATTTACCACTCCGAGACTCCAATTTACATGTCATTTGATCGAATTTACTACTGTGGGACTGCAATTTATTTTCAATTAGTTCTTTTATTCGTTGAATAAAACGCTGAAATTCTGAATTTGGTAGTTCTGTGATCGGTATATTTCTTCCAAGATCTTCCATGCTGTGTTCCATTCTTTTACTGGTATTAATTAAGAGCTGATTTCGTAATAACATGAAAATTATTTTGGGTAATCTTACTATTCTTCATATTAGAACCAAATATTATTGTTGAACCATCATCAATATATATAACCGCACAATGATTCAGTTTGTACATATATATTCGTATATATTTTAGATACCAATCATATTGAAGATAACTTTAAAAAACGTACATCAGTCTCGAATTCAAGCAACTGTACGTTTTACGATAATATGCTTGTTTAACTTCACAATTCAAAATTATACATCTAACTATAACGGCGTTTCACACAGTTATAAACATATCCTTGACAACGAAAACCATCACCATAGCAACGTAGAAATACTAGCAAACAATATATAACATACAACATTATCATCGTTGTAGATCTTACTTTTCCACATCAAGCTAATGCTTCTGCTCATCGGAGATTCTGAACTCAAACTTTTCTTCTTAGCAATAACTTTGAAGTGGTATCTTATGAGTCCTACTAACCAGACTTCACTATTAGCAAATTTGGAGTCTAGATATCGAGGTTGTGAAAAATGTGTACGTATGAAAGTTCAATTTTGACGACGTTGCTTTGTGAAATAAGAAAATGAATGCCTTTGACAATGTGACAACTTAGAGCTTTTGACGAAATGAAAGATTGACAAAAAGTCGTAAATTCGGTTGGAAGTTGGTACCGATAGTTCCGATGGTGATATACGCTTGGAGAATAAGAAAGATCACTAATGACGTTCAGTTCTTGGAGTCTGGGGATCAGAAGCAAATCAACGGAAAGCGACATGGCAGGTTACGGAGAAATTAAGCATTAATCATTCATCTGTAGCATGGCACTTCTGGAAACTAGAAAAGCTGAAAAGTTGGACAAATTGACCGAGAAGAGAAGAATCAACTCTTTGAATACGAGGGCTATCCAGAAAGTAGATTACGTTTTGGAATAAAAAATCAACAAAGTATAGGAAACAAATTTTATTATATACAGATGAAAGCCACACACAAATACTACTTTTCGACATAGTCACCATTCAAATTAAGGCATTTATCGTAGCGATGTACGAGCTTGGAAATTCCTTCGTCGAAAAATTCGGCCGCCTGCGACTTCAACCACTTCGTTACCTCTTCTTGCAGCTGTTCGTCGTCATCAAAACGCTGCATAGCCAGCCACTTCTTCATTGCTGGGAATAGGTGGAAGTCGCTCGGTGCCAGGTCGGGACTGTACGGCGGATGAGGAAACAACTCCCACTGAAAAGATTCAAGAACTTCACTCGTGACATTTGCCGTGTGGGGCCGGGCGTTGTCGTAATCAACAAGATCTTAGAGCTCAACATTCCTCTGCGCTTGTTTTGAATTGCTCTTCTGAGGTTTTGCAGAGTTTGGCAATACCTTTGAGCGTTTATTGTAGTGCCTCTTTCCAGGAAGTCCACCAAAATCACACCTTTTCTGTCCCAAAAAACAGTCGCCATCATCTTCCTTGCCGACATTGTTTGCATGCATTTCTTGAGTTTTTGGGGAGAACCTGTGTGCCCCCACTGCATTGATTGCAATTTAGTTTCACAGTTCACGTGTTTCACCCATGTTTCGTCACCAGTAACGATGCGATCGAGTAAAGAGTCACCATCCTTATTGTAGGCGTCCAAAAAGTGCAACGCTGCAGCCATTCGCTGATTTTTGTGGTCCTCTGTCAAGATTTTTGGAATCCATCTTGCACAAAACTTGTGGTAACCAAGCTTTTCGCTGATGATTTCGTGCAACAAACTTCGCGAAATTTGTGGAAAACTCAAAGAAAGTTCCGTTATTGTGAACTTTCGATTTTCACGGACTTTAACATCGACTTTTTCGACAAGTTCGGCAGTCACTTTGCTGGGTCTCCCACTTCGATCTTCGTCGTGAACATTGGTTCGGCCATTTTTAAATCTTATGACCCACTGTCGCACTCCACCTTCAGTGATAATGTTGTCCCCATACACTTCACACAGCTGCCGATAGATTTCTATCTGTTTACAGTTTCTTGCTGTCAGAAACCTTATTACTGCACGCACCTCGCAGCTCGCGGGATTTTCAATTAACGCAGACATTTCAAACCGTCACAGTATCTTAACGGAGCACAGCACGAACCTCTCACTAGCACGGCTAGATGCCGACTGAGCTGCGCAACGCTCTGACCCCAAGATGGCCGCGCTAGCCCCGCCCCTAGCGGACACAGACGAAAACGTAATCTACTTTCTGGATAGCCCTCGTATTCTCTACACTTCTGCTACTTTTGTGCTACAAAAGCGATAAATTATTCTAACACATTCACACAGACAGAAAAGGTTAAACTTTGTACGGCTATCTACTTTTTCTATCAGGGTTTGGATGAAGTCATATATGACCATCGTCTTTTATGTAGGTTTATCATGTTTTCAAATATGAAAACCGGGAGAATTTTGGTCAAATGGTTTTTGTAACATATTTTTTTACAATATTTAACCATCATTTCTCACTTAGACACGACACTACCTAGTAATATGTATCTGTTATGTCTTTCAAGTACAATGAACATATTTATACCAATTTTGCAATACTGCTATTTAAATTACAGTACTTTTCTCGTCTTTCTGCTAAACAATTAACTGAATTCTATAAGTATATTTTGACCTTTATTTACAATTAAGGTATAATTATAATGAAATGTTTTTAAAATATTCTTCTTACCTAGGCGCCAGCTTTGAAAACCAAACATCACAATAATAGAAAATATAAGTTTATACTTCGACGTATATTCTTGGGCTATAAATTAGCAAGATGTCAGATTAGTATTTCCAGTTTCCAAGGCAGGCTATTGTCCAGGAACCTTGTTACAACATTCATACAAACACTAAATTATTTTGTTAATATACGAGCGACGGTATGTCATTTTACTGCTACTAAAACCTGATATACTCGTGTTACAGATATTATATAGTATATGTAACACAGAACTGAAGGAAACACTATTTATATCAGGTAGCAAGTGGCAAATTAAGGAATATATGCAATCATACTAGATAGGAGGAAGAAAGTCAGTGATTGTACATAACAAGCAAGACAATTACCTATTTTTCATATGATCCTAGGATATTCGATGAGCCGCGAAATACAAAGGAGCATTTGTATGTTTATCTCGATTATAGATCAATTTTTGATCATAAAAGGAACATAAAACAGTTCGAGAATCGAGACGAGGCCATAACCTTTTAATAATACTTCTCGTCTCGTCTTGATTTTTGACTCGAAGATGAAACAAGAATTATCATATTTCCCATCTCAACTTAAATGTGAAAATACAGTTCTCATCTATACTCCCATATCATTTTCGAGATGAGACGAGATTCAAAACCGAATGAAGAATATCTGCAGTGCTTTCTTGTCTCCTGAAATACACACCAAACATCAAATGAAACAAATCTTTTCAGACAATTTAGACAATCTAACGTTTTATATCGTTACAAACAATACGACTGTTGATATTGATCTTCGATCATGGAATCAAAAGCTTCCTATGCGCAACACATTAATACAGTTAATAGCAGAGTTGACAAAACATACAAATTAAGAAAAATAAGATTTAAATTTAAAATCTAAAACCAAACTTGTGATTCTCCCTGGTTTGTTATTAAATTTGAAAACTAATTTTTGGTTCGAGATGATGATATAGTTATATTGGTAAGAACGTATTTAATGGTAACCTTATTAGTAGTATATTGATCGTTCGAATCATAATAAGAAGCATCATTTTAACATAGTA
This sequence comes from Thermobia domestica, assembly GCF_964235325.1. NCBI lineage: Eukaryota > Metazoa > Arthropoda > Insecta > Zygentoma > Lepismatidae > Thermobia > Thermobia domestica. The sequence goes on along the minus strand of NC_137466.1, from coordinate 131,557,897 downwards.
TATGAGATCTTTCTCTCTGCTCCATCTTTGTTTGTACTACTTTCTTAAAAGTTGTACCAATCATCTGGAAGGTCTGTATTTTTTTAAATATGAAATGCCTATTATAATTCTAAGGCGGTACTCTGCATTGAGAATATAATAACCAAAGCAAATCAGTGACATTAAGGTCCGTGTGTAGTCACGGATAATCATGTTGGCATCAAACTTGGTACCAATTTGTGTTTCAAATAAAATCGCTTTATAAAAGGCACTAGTAGCAAATCATAGATATGTATCATTTGTCACCCTTCGAGAATATCATATATACTATGTAGATCCTGTAACAGAAAGCACGTGTCCGTGCACAAAAGTAACGTCATGTTTGGTTTACTGTAATCAATGCAAATGTAATGTAAGAAAAAAATTGATTTTTGCGGATAAATGCTTACGATACAAATTTTAAAGCGTCATCATCCATGTATGAAAAAATCTAGTAACAGATTACCAAATATCAAGACATAATTATAGGATCTTACTATTCCTATAAGTGTTATATAATGTTTACTCCGCAAAACTATGAAGCTACCGAAACTAATAATAACAACTTAGATAACAAAAGATTTGACATGCTAGTCAATAAAGTCATAACATTAGAGTTTCATGTAGATATACAGTTAGTATTAGTGACTTCGGAGCTAAAGATATAAGCTCCACATACACTATGTGATCAAAAGTATCCGGACACCCCCAAAACATACGTGTTTCATAATAGGTGCATTGTGCTGCCACCTACTGTCAGATATTCATTATCAGCGACCTCAGAAGTCATTAGGAATCGTGAGAAAGCAGAATGGGGCACTCCGCGGTACTCACGGACTTCGAACGTGGTCAGGAGATTGGGTGTCACTTGTGCCAGAAGTCCGTACGCGAGTTTTCCACACTCCTAAACATCCCTAGGTCCACTGTGTCTGATGTAATAGTGAAATGGGAACGTGAATCGACACGTACAGCACAAAAGCGTACAGGCCGACCTCGTCTGTTGACTGATAGAGACCGGCGACAGTTGAAGAGGGTCGTAAAGCGTAATAGTCAGACATCTATCCAGACCATCACACAGAAATCTAGAATTTCATGGTCGAGCGGCTGCTCATAATCCACACATCACGCAGATAAATGCTAAACGACGCTTGGTGTAAGGAGCATAAACATTGGACGATTGAACAGTCGAATAACGTTGTGTGGAGTGACGAATCACGATACACAATGTGGGGATCTGATGGCAGGGTGTGGGTATGGCGAATGCCCGGTGAACGTCATCTGTCAGCTTAAGTAGTGCCAACAGTAAAATTCGGAGGTGATGGTGTTATGGTGTGGTCGTGCTTTTCTTGGATGGGGCTTGCACCCCTTGTTGCTATGAGTGGCACCTCACAGCGCAGGGCTACATTATTGTTTTAAGCACCTTTTGATTTCCACTGTTGAAGAGCAATTTGGAAATGTCTATTGCATCTTTCAACACGAATGAACATCTGTTCATACTGCACGGGGTGTGGCGGAGTGGGTACACGACCATAACATTCCTGTAATGGACTGACCTGCACAGAGTCCTGACTTGAATCCTATAGAACATCTTTGAGATGTTTGGGAACGCTGATTTCGTGCCAGGCCTCACCCACCTACATCGATACCTCTCCTCAGTTCAGCGCTCCGTGAAGAATGGGCTGCCATTCCCCAAGAAACCTTCCAGCACCTGACTGAAAGTACGCCCGCAAGAGTGGAAGCTGTAATCAAGGCTAAGGCTGGGCCGACACCATATTGAATTCCAGCAGAATCAATGGAGGGTGCCACGAACTTGTAAGTCATTTTCAGCCAGGTGTCCGTATACTTTTGATCATATGGTGTAGTTGAAATTCGTTTGTTTTACTTTAAATCTATGATTTCTTATTTGTTACCTATAATTTCGATTAGAGAGAAATGTGTCTTCGGGGAGCGTGATTTTATGATCCTTTATGGTATCTTATATATTTCATAAGAAACATGAAAAATATGCTAAATTAGTCTGTTTTTTTATAATATTTATAACATAATGATAATCAAAAGTAATGTTATCTTCGAAACGTTTAATATTATATAGAGAAACTATAGTATCTGAAATCTTTTATAAATACCAAACTATAATTTGCAAAACATATATATATATATATTGCAAATAACATGTTTTAAAATTTAATTTCAGATATTATGATCGAACTAATTGATGATCTGAATATTATGTACGTTTCTTTTATTACTAACAAGTATAGAGAAAATGTAGTAATAAGCCAGAAAAAAAAAAGTGAAACCGAAGTATTTTGTCAAACAAAAAGTTCTTATTGTTAACATGGAAGCGTCCTTCTTTGTGTACTTTAACTAGACCAAGAAACATTTTCTAACATAATTAATATGAAATTCTCTAATGCATATTGGCTTTATGCAAATTGCTAACATGAAATCGTAAACTGCGTATTAAAGATGATACTCGTGAAAAATGTATAATACACGACTGGAATTAAAAGATAAGTTGGACGATATTATAATTGAGTATGACTACAAGTAAAGACCTTCAGACTAATTATCTTTGTTCGTTAAACACTGCTATCGTCTTTAACGACCTTATGTCAGTACATCAGCTGATAGCATACATGCAATGTGTTGAGCGTTCTTAAGACAGTATACTCAGAGTTATTTACTTTCGCAGAGGTGTCACGAAATGGTAAGAAATAATGTATTTTTAATTAACTTATTCACCTATTTTTGATTTGTTGAAAAATATTATCTTCCCTAACTGGTATCACTAAAGATTTACTGGTAATATCAGCAACTGCTTCGGGGATAGTATTGTGTTATTGTGTACGTACGTATTAGGGTGCATCGAATTTCCACTTTTTTTGAAATCAGCTTACCCTTAGCGAATTTTTTTTGCAAAATGGTCTCTATATGTCATATAGAAAATCGCAGGCCGATTAGTTAATTTCTTCAGGTGCCACTAACGGCCTAAAGTTTCAAAAATTTGCTAAGAAATATTTTTTTTAAAACAAATTATACATATTTACTTTTACGAAAACATTATACCCTTAGTAGTTATTTTCGGTAAAAATGTACATATTTTACGTGAAAAAAATTTCAGCTTAACCGGTCAAGTCCTTCAGGTGCTACCGGCTTCTTAAAATTTGGACAAAACCCCCCAAAAATATTTTTTATTCAGTGTTTTGTAAAAAAATCGAGTTTTCGTCTCTTATAAACAGCTAATTAGGTAAAAAAATGGGGCAATCGGGGTTAAAAAAAACAAACTTTACAGTAGATTGAATGTTATCAAATAAGACATACCGGTAGTTGTCCAGTTTATGTTCCTAGCGCGAAAAAAAAATAACAGGTAATTATTTTTGTAGAAAGACTTCTTTCGATAATACACCTGCACTGCATAGAATGAAGTCGCCCAAAAGCTAGTTTGTTGTAAAATTAAAAGTGGAGTAGCATCGGGAGAAAGGAAAAAAGTGACTCCTTGTTAGTGTGTCTGGAGATGAGATTAGGAGTAATTTTGCGATGCTTTCTAGACAGAAAAAATGGTGTTTGATGTGGAAACTATTTACGTTGCTGATTGTGTTTAAGTAAAAGTACGTGTGCATTTGTGTGCGTTTTTGAAGGATGGCGTCCTACTTGTGCTTGCCGGCAGTCATTGAATGTGTCAGTTCGTCATTCCAATGGTGCGGCAACTTTGTTGAGGTCTTGCGTTGACAAAATGTCTAAGTGTTCAAAATTGGTTTCGGTGAATAAACTATCAAGTGTCCGTAAAGATGTCACCTAAAAATAAGTCACGTTTGAATGTAAGGAACTTTGTTCATAATGTCATTGGATCCCCAGTGGAATTCACTTTTAATCAGCTTCCAACAATCGCTGATGTTCTTAAGCAATTCTTGTGGGAAAGAGAGAACAGGAATTGGGAAAAAGCTTCTCAGAAGGACTACTCTGCTAAGGTGCTAGCTCATTCAGTGGCAAGCAAAGTAATTCAAATTTGGCAAAATACATCAATCAGCGGTGCAGCTATTTTGAGCGAGCAACGGGTTATAGTGTTGATTTTACATTATCAAAAAGAGGTCCGTCGCTGCAAAAGTTCAAGGACAAACCCGTTTTTTTCTTCCAAAGTTGCAGAATTCCAGGAGTTCGCCAGCAAAACTTTGTTTGATATGGCTTCTTGTAAACGCATCGATCCGGTTGCTTGCACTTCTGCGAGAGAGAAGAAAGTGCCTAAATTGAAGGTTTAATTTTTAATTGACCAGAGAACCACCCGACAGATGGATATGGCAGGACTTTATAGAAAGGAGACACAGAAACGTGTCAAACATTTATTGCGAAAAAATCGCGGTCAGAAAAATTAACCAAAGCCCAATGAAATTAGTAGTTCCAGAAGACAAAACGATAGTGTCTCTTTACAAAATGAATCGTGAGAAGAGTCAGTTTCCACTTTCGAGTTTCTTCCTGCGCTTAAAAGAAAGAAGACTAGCCCTTCTAAACAAATGATAGTTAGATTACCGACATTCTCCAATGCAGTATATAGATGTAAGATATCAGACCGCAATTATCACTTCGTCGCTTTTGGCAGATATCGGACTGGTTATCCCAGTTCATAAGCAGAAAGTGATCGACCAAAACAAAATTCGGAGAGAGAAGAAATCCTTAGGAAGCGCCATCGTTGTTGAGACGAGTACATCCCTTGAATCGACCAAAGTAAAAGCGTTATACTTTGACGGAAGAAAGAATCTGACTCTCACTCTTGAGACTAAAGACGGCATCAACCACCGAACAATGAAAAAAGATCACTACGTACTGCTACAGTAGCCAGGATCGAACTATCTTGGCCACGTCTCTCCTTCATCTGGAAGAGGAGAGAGCATACGGGCTGCCATCACAAAGTTCTTTGTTCATCAAAATATCCTCCTGTCCGATCTGGTTTCTTGGGTTGCGACGGTACTGCTACCAACACTGGTCGGAAGAATGGTGCGATGACATATATTGAAGTCTTCCTGAACGAACCTCTTCAGAGAATCGTCTGTATAATACACACGAATGAGCTCCCATTTCGACATTTGATTGAATTTATAGATGGCAAGTCTACTGGACCAAATACATTTAGAGAACCAATAGGATCAGCACTTCCAACCTTTGAAGAGTTGCCACCCCAGAATTTTCAGCCCATTCCAGTAGACTGGGACCTCAACTTCACTGAGGATGCATTAAGCACGGATCAAAACTAGTTGCTGAATATCTGACAAGCAGTTTCTCCAGGAGAATGCCACGTTGGGTTAGTTCACATGAAGCCTGGTAAAATTCATCAAGCCAGATGGCTAACTACAGCAAATAGAGTCCTACGTCTGTACGTAGGAACAAAAGAACCCACTAATGAACTTAAAACCATCGTTCAGTACATCATGATGGTCTACGCGTTACTCTGGTTTGCTGTGATCCGTAATCCATCGTGTGCAGAAGGAGCTCGTCATTTGTGGCACCTTATCACGACTTCTCGCTACATGGAAGCGAAATACAGGAAAATTCATCCAGTGATCCGTAGAAATGCGTGGTACGGCCATCCTGAGAACCTACTTCTGTCAATGTTGACTGACCAAGATGCTAAAGTACGAGAACTTGGCTGGAGAACGGTCCTAAAAGCAAGACAAACGACCCAATCTGGTGATCCCGTACCGGTACGAGAATTCGTCGTCCCTGAAATCAACTTAGAAGTGACAAACTATGTTGATATGATTAATTGGTCAACATGCACGCTGACGGAGCCACCACTGACAAAACACTTGAGCCTGCAGAAGCTAAGAGAAAATGTAAAGACGGCTCCAATGGCTGATGAATCTATTACATCCTTACCCTGTCATACTCGCGCTGTAGAAAGAATGGTGAAGTTGGTGACAGAAGCGGTATCAGCGGTATGTGGGCAAGAAGCACGACATAGATTTGTCCTAGCAGCACTACAATCAAGAAAAAACATACCAGCATTTAATACAAAAACAATTTGACGTAAAAGAGTTGAGTTGAGTTGATTTTAGTTTAGCGTCCCTTTCAGCAGCGAGGCTATATAAGACGTGGACCTACTGATTAACGTGGAATCCGAACCACATGAGCTCCCGCCGGGAATCGAACCCGGGTCTCCCACGCCAAAGGCGCGTACGCTAACCGCTTAGCCACGGAGGAGCTCTTGACGTAAAAGAGTAACGATATTAACTTAACACTGCCATATGCAGCATTAGTATATACAGGTGGGCGCGTGGGTGGACCTCAAACTGCAGCCACCTCCTCGTGGTGAGTTCTGGGTTATTTCCAACATTATTGGAATAAGCAAAGAGCTGCAGATGTAAAACAAAATATTTCTTATCTAATTAACGATCCAGATGAATCACAAACAATGAACTTAATTTTTAAGAAATGAAAAAAGTAGGGACACAATTGTCCATATTTTAAGCCACTGGTGGCACCTGAATGACTTGACTCATACAGCTGAAATTTTTTTCACGTTAAATATAGACTTTTTACAGAAACAAAATCACATAGGATAAGCATACTTTATAAAAGTACATATTTTACATTTTTTAAATTACATTTATTTTTTAACAAAATTTAAAAATTTTCGGCCGTTGGTGGCACCTAAAGATATTGACCAATCGACTTGCAATTTTTTACACGTTATATGGAGCCCATTTCGCAAAAAAATATCACTAAGGGTAAGCTGATTTCAAAAAAAGTGGAAATTCGATGCACCCTAGTACGTATATTCCATCAGTGCTGGAAAATCTGATATACGAGTGTATTGACATAATTTGGCAGTTTCTGTCTTCGAGACGCATCTACAAGGAAACAAATAACTCATCTTTTTCACGTTTCTTCACAACAATATAGATTAAAACTCGAAAAGAAAGTAATGGGGATTGATTTTAAGGGGAAAAAAAATCATCGTCATATATAAGGAGTTATGCTGAACCGAAGAAGGGCTTAATACCACAAACAAATGAACTAATACAGAAATAGAAACAGTTTTAGTCACTAAATTTGGAATAATTGCTACTGATATTTCAGTTTGTAGACTGACATTTAATTTCTAGTATATTTTAAGATTCTTTTCTTTTTGAAAGTACCTCATTAATAGACAACTACAAAAGGTAAGAACCCTGCAAATAGGGGAAAATAGAGGATAAATATTTTTCTCATAGTTAGCAAATCCACTGTATGTTTAGCTGCATGGAGAATGTATTTACATTTTGTACCAGCCAATACTGAAAATAGAGGATACAGGATACCGCAGTAAACTTTCATGCTTCAACTTCTTAAACTAAATAATATTTCCTTAAGTAATTTGAAACATACGTTTGTGAAATAAGATCAGAATTATAATTTAAATTCGAAAATCATGGACTGAATAAAAGTCGCAGCCCGAAAATACACTATCCAGTAGAATTTTTTTCACGAGAATGAGTTATGTTATATAACAGTGTCTTTTGTTTACCAAATATCATGAAAATCGCGCAAGTCTTATCTGAAGATATTGAAAATAAACTCATCCCAAGAGTAATCTATATCTTGTAGATATTTTGAGAAGTGATTTACCTGGTATTGTGGAATTATTGACGAAATGTTTATTTATGAAATGATTACAAGCCACAAAGTGTTTTTTTATAATTATCCCTAAAGAAACTCCAATCAATTTCTCAGGTAAAGTGAGTTGCCCTTTATGTAGAGCTATTAGTGAACATTTTAACTATGAAATATGAACAAACTCATTTGAATCATTTTTTAAGAAAAACATTTAAAGCAAACTCACTCGAAGAAGAATAATGTATTGCTTGTGGCTTTTTTCAGGCCCAAAGAATTATAATGTACTATGAGATCATTATATCGAACATATATTTATCAAATACGAACAGGATCGCCTGAGTTGTTTCTTGAGAAAATCAAGAGAACTTTTCCCTAAGAATATATTATCACTTCCAGAAATGACTTGAATCAAGTAGAGTTGTTATTGAGATTTATATTAGGAATAGCGAAATCCAGAACAGTTATTTTCGACATTCTGAACATTAAATAGGAAATAATCAATCATTCAGAAAAAAATCGGAATACATAAAAGTTCCAGAATTTGGGAAATATTCCAAATCAATTCAGATATTACTTAAAATAGCAACCAAACCTATTGAACGATAAGTTATTTACCGAATTTTGCTTCGCATTCAGAAACCGATGTTTCCGTTAAAGATCGAAATGTATCTATTCTTTTAGTCAAAGGACTAAATAAATCCTCCATTAGCAGGTACGAAATTGCCTTAGGCTTTCTGATCGTTTCTTTTTACATTTTTAATTAATAGTATCCGAAAGGAATGTGGTTTATTTGTTTGTGTGATTGATTGATTGATTTGTACTTACGTCCTTTGTCAGTACTGAGGCTATGTAGACAAAATCTACAGTTTATGAAAGGCATAAACCACTGTAGTGCGGTTGATGCTTTCCCTCTCGGCATCGAACCCAAGATGTAGCGGTTCATGTATATAAAAGAAGAGACCATGAACATAATATCCACTCCTATAGCAATCATAGTGGTATGAATGAGTCTTGTGGAAAGACTTGTCTCTTCCTCTCCGTAGTAGTCAAAATGATCTACAGTTTGCATATAATTCCTATCATTCCAAACACAGCTGTGATTTCTGCACACATATACCCCATGAACTCATCTCTGGCACTAAAATAAAAAAACTACGCTTCACAGCCTTTTTACTAGAACCGCCAGTGGCGGAAGATAAACCTCTCCTCCAGATATTCATAATATTAAGTAGGTTATAATTAGCAATTCAGAATGATTATTTTTCTTTTCCGTTAGTAATCGTTGAAGTATGTGTTGATGTTACCTTGGAATGTATCAGAATACTTTTAGGTTATTGAACGAGCAATTCCCATTGGTTCAGTAGCAAGTGCGCATAAGATCTCCAGTTCAATTTTCAGCGATGTAAGTTCTTGAAAAATTTCAACGTATTACGTTTGTTCGGATTCCGCCCTAAGCTGTTACTCCATACATCATATAGCTTCGTTGCTGGAAAGAGATACTAAACTTCAAGAAGCAAAAATGTTTGCTCGAATATGTGGGAAGATACACATTTTCTCAGACATAATACATCTGATACTAAAAGTTTTAATAGTTTTTAGAGTAATATAGTTAAGAGTTAAACGCATTTTAGATTATATTTTTCTGCGATACAACCAAATGTGTTGCCAAGAGGCGGGAACTTGAATTTCTGCCTCAAAGATCTTTTTGCAACTCCAAATTAGTTTTGTCTGTTTATATCTTCATTAACCTTATTTGGCGCTTACAGAAACGAAGTATGCTTTAATAAGTATAAAAGAAAAATATTTGAAACAAAAAGTAATAATCAACGGTAACATGTCAAAATAATTAAAATAACTTACATTATAACCTTTGAATTCCCTTTTTTCTCACTGTGTGCAGAATTCATTATTATACTATTCCAAAAAATATTAGAATTTCATCTTAACTGCCCTTAGATTTTTTTTAAAAAAAATATTATAACCGTTAATACCTCATTTGAAGGCAGTTAAATAAATTGACTCCTATGAACTGTCTTTGATTCTTTATGAATTTTTCATTTGTATATGTACACTTACTAAGAACCAGCAATTCTAACTTTATGCGGTGCTGCGGGACTCAAGAACTCATTGGAGAGTTTCAATGGGTAATTCTGCACTTATTAATTTTTCTACCTCTTCTATTTGGCCAATATTAGTGAACGCGTTTGATCTAGATAAGCAAAGAACCAAAGTTTAGTTTGTATGGTTTATTAGAGTTTTGTGTTCCTTTTTGCATTCAAGTTGGTTCGATAAATATGAGTGCACTGAGAATCTAACGAGGGTATCTAACACGAAAGGCAGGTAAGCTAACCATACAGTCACAAAGGAGGGTCTTGTTTAGTTTGAGTTCTGTTTAACATGATGGTAAAAATAAGGAACTCTTATTTTATTTTCGTACACTATGCCTTCTTCATTGTCTTTCATGCCACTCACAAGAAGTCCAAGTTTAGAAAGCTCTGCTCTATTAGATCTGATAAAATATTAGAACACAGTACTCCGAGACACGTAATTTCTTATAAGTATCGAAGCATGAGCATTCATTTAAAAAATAAAGATCGGTGGCTATATATAGAACCAATGTTTCTGTGCTACTATACTTACTAAGTATCCTTGTGGCCTATAAAACTCAGAGGTTCAACACCACATTCACAATACTTCTCCATTGACTCTATCCTTAGCAAATTGCATCCAGTGTTTATTTTGTATTTTATAACGAAATACTTTGGATAGTTTAATAATTACCTGTACCTTGGGCAGAAAGTGCTCATACATGTGCACTATACTTAATAGAATGTTAATTTAATAATAACAAAAGAAGAATGTTTTTAACATATGTAAAAAAAAATATTATGGGATAGTGTTATGTAATTAGTTGCTATGTAGTTGTTTATGGATATATAATCATGATGTCTGTGTGCATGTCAGTTTGAATGAAAATATATTAAAAAGTGTATCAACTAATAAAACATTTAGTACCGTTCATCGACTTTATAATTCCGATAGAAAAGGTGAGAATAATAATATGTATAATTATTAAAGATATTTTTACTTGCAAACTATTACTACCACTCAAGATTCAGATATTATCGATCGAACCAGGTTGACGACTACCCTTGGTGAGTCGTTATAAAAATTTTGGTGCCTTCACACCGGGATTAGCTAAAAATTTTGGTTTACCTCACCCGGGACTTTTTCATAAATTCATATCCCGAAGCAAAGTAAGGGTGAATTTACTTTTGTAATAAAGTTAATGAATACAAATTTCACCAGACTAAGAAGTGGTAGAATAATTATAAGAAAAATGAACGGTGAGGCAATTGAGAAAGAATCCAATAATAGTGACAACGGTGAACATAGTGTAGCACCAGGAATGACATCAGAAGACCGAATCTTGCTAGCCTTACAGCGACATTGATTCAGATGTCTACCGATTTAAAGCAGACGATAGAACATAAGATAGAACAGAAGTCCGAAGAATCTAACAAACAATACGAGGAACTAAAGCAGACGATAGAGCATAAGTCCGAAGAATCTAACAAGCAATATGAGGAATTAAGTAGACGAATGGAACAGAAGTCAGATGAAATGAAACAGTCAATTGTCCAGGCGATGAATGACATCACCTCGCAGTTCGAGGAAAAGTTAAAAAGAATATCCGAGGATTGTCAGGATAAGCACAACCACCAGATCCAGGAAATCAGTGGTGTAAAAAAGGATTTAGAAGTAATCGAATCTTCTGTTCAACAGCAAAAGATTCAGGTCATCAATAATTCTAACAACATACGTGTAAATACACAATTGATAGCTACTCTACAGGAAGAAATTAGAACGCTACAGGTTAAGGATAACACATGCCACAATAATATGGGTAGTGATCGCTTGGAGTTTCCCCACTCACCAGAGATGACTTCGCCTTCACCTGTGTCTGATGAGGATATTATTTTGGAAGAAATACATCCGAAGAGTACAGATGGGCGGAAAAGGGATGGTGCAACGATACATCACGTCATGGATAGGAATTGTCACCCAATAAGTACACGGAATGATAAAAGAAAGGTAAAGTTAAGTATTAAGATGAGTGAAATACGGGCTATGAGTAAATTCAGTGGTAAATGTAATGAAAACGCTACTTCTTTCCTGGAAAAATTTCAGGACGAATGTAATATAATGTGTATAGATAGATCACAATATATGAAATTAATCCCTCACGTATTACTTCCACCATGTTCTTTATGGTTTAAAGCCGTACGTGATCACATCAATACTTATGAGGAATTCAAAGCAGCACTGATTGCGAATTATGAAAATGACTTTTTGCTTGCAAATCGAGATGCCACCATTAGAAATCAACATTTCAACCCTCGTTTGCACAAATCTGTTGTAGAGTTTGTTGTAAATACATACAACGAATTAAAAGTTGTAAATCCCTTGCAATCGGAATCTAGAATAATAGCATCGATTCGAAATTTGCTCCCATTTAAGTTACAACAGATCTTGTTTTCTACACAGTGTATGAGTTTCAACCATTTATTAATGCTTGTCCAATGCTATGAAACTCAATACCATGCTATGAATCAACAAGCAGGAGTAGGTAAAAGTAAAAATAATTCAGATCATTTTGTACCTGTTCGGAATCTAAATATCCGAAGTGTGAACGATACGGAACACAACCTAAGCCGAGTAAATTCTAGCAATCAAAATGAACGAAATAGGCAAAGTTATGTAGGGAATCAGCCTAACCTAATTAATCGTAGCAATCCTTATGTTAGACCATATAATCAAAATAGGTTTAAAAATAGACGGAATGTATGGCGAAATTCCAGGAATACAACAAACTACGTGGATAGACGTAATTGGAGGTCAAGAGATGGCACTTCATATCAACATCAGAATCACGATGGAATACATGTACAACATATTGTGGAACCTAATCAAGATTGTGGAGTACAATGTACTTTATTAGAATCATATGCAAGTATGAATGTAAGCTGATTACCGTTAATGAAATTAGGTTAAACCCATATTAGTTATAGATTCTTGTGAACTTTTATTTTTAAGTTTATGTGTTAATATCAATAATGAAAACAATTCTTATAACTTCGCTATACAAACAATATGAGGAATTATAATTCGATTCGTAATTGATTAAAAACAAAGATTATTTATATTAGATTGACTTGTGTTGAAAACTTAACTGCCAAAGATTATGTTAAGTGTAAGATTCATTTTATTAAGTTAATTATTCAACGACTGTCTTGAATGAGATTCTTCTATATGTTGATGCCTTATTGATCCAATGTTTATTTTAAAATATCACCTAATATAATTATTATATAATGCGCCCTGGATAATGGTAACTCACGTTTGTTTCTTACGATTTTGACTTCGCACCCTTCAAAGATTAAATAAATGAGCGACGACATTTTAATAATTAAATATAATAATAATGTCATGAATGATAATGAAATAAATATAATTAATGTAATAAAAGATAAGTATTAATGAAGTGAAAGATTTGTTATAAATGTATCTGTATCTATGATATGTAATGAAGATACAATACGAGGAGCGATCAAAATGTGATGAACATATGTAATGTAAGACTGTTATTGTAAACGGACCAGTGGTTCTTGAAGATAAAAGCCAAGCTCGCTTATGACTTTTATATTCAGTCCAATTGCCGGGCGACATTTTATATAACGAAATACTTTGGATAGTTTAATAATTACCTGTACCTTGGGCAGAAAGTGCTCATACATGTGCACTATACTTAATAGAATGTTAATTTAATAATAACAAAAGAAGAATGTTTTTAATATATGTAAAAAAATATATTATGGGATAGTGTTATGTAATTAGTTGCTATGTAGTTGTTTATGGATATATAATCATGATGTCTGTGTGCATGTCAGTTTGAATGAAAATATATTAAAAAGTGTATCAACTAATAAAACATTTAGTACCGTTCATCGACTTTATAATTTCGATAGAAAAGGTGAGAATAATAATATGTATAATTATTAAAGATATTTTTACTTGCAAACTATTACTACCACTCAAGATTCAGATATTATCGATCGAACCAGGTTGACGACTACCCTTGATGAGTCGTTATAATTTCCATTTCTGACTTTCGAGTATTTGGCGAATGGTAAAGATATGATCCATACCTGATGAATTTCGCTAATAATTTCCAATAATTTCATCTGCTAATGGATCAATCTTCGTACAGAAGAGTATTTGATAGGAATTTATTGGTTGTTAACGGGAGAGAGGTGCCTCAATAATTATTAGAATCTCTCTGGTACTTTCATGTATAAATATAATTTAATGTTTTTTATAAAAGCAAGTCTTAAACTTGTTGCTTTATTCTCAATGTAGATTTTCAATGATTAGTGACTTATTCTTTGTATTTGTTCTTCAGTGTGTTTAAAGAAGTCTCATGTTAACGTGGCGTTCCAATTTATACCTACTACGTTCCTTAGTTTATTTTGGGTACTCCACTTAATCATAGGAAGAGTGTAATTTTCAAGTTTTGAGACCTAATGCAACATCAACTTTATGAAGGACTGGACATACTATTAATGAGGGAACCAATACCAATCGGGCATGAATCCAGTACGGCTCGTGGGTCTACAGTAGGGTGTATCGATTTTTTTTCTAAATGTAAAGGTGAGTACTGCGGAAAAGTGGCTATTTGCGACCAAAAAGAAGTCTAATTTTTTAAAAATAAATTTTTGGAGATCGTTCCGGTGACGCGTATCGACCTTAAAATTATGGTAGTAATTTGGTTAGGGAACACGCACAACGACTCCACAAAAATGTAAATATTTGACTATTTTATGTATGTTTTCTGTATTATGGTCCTTTATTGTTTTGTTCATGCCAAATATGTTAAAGTCGTGTCTCAGGAGTGGATTCCTAAGTTGTTTATTTATGTTTTTGCCAAAAATGGCCCATTTAAGGCTAAAAGTGATTTTTCTATTGATATTTCCCAGTTGGTTTTCACTTTGAGTTTCATTTGAAAATTTTCCGATATAAAAGACTAAATAAAAGAACTGTGTTTCTAATTCTAATCACTAGCAGTTCCTCAATTACCGTCCAGAGCTTCGCTTATTTCCATAGCTTATTATGCTTTGATAATAACCCAAATCTCACCACTAGGAGGTCGCTAGATTGCGAGGTTCACCCACCCCAAATTATGTTGCCAGACATGATTTTACTAAAGGACAAGCAAAGATTTTGTTCCAGCTTTCTCCTAGGACTTTATAGTCACTTTCGTTTGCAATGTCAGCAAATGACCTCTAGCTTCCAATTTGGCTTTGATGTAGCCATCATATTAGCTGACGCCAAAAACAGAAGAAGCAGCTTCTGTGATTATTTTCACAAGTCGTTTCATCTTTGGGTGTGGCAGGGAAATTCTTTAAAATACAGTCATGTATTTCTTCATTTCTAATATTATTGGTTAACGCAGGTTCATGAAGTGGGCATGAAGCCCAATCATTCATGTCATATTATCTTTCTGCATTAAATTACACGTGTTAATAATATACATCCAAGAAGCGATTACAGGTTCAATGTGCTCTACCTCTAATTGTATGTGCAGCTAATAAAAGGACGGTGTAAAACAAATGTGTGTTTGGCCTTAGGATACAAAATGAATGTTCGTGGTTTTGCACTCGCACCATCTTCGAAGAAACACTCATACTTACTGGAATGTAATTTAGGTCAGGATTACATTGTTTCGGTAAGATTAAAAGATTCAGTATAGAATCTTCTTATATACTAATGCACGGACGTATAATATACAGTAGCTCCACATGACTGATAGTTTATTACTGCAATATGTATGGGGCTTTCACTACAACTTTGATTCAGGGACGAAGAACAATCCAAATTACGTACAAGACAATATGCTCTTTCCCTTTGTAAGGATCAGATAACAGATCTCGATTGCGACCACAACAACATTACTTATCGTGCATTTCCAATTAGATGAGGGCTGAGTCTGATTTCCAATTAGATTCTGATTATATTCTGATTTCCAATTAGATCAGCTGCACCTGGCTGCAGTTACTTTCAATGTTCAAACTTTGTACTACTCATGGTCAACTCTATAAACTTTATATTGCAGGTAAACAAGGATAAGCTTAGACTGCAGAGCTACTAACATCAGCGTACATGTAACTTTTCGGTGACACTAACAAATCTATCATATAAATGGTATGACAATGGATAACAAAAAAAAAAAAAAAAAAAAAAAAAACTCTTCACTAAACACACATTATTTGATTCTATTCTACTTTCCAATTGCTCTCATCGACCTCAGAAACGATATAGATTATTAACACATAACATATATTGTTTGGTTCATTTTTTACTGATTTTTCGGCATTTATATTTGTCCATGTTTATATGCATTTTATGAACAGCAAAAATATTCCTATATCCTAAAACTCCGGGTTTGGAAGCAGGAGAGATACTTATAATCAAATATCTATGCCGATTTTATAGGGGGTGAAGTTGATAAAATAAATTTTTGACTGCTTTTCCCCAGTTTCCGACCATTGTGCGGCGTCCCCCAGTTCTTAAAAAATTACAATGGGCAAAGATAAGCAAGAAGAACGGCCTGTTGCCATGCCGCTACCTACCGCCCTCTACGTTTTCAGATCCATTTTTACCCCTGATTGTAAAAGCACACGTAGCTGTCTCGAACATATTATAACCGTTTCAATTAAGTAGACAGAAGCTTCAGATTCTTGAGCTAATTATTTTAATATGACCAAATAACTTGGGAGCATCCACCGCTAGCTAGAACGTAGACGAAAAATCAACTAAAGTTACCATTTATAAAGTAAAAGTAATTTAGCTATATCAGAATTAAATACAACATAAATAAAATCCAACATTATTTCAATGAAAATATCAATGAAAGTCCTGGTGACTCAAGTTCGAAGTAGTTAACACTGCAAATCGAGAGCTATGCTCGACAACCTCACTCTCTCCTAGTCGGAACGTAACATCCCTATGAAAACCA
Organism: Thermobia domestica; assembly: GCF_964235325.1. NCBI lineage: Eukaryota > Metazoa > Arthropoda > Insecta > Zygentoma > Lepismatidae > Thermobia > Thermobia domestica. Next base: position 131,541,213 of record NC_137466.1, on the reverse strand, counting down.
ATCGATCAGTTTTGTTCAGCTTGAGTTATGACGTATCAAAATGAAACAGCAAAATGTGACGTCGAGTCCATGTTGGAACACCATAGAAGATTCCAAAATTCGGCTTTAACTTTATCCAAGGTGCCTTAGATGACTTTGGCAAACCCAAGGAAAAATAGTGGAGCAGTTTTTGGCATTTTTCAGGATACGGACACATACCATTCTTAAAGATGGAATTTGGGAATAAACACAAATTACCTACAAGAAGGAAAGACACATCCTCGTAATATCAGTGTCTGCCTACTGATGATCAAATACAGCCAAGTGACTCTGGTGAATACTTACCAAACGTATAATTGTCACAACTCAAGCAGAAAACAGTTCAGTAAGCAATAGAGCAATTACAATGTAGATAAAAGTAAACCAGAATTAATCTTGACACACATAGTAAGAAAAAAGTGTAAAGTTGCAATTAAAGTGAAGGTGTTTCTGAGGGCCAGAATGATAGCTGCTAGACTAGGTTTGTTACCAATAATTTATAAAAAAGGAATTTATTCCGTAGATCAAAAATGAATTACAATTTCTTTGCAAGGCTTAAAGATCGTGTCATAAATGAATGAATGTCTTGGAAGGGTCGATGGACAACATCTGAGTAGTCGAATACTGAAAGTGAGAAGCTGGAAATGTTTATCAACCGGTGAACCAAGGCTCTTCTATTTACGGTCCCGTAGCTGGACACGTAACATTCCGTGCCTGCAGAGAAAACAGAGACTCGGTGGTTCCAGAACCGCAGAAGCCCGAGTGTTGGCTTACAGTAGACATCTGCGAAGTTTGAGAGGAGAAAAAAAGGTTAAAAAGGTTTGGAGACAAAAAAGTTAAGATGTAGAAAATATGTCTCCCTACCAGCATCCAAGAGGAGATAACAGCAAACATAACAATTGTCCACCAGAACAGAAGATATCATAGCTGTCCACAACTACGAAGACAAGAGCAGATGACGAACAGCTTCCATCCACTGGAGATAGACGGCGTAGCAGTCACAAGTAGAACTTTCCAAAATGCTTGTGTCGGTTACGCTGTGAAAAGAATTTAGTTTCCATATTGAATTACACAAGTTATACGAAGAGAAATGCAGAGTGTGAGTAAACAAATTATAAATAATAGTATGTTCACAAACTTTTCTTATAAAGCAATGATGTATTTAGGCTGCTATCGGAATCAAGCCCCTTCCGAAATAAATTTGTCAGTTTTTCGCTTTCCACATAAAACATTAATCCTTCTTACAATTTCTAAGAATTTCATTGATTTCATTTTGTTAAGCTCTGTGTTCAGAAATAATACTGCATTTGTGAAGTTTCATTCCGTATAAAAACTGCGTTAAAAGAAGTAAAATAAACTTTTTTATGATTGTCGGCAAATAAAAGGAAAAATCCTTATTCACATGTTGTACATAGCCCACATTCAAGCAAAATCCTAAATGCGCTACTATAATAAACAGTGCAGCACAGTAGTGGCACAAACTGGTAAACATTCTTGAAGATTTAGATGCACAAAATTCACTTTAATGTTATAACTAGTTGCAATAATAAGGTTGAAAGGAAAATGGGAGTAATGATTATGCTATCGCAAAATTAGTGAAAAGAGGCAAACCAAAACAACAGAGTAACTATTTAAAACGAAACGATACTAATAGCAATATATCAGGATCCTGGAAACGAACCCATGCCTCTGGATAGAAGTCCCGTAGCACTAGAAAATAAAGGTTAACTTCATGAAATTAAAACATAAATTTTAAAGAAAACAGGAACCATGAAAGTAAGCGACCAAGATCATATACCAGACCGCAACGTAAACAAACAATAAAGAAGTCTCTGAACTTTAGGTCAACAACAACTCACAACGTACAGTCAATATCCAAATCACTACGGCAATAATCTGCAAGTACTTCAGCAAAAAGAATATAGGTATATGTAAGAAAAACAAACGAATATATATATTAGGGTGCATCGAATTCCACTTTTTTTGAAATCAGCTTACCCTTAGTGATATTTTTTTGTGAAATGGGCTCCATATAACGTGTAAAAAATTGCAAGTCGATTGGTCAATATCTTTAGGTGCCACCAACGGCCGAAAATTTTTAAATTTTGTTAAAAAATAAATGTAATTTAAAAAATGTAAAATATGTACTTTTATAAAGTATGCTTATCCTATGTGATTTTGTTTCTGTAAAAAGTCTATATTTAACGTGAAAAAAATTTCAGCTGTATGAGTCAAGTCATTCAGGTGCCACCAGTGGCTTAAAATATGGACAATTGTGTCCCTACTTTTTTCATTTCTTAAAAATTAAGTTCATTGTTTGTGATTCATCTGGATCGTTAATTAGATAAGAAATATTTTGTTTTACATCTGCAGCTCTTTGCTTATTCCAATAATGTTGGAAATAACCCAGAACTCCCCACGAGGAGGTGGCTGCAGTTTGAGGTCCACCCACGCGCCCACCTGTATATACTAATGCTGCATATGGCAGTGTTAAGTTAATATCGTTACTCTTTTGCGTCAAATTGTTTTTGTATTAAATGCTGGTATGTTTTTTCTTGATTGTAGTGCTGCTAGGACAAATCTATGTCGTGCTTCTTGCCCACATACCGCTGATACCGCTTCTGTCACCAACTTCACCATTCTTTCTACAGCGCGAGTATGACAGGGTAAAGATGTAATAGATTCATCAGCCATTGGAGCCGTGTTTACATTTTCTCTTAGCTTCTGCAGGCTCAAGTGTTTTGTCAGTGGTGGCTCCGTCAGCGTGCATGTTGACTAATTAATCATATCAACATAGTTTGTCACTTCTAAGTTGATTTCAGGGACGACGAATTCTCGTACCGGTAAGGGATCACCAGATTGGGTCGTTTGTCTTGCTTTTAGGACTGTTCTCCAGCCAAGTTCTCGTACTTTAGCATCTTGGTCAGTCAACATTGACAGAAGTAGGTTCTCAGGATGGCCGTACCACGCATTTCTACGGATCACTGGATGAATTTTCCTGTATTTCGCTTCCATGTGGCGAGAAGTCGTGATAAGGTGCCACAAATGACGAGCTCCTTCTGCACACTATGGATTACGGATCACAGCAAACCAGAGTAACGCGTAGACCATCATGATGTACTGAACGATGGTTTTAAGTTCATTAGTGGGTTCTTTTGTTCCTACGTACAGACGTAGGACTCTATTTGCTGTAGTTAGCCATCTGGCTTGATGAATTTTACCAGGCTTCATGTGAACTAACCCAACGGGGCATTCTCCTGGAGAAACTGCTTGTCAGATATTCAGCAACTAGTTTTGATCCGTGCTTAATGCATCCTCAGTGAAGTTGGGGTCCCAGTCTACTGGAATGGGCTGAAAATTCTGGGGTGGCAACTCTTCAAAGGTTGGAAGTGCTGATCCTATTGGTTCTCTAAATGTATTTGGTCCAGTAGACTTGCCATCTATAAATTCAATCAAATGTCGAAATGGGAGCTCATTCGTGTGTATTATACAGACGATTCTCTGAAGAGGTTCGTCCAGGAAGACTTCAATATATGCCATCGCACCATTCTTCCGACCAGTGTTGGTAGCAGTACCGTCGCAACCCAAGAAACCAGATCGTACAGGAGGATATTTTGATGAACAAAGAACTTTGTGATGGCAGCCCGTATGCTCTCTCCTCTTCCAGATGAAGGAGAGACGTGGCCAAGATAGTTCGATCCTGGCTACTGTAGCAGTACGTAGTGATCTTTTTTCATTGTTCGGTGGTTGATGCCGTCTTTAGTCTCAAGAGTGAGAGTCTGATTCTTTCTTCCGTCAAAGTATAACGCTTTTACTTTGGTCGATTCAAGGGATGTACTCGCCTCAACAACGATGGCGCTTCCTAAGGATTTCTTCTCTCTCCGAATTTTGTTTTGGTCGATCACTTTCTGCTTATGAACTGGGATAACCAGTCCGATATCTGCCAAAAGCGACGAAGTGATAATTGCGGTCTGATATCTTACATCTATATACTGCATTGGAGAATGTCGGTAATCTAACTATCATTTGTTTAGAAGGGCTAGTCTTCTTTCTTTTAAGCGCAGGAAGAAACTCAAAAGTGGAAACTGACTCTTCTCACGATTCATTTTGTAAAGAGACACTATCGTTTTGTCTTCTGGAACTACTAATTTCATTGGGCTTTGGTTAATTTTTCTGACCTCGATTTTTTCGCAATAAATGTTTGACACGTTTCTGTGTCTCCTTTCTATAAAGTCCTGCCATATCCATCTGTCGGGTGGTTCTCTGGTCAATTAAAAATTAAACCTTCAGTTTAGGCACTTTCTTCTCTCTCGCAGAAGTGCAAGCAACCGGATCGATGCGTTTACAAGAAGCGATATCAAACAAAGTTTTGCTGGCGAACTCCTGGAATTCTGCAACTTTGGAAGAAAAAAACGGGTTTGTCCTTGAACTTTTGCAGCGACGGACCTCTTTTTGACAATGTAAAATCAACACTATAACCCGATGCTCGCTCAAAATAGCTGCACCCTTGATTGATGTATTTTCCCAAATTTGAATTACTTTGCTTGCCACTGAATGAGCTAGCACCTTAGCAGAGTAGTCCTTCTGAGAAGCTTTTTCCCATTTCCTGTTCTCTCTTTCCCACAAGAATTGCTTAAGAACACCTGCGATTGTTGGAAGCTGATTAAAAGTGAATTCCACATCAAACACCATTTTTTCTGTCTAGAAAGCATCGCAAAATTACTCCTAATCTCATCTCTAGACACACTAACAAGGAGTCACTTTTTTTCTTTTCTCCCGATGGTACTCCACTTTTAATTTTACAACAAACTAACTTATGGGCGACTTCATTCTATGCAGTGCAGGTGTATTATCGAAAGAAGTCTTTCTACAAAAATAATTACCTGTTATTTTTTTTCGCGCTAGGAACATAAACTGGACAACTACCGGTATGTCTTATTTGATAACATTCAATCTACTGTAAAGTTTGTTTTTTTTAACCCCGATTGACCCAGTTTTTTTACCTAATTAGCTGTTTATAAGAGACGAAAACTCGATTTTTTTACAAAACACTGAATAAAAAATATTTTTTGGGGTTTTTGTCCAAATTTTAAGAAGCCGGTAGCACCTGAAGAACTTGACCGGTCAAGCTGAAATCTTTTTCACGTAAAATATGTACATTTCTACCGAAAATAACTACTAAGGGTATAATGTTTTCGTAAAAGAAAATATGTATAATTTGTTTTAAAAAAAATTATTTCTTAGCAAATTTTTGAAACTTTAGGCCGTTAGTGGCACCTGAAGAAATTAACTAATCGGCCTGCGATTTCCTATATGACATATAGAGACCATTTCGCAAAAAAATTTCGCTAAGGGTAAGTTGATTTCAAAAAAAGTGGAAATTCGATGCACCCTAATATATATCCCTTAAGAGACCTTGGGTTTTTGGCCTATTTTTTAGACTTTCAGTCAAGCAGCTACTGCATCGTCACTATTTATCCTAGGATCATGGTTCATACCTCATTCTCTTCAGAATGGAGCTGGCTTTCAAATGATAACAGCTTGCATGCTCATACCATATACCAGGAGCGGGAAAAATGATGTCAAAGGAAAATTTCGGAGGGAATTTTTTTCTCGCACTTTGGGGCCCTCTGGAGCGGCCCTGTGTGAACGTAGCCATCTAAAAAAATCTGATAAATTTTACTTGGTATACTGAATGTGAGTGCCAAATTTCAAGATTCTATCTTGAATACCAAGGGCGGGAGAAATTTTATCACGAATTCCCACCATGCCCCAAATTACCGTAAAACATCATGATCTCAGGTAAAGAATTTCCTGAGACCTCCCTAATTACCCTAGGGTCATGTTTCCCCCATCATTCTCTTCAGAATAGAACTGCCTTTCAGGCGGTACCATTCACTTGTCCCCATCATGTATCTAAGGTGGGAAAATCCCGTAAAGGGATTTTTTGGTAAAATTTTCCCTTTTTCAACGTTTAGCCTTTCTGTACCCCCCTGTTTTGACGCAGAAATCTGAAAAAATCTGGTAAATACTACTCGGTGGACTGAATGTTTGTGCACAATTTCAATCTTCTAGGTGCAAAAATAAGCCCGCAAAAAATAATACCGAAAATGTCCAAAATTCCCCTATACAGAAGTATATTTTGATAAAAATTCCCCGACACTTCCCTAATTACCCTAGGGCCATGTGTCGCACATCATTCTCTTCAGAATAGAACTGCCTTTCAGGCGGTACCATTCACTTGTCTGCATCATGTATCTAAGGTGGGAAAATGAGGAAAAACGGGATTTTGGGGTAAAAATTTCCCTTTTTTCAACTTTTTGACCCTCTGGATCCCCTCTGTTTTAACGCAGAAATCTGAAAGAAAACATCTGGTAAATACTAAGAAAACATCTGGTGGACTGCATGTTTGTGCAAAATTTAAATCTACGTGCAAAAATAAGCCCGCCAAAAATGCTTAACATAAACCCACCTAAAAAGTATTACACGAAAATACAAATTTTAGACTATGACTTCATCACCTCCTATGTCTCGACGCAGGAAGGTGTGAAACCATACGTAATGTCTTCTACAATGCCTCTGGACTTGAAAAAAAACGGACGAAAAAGCTCAAATAGAAGAGAAATAACGCAATGTACCATGAAAAACGCATATGGTACAAATTGTACCAAAAGTTCTCCAAAGGGAGATAGATAAATATATAGATATAGATAAGATATAGATATATGTACAACATAAGATTTAAAATTAGAAGTCAATTTAGAAAAAATAAAATCGAAGTCTTTTAACTGAAAGGAAAATTATGAAGAAAGTATCAATCCAAACCTAAAAAAAAAATAACTGCTAACCCATCACCCAAAAATAAAGATAAATCATAGAGGATGGGGGTGGCGGGATTAATCTAACCAAATGGATTAAAGTTTTGGACAACACAAGAAGTATGAGAATAATTAATTCTTGAAATCGAAATTTAAAAAGAACTACTTGCACTTCCTCAAAGAGAAATAGCTTCTAGAAAGGTTAATTTGCTCATCTGTGCATTTTACTCGCAAGGCAGAATTAATTACTAACAGAACAAAAGACCTCATTAAGAAATGACCTAACTTAAATAACTTGAGGTTAATTATTTAAAATAGCAGTGACGACATAAAATACTAATAAATCAAATATTTAAAAATAATAGTAAATATAAATACACTCACTATTTAATAACACTAATAATGAATGTAATAACAGTTATACCAACCTGAAATACTATAAAATCCCATTTTGTATCTTAATTTCACATGTTGTAAACGTATTATTATTATTAAAATATGAAAATGAAATTTGTGTTTTATATCATGTATATCATGCTATCATAACGTATATTATGCTACTTTTTTTAAAATGTCTTGGTGAATTATATAAATTTCAATCTTCCACTTTTATAAAATAGTTTGTGAATAACAGTTTTCCTTCATCGAGAACGAATATATTTTCTGTTGTCAGAAATGCAATGACTCGGTCGCAGCTTTGTAAATCATCTTATACTGAGTCGCATATTACCAGAAATGTCTTAGTTTCTATACATTTCATGGAGTATATTTTGACATTCGTTGTTTCGAATTTGATATTTTATTTTCTCTCTTTCGTTCGTTTACTGTTTTCGTTTTTTCTTTCTTCAAATACCAAAGCACGAATTTCGCTTTCTGGTACTTGATTTTTAAGAATCACATTTAATTAAGTCACACCTTACTAGCATGGACTTCGTTGATAGCAAATGGAAGAATTCAGACTAAAAGTTGACAACATTGACATACTCGTTGATGACATATTATGTTAACTTCCCTCTTGTAGAGGATTTCTTTTTGATGTGGATTATATATATAGCGAAAAATCGAATATTTGGTGCCAATTTTCATGATAATTCCCTTATCGCATTCCGAATAATTAATTTTGGCTTTTTTTCACGAGTTGGCATCATTGTATAATAATATTAAATATGTATATATGTATGTCAGGCATAATAAATAGAGTAAATTTCCGAAAAGGGAGTGAATAATTATTAAATGTAAGTTCAAATACGAATGAATTTGTTTAAAATAAGTAATTAGTTCTCATAGCAGTAGAGAAGTAAAGGAAAACAAAAAAAGGAATCACACTTCTCAAAATAATGAAAAAAGTAAATAAACAATATGGCGGATAACATGATACATGCGTAAAAAAACAAGACAGCAACGTTAAAAAGAACAAACTTGCAAATAAAATACAAACTAAATAGGAATCAACCCTTAGATACATGATCGTTTTAATAACAATATGAGTATCATAGTATTCATAGTCTAGGTCAGTGGTCCTCAGACTAATTCCTATCACCCCCCATTTTTATCATATTCTTTTGCCAGGGACCCCTTAAAATTTCTGGTTTGAAATAAGCTTGTGTGAGATTTCTTATATATCTACTGCGGACATCTCACGATATCCATCTACTTCTATAATGATAGAATCCATTTCTTGTATCTAGTGGATACAGTAACTTTTCTAAAGGCAAATGGATGAAATCCAACTTTGGTCAGTTCATTCATATTACAAGTATCGAATAGTATCCGTCATACTGTTTCAAAAGGGAGGCTATTTGAAAATTTTAAAACTTCATAATTAACTTAATTTTGGGGCAAATGATTAAAACTAAAGTGATTTCTAATTCTGGTTAAGAAATCTTGGACAATTGTTAAAATAAGTTATTGAGTGCGTCACAGAAATTGAACCTGACATTACCCACTAGTGAAATCGCTCCATGCTCAGGTATCTCATTAGCTTTCAATTTTAATTGTATTTCAATATACAGGTTTTGTTGCATTTGTATATTTCTGGTATTTCCATATGCGGTTCTCATTAGTTTCATATCGTACATCTTTTTCATTTAAATTGAATTTTGAATTGAATTGCACCTGTTGAAAACCTTTAGTAGACCTATTTTTTTGTATTCTTAATAGTGTGTATAAAAATAAAAATATATCAATCAGATCAAAATTCAAAATAATATTTAAAATTATTTTCCTGTTAAAATCTTATTAAAATCCTGTTAAAATTATTAGATTCTTATTATATTTATCTCTTCATCTTATCTTGGCGACCCCCCATAAAACGCTAATGAGATCCCCTACGAGCCGAGGCTTGTAGATTGACAAACCCTGATCTAAATGTTTAAATAGTGGATAAAACAAGGCTAAATAAACAAAAATCACAGTCCAGAAATAATTAAAAAGAACATAAAAGTATGTGTTGCAACCCAAAATAAAAGTCAAAATCGAGAAAGAAAAAAGTAGTACTAGAACAGCTAGTGAAAGCAAAATACATATATATCAAGCAGCGGTAAGTTGGAAGGTACCCCAGTAGTGAGAAACACGCACATACAAACACAACTACACACACACACACACACACACATATATATATATATATATATATATATATATATATATATATATATATTGGAATAAAGAAGACTCAATCCGGTAATAAATTCTGATACAGGAAAAATATAAATAAATAATAAAGTAAATATATTCGCATGCTCAAAATTCAAAACAATATATTTTGCGAAAGTTGGTAAATAAGTCCTGAACTAAGTAACAGACCTCATTAAAATATCCAGAAATAAAATTTATGGCATTCAGTCTACAGGATCGTAGATTAAAAAAGCGTTACTCATGACCTTAAGACTATAATAATAATCCTCATTCAGTAAAATAAAACATGCCCTTATGGATAAAAAATAGTGTTCCGTAAGCACAAAACATAAACAAAATTCCCTAAGAAAATTAAAAAATGGATTCATAAATAACGCAAAGCTAAAAACTAACTCAAAACCCAGAATTACACTCTTAGGTATGAGGTGTTCTATTATTAGAAGTCGTAAGTTATACAAATGTCTTAATAGTAATACTTACTTTTTCAATATACATAAATTTATTATCGATTCGTTGCTTAAAAAATTAGAGCCAAGAACGTCTTGTCTATATTTTATAACTGAGTCATCTTGCACAAATACGTCGTACATTCTCAACTAATACTTAAATCTCAAACTCAAAATACCTCATCGTAAATAAAAGGGACGGAAAACCTCATCGCCAAAACCATAAAATAACCTAGGATAATGCATACATAATAACAACATAAATTGGCTTCAACAAAATACAAACAGTGGTAACATGAAGAGGGCGGCAAGGGACAGCCCTCCCCAGTGAATCACAAAAATTTATGTGTAATATAGCAAACCCCGTATATTAAATACCAGAAATACAGGCTTAATAGCCACCATGGAGATGGCCCCCACTAGAAAATTTTCTTCTAGCGCCCCTGGGTGGGTAGTGCTTAAGGACCCGATAAACCATAATAAAAATACACTATAAGACGTGGACTTACTCGACCGGAGAAAACACTCAACGGCAAATTGGAAGTACTGTCAAACTCCTTCATAAGAACACAATAATGGGCAGCATTTATTTTAATTCGCGTGGAAGCAGAACCCAAAACAACACAACAGATAAACAAAATAGGATACTATTCATAAGGGTAGGGGGTGGTCAAAACTGTAATTGTGTGGCAACAACTCATAACCAACGCACCATAACAAATAAATTGCGCGACTAATAATCGCAAAAGTCACAATACCTTAATGCATAGAAGGTTTTCAAAAGGCCAATACAATTAGAATTGACAAAATTTAAAATAATAGTAATAAGTCTACGAAAAGGTAATAGTAACAATAGCAGTAATTTGCGCTAAAAACATAAGCACTAGAAAAACTTACGTCAAACAGGAAATGAAGGAGTTATGAATCTAATTTTTCAAAGCACACCAGAAAAAACTAAAATAAAATTTATTCATCGTAGCAATGATAAAACTTAACAAACCCTAAAATACTGATCAAGACAGAGGACAAGGCAACGAGCGGAAATACCAAACGTGCTTTTCTTATGTCAAGTTACGTAGCGAAGAAGAAAGAAAATGTCACTGACTTACAACATAACATCGATCAGGAGAAACACTCACCTTACCTATGTACAAATCCATACACCAGAGGACGATTAATACAGGCCGAATTGTGTCCCCGTTGTTATGTACAGCTAATTCTTGCATATGCTTCTGTTTTGGATGTATTATTGACCATCAGAAAAGGAAAAAGCGACCGATGATTGGAAGGTTGTTTTTGAGTATGTTCCAAAATTGGAATATTGGCCTGTTACAATATATATTCCCTGGTAGTTTGAAAACTTCTAGTTTATTTATTTGGGATATATTTTCACGTACTAATCCCTAATAAATGTTACAAATATTGTCATAATTGACATCAAACCTCCAACGTAAGTAATTTTATCAGTTATTATAGGGTTTTTCAAATAATATATAGTTTATATTCAATATACATATAGTTACAATAGTTATATAAATTTTATTATACAGGATACAATAATGGATTATACAGGATGCATGTCAAAGATAAATGCAACATACACGTAAAATATTTGTGATAATACGTAAGGTATGAAAACATAAAACTCACATATTTCTCTTGCTGTCCCGTAAACATCCTCTCCAAATTTTATTCCAGTTCATCATGGTATAGAGGGAAGGTTCTCTCATGAAGTACCTTAACACACTCTGCAAAATTTAGTGGTATTCTTCTTTCAGAAAGTAACCATCCTTGATCCCCGTCATCAAATAATGGTTGTTAGAAACCTATAGTTCTTTGGAGAGGTACTTTCTTGGTTCTGGTCTTGACCAGTGAACGTTTCAAGTGAGCAATCAGTCCCTGACCAACAAGCTGCAGTATCTAGTCCGGAACTAGTTACCTGTCCTAATGTTTCTGTTATGCTCACCGCAAATTTGCCTAGTGTGATGAATGTTGAGATGGTACCTTTGGACACTTCGAAGAAAAAGAAACGCCCTCTATTTGATAGTAAAGCTCCTAAAATTAAAAAAGTGCTTGACTCATCTCTGTCTGTTGAACCTAGTAATGCTCTTCGCACGCGATCTAAACAACTTTCGCAACTACAGGTGCTCACTGTGTCTAATGAACATTCATTATCGTCACAGCAAAATGCTGAAACGCCATCTTAATTTATTTTATGTTTTCTGGGTTTAAATTTTTGTGATGAGGTAATTTTTCTGTTTCGTGCATAGTTTTTGCATCTTGTATATTACTCCCTTCTGTTCTACATTTTTACTTTTCTATTTTCCATATTACGTAGGGTGTTCGAAATTTTAACGCACTTTCTTCCGCTACGAAACAAGATGCAGTTTCTGCCTTTATTAATACTAGAATGTTTGATATTTTGTTTGCCCAAGAGGTTAAAATTACTGATTTACACGGTTTATATAATTATACTTTCATTAGTAATGAAATTGTAGCAGGTACAGGTACTGCAATTATTTATCGCAGTGATTTACAACTCGGTCAGTTTTACAATTATCCTGATGGTCGCATTATTACTGGTAATTTGGAAAGTATACACCTTTGTAATTTCTATAACCCATCACGCTCGCAGTACCGTATTCAACGTAATAAATTTCTCAGCGACGATGTTGCCACTGCATTGCACACTGCTACTCGATCTATTATTTGGTGAGCGATCAGAATGTGGTTCCCGGTTCTCAAGATTACTTGCAGAACCTTGCCCCTTCCACAAATTTGCTTCTGGTTTTACTCACTTTGGTCTTGTGGATGTTTAGCGTCATTCTCATCCTCACGACCCGGGTTATACGTATTTTCATTCTCAAGGAGCACCTCGCATCGATACCTTTCTCATCTCTTCGTCCTTGCTTTCTTATGTTCAGAGCATAGAACTTGTTCCAGCCTGTTTTTTCTGATTATCATTCTGTTCTTTTAACTGTTAATTTACCTATAACACAATATCTACGAAACCCTTTTTGGCATCTAAATATTAGTATTTTTTCTGATCCATCCTTTCAAGCACTTCTTCGACAGAAATGGAATGAAATAAGTAAGCAATCATTACGTAAGCGCAACATTATGCAGTGGTGAGACTCTCGAGGTAAACCTACCCTTAGAAGTCTTTGTCGAGACTATTGTCGTGAGCGAAGTAAAACTTTTCATGAGCAGTATAATTATTATTACCGACTTTTACATGAGTACTATCTTGATTGTCAACAAGGGGCTCCTGTTTTAACACAAATTAAACAGGTGAAAGCTTTCCTTTTATCATTACATCGTACCAAATTATCCGGTATTAGTGTTAGGGCTAAAATTATTTCGAGTCAGCCCACTGAATCTCCCGGTCTGGTTCAAGTAAGTGCTGAAAGACGTCGGGGCAAACAACGGCTAATCGGTAAGATCCAATATGAGGAGGGTTGGTTATGGTTGGGAACTAATGTTGCTCCTTGTTTTACCCCTTATTATACCCGTCTTTATAGCCGGCATCCTTCTTCTCCGTGCCGTGATGATTTGTTTTCTGAGTTCACTCACCTAGATACGGGGGCTCAAATTGTTTTGAATGCCCGTTTTACTGAAAATGAAATCAAGCATGTTATAATGACTACGGCAAAACGTAAATCTAGTGGTATGGATGGATTTCCTTATGAATTTTATCAAACTTTTGCTGATATTTTTCTTCCTTTTTTACCGAACATTTTAATGATTTTACTTACGTTTAGGGACCTCTCTTACACATAGTATTATAGCTTAACATCCAAAGCAGTCTCGGTCCCTTTGTGTCACTCAGTACCGGCCTATTAGTCTTACTTCCGGCGATTATAAACTTTTAACCTAGGTTCTTGCTTCTCGTTTACGTAATTTCCTCCCAAATATTTTACATTTTGCCCAATTGGTCATGATGCCCAACAGCCCCATATTTGGCACTAGCAAATATTCGTGACGCCATCGCGTTTTTTGAGCGTTATCCCACTCGCGCCATAGCAATATTAAGTACTGATTTTTCCCAGGCTTTTCATAAAATTGATCATTACTATCTTTTTCGTATTTTGGATGCTTTACATTTGGGCAAAATTTATTTTAATATGCTCCGTGCTCTTTATCGGTATCGTACGGTACAATTGAAACTTAATTGAGCGATTACTTCTTCCTTTCGGCTTGAACGTGGTCTTATTCAAGGGTGTCCTTTATCCCCCCTTTTGTACAGCGTTGCAGTTATGCCTTTTATAAGTGAAATTTATCGTGAAATTGATGGTATTTGTCTTAATAAGGCGTATCTCAAACTACAAACATATGTTGATGATTTTAACTTCTTTTTTCATTCTCAAAGTGACCTTGATACGATTCAACATAATTTATACTTATTTAGTCAAGCATTAGATGTGACTCTCAATGTTGATAAAACTCAATTGTTATGCCTTTCCGACCACGCACATACGTCCTTTGTTTCCACCTTCACACCTGTTTCTTGTCATAAAATTCCTGGTCTTATCTAGTGTCCATCCGTTAAACATATCCTCTCGGTAAATTAAAATATTGTTGTTTCTAAGTTGGTTACTTTATTCTATCAACATAAAACAAGAAATCTTACCCTTTTTGAACTTGCCACTTTTATTCAGGTTTATGCCCTTAGCCTTTTATATTTTATTATGCAAATTTTCCCGCTATCGGTTGCTATTCTTAACAAAGTAAATACACATATGTTATATTTTCTTTGGTATCAACATACTCTTCGGATAAATCGCCAGGTAGATTGTAGTCGACCTTTTGTTGGAGGCCTTGGTATCAATAACATTGCTTCACAGGCCAGATGTCTTTTTCTTCATAGAACATATAAATTGCTTTGTGTTTATAGCAATTCCTTTTCGTCACAATACATCATGCGCTGTCTGAGTCACGTGACGCTTACTGCTCCTGTCTCCATTCATCGATGGTCATCGACCTATCCTTATTTAAAAATCTTAGTTCTCGATATTGCATATGGTCTTATAGCACGGGCTCGGCTAGAAGGAATAACCGTTCCACAATTATATCAATATTATGCTTCACCCTCTGGCGTTCCCCTTATTGTACGTAAATTTCCTAATAATAACTGGCCCTAAATTTGGCGCAACATTGGTTCCCCAGGTTTATCTTCATCCTTACGTTCGCTTTGGTATTTATTGGTGCATAATTAATTTTTAACAATTGCGTGAGCTACCCCTATACCCTATATGCCACCCTACCTATACCCTACCCATTTCTCCTACTTCCCTGTGTCATATTTGTGGACAAACCGGCACCCTCTCACATCGTATTCATACATGTACTAGGATATACCCTGTTAGGCAAAAATATACTCAGATTCTTGCCCGAATCCTTCGCACTGGTACCACTTGTAATAACTTGTGACAATATGATTTTGCTCCTCGATTTTTTCTTGCCTCCAGTTAAACGTAATTTTGTTTTGTGGTTGACGATTGCAACGGACGATCTTTTTCTAAATCTTTGTGCGGATTTCTCCCCGGATTTATACATTTCTTGGTTATCTTATTTTATATTGTGTATACCTGTTCCCAACCTCATTGCTGGTTTGCTCAGTATTATCAGGCGATCTATCAATGTTTTTCCCTTTAACTACTGATATATGTTTACTTTTTTGTATTTCTTGTTATTAGTTGTATTCATATACTTGTTATTATTGTAACTATTATGTAATCGCTCAATAAATACTATTAGAAAGTTTTAAGAGGACGCGGCTAGTAATTGAAAAGTTGGTGGTTTGTGCATCCGCCACAGGAGTACATTTGTTTACTTGTTTAAACTGTTTTTTAGACTCATCATAATGTAAACACATTACGCATATAGACGATTTAACGTATTTTGGGTGAGTAATTTTGTGGTTCATTAACGCTTACACCGACTCAACACCGGCTGTGTGTTAAAGACGTAACACACCCCCTGTGTTAAACGCCAACACCGCGGGGTATGTGTTGAACTAACACCGCATAGTGGTAGTCACGCTGGAACCACTGCCCTGTGTTAAAATTAAGTTGAATTAACAAAAGCATTTTTTACTGTGTATCGTTGATATAAACATCTTTATGAAGCAACCAGCTTCCAACCACAACGATATGTAGAGAATTTGAGAACAAATTCTACTACCAATTTTTACTTCTCAAACGTGGTTTGTATCCAGAAAGAAGCATACCTAAGAAATACGAATCCCATTCTCTCTTTGCTCTTTTTTAAGTACACAGCATAGATCATCTTTTCTATTTTTGCCCTTCGAATTTCTCGAAATAGTAAGTAATGGTAGCAGTGAGTACTTGCAGATAACCAAAATAAAAAGGTTTTCCCGTAATTGATAAGCAAGAAAATTATAGAATCTTTGATAAGATATATATATATATATATATATATATATATATATATATATATATATATATATATAATTTGAAAACGCAATACTGATAGATACTTTATTTTGAAAGATAGAATATCGGCAATATTTGTACTCTACAGATGTATGTGCCATTCTAGTGGAACTTGGACATCTAAAATGTATTAACAGGAAATAAACGCCAACTAGAGGTAAGTAAGACATATAAGTAATTAGACAGAATAAGTAAGACATTATACGTTACAGGCCAAAGTTCCAAAATTGGAACATAGTAAAATAGCATGTAATTACTAACTAATATATAAACGATTGGGCAAACAAATATTATCAGCTTTTTAAAGGACTTAGAAGCAATCATTTCTAGAAATTAATTTTATTTGTATTAATAGGCTTTTAGTAAAAAATATATAATACGAGGTAGGTACGAAAATTTAAAATTTTACCAAAATCTGAGTGCATAAGTTACTATTAGTTACAAATTATATTACATTTCTATTCATTTTGTTTATTTTGTATCTTTTCTTACCTACAAATCAGTTTTTTATTCTCTCTCGTTGATATTACTTACGTTCTATACAAGTAAAACACATTCCAATATTGAAACATTGGTCTTTAAAAGGTTAAAGAACTAAGTAATATGCAGCCTAGAAAACTGACATGCCAACTGCACTTACGGTCGACAATCTGCAATACCGGCGAAAACGTCAATATAAATTTGTACCTTTCTAAAGCAGAACTATTTGAGATTGAGTCATACGATTCCTAAACAGACCACAGGTAGAGTAATTACGCTCTTTGGACTTCAATGCGAAAAAGACGCATTTCTCAACATTATATTAGACATGACCATACTCGACATTTTGGACAAAAATCCTTCTTTAACACTGCGTCAATTCTGTCCTGTAGACTAAAATTTTAATGTCAAACATAAACAAGAAAGCACTTATCGTATCTGCGATACATATACTCCTCTCGCAGCTGATTGCCGGTCAGATCTGAAGAAGTAAGAATATAAACATACAAAAACTTCAGCAACAAATTATTATATTTGTAATGTTAATTTGTCTCTACAGAATCCTCTGCCTTCCCATCAGAATCAATCAAAAGAAAGTGATCGAAGTGAATTATCAATAAAGACAACATATTTTCATAAAAACAAATATTAGGTGTCCATCTATGTGACCCTAAGAAGAGAAGCTTTGGTTCACCGGTTAGGAAACATTTCTAGTTTCTCACTTTCAATATTTGACTATTCAGATGGTGGCCATCGACTCTTCCAGGACATTCATTTTATTTATGCTACGAGCTTGAAGCCTTGAAAAGAAATTGTAACTCATTTTTGGTCAAAGGAATCAGTTCCTTATTTGTAAATTATCGGTAATTAACCTTAGGCTAGCTCCTGTCATTCTTTCCTTCAGAAATATCTTCACTTTAATTGCAACTTTACTCTTTTTTCTTACTGCGTGTGTATTAATTAATTGTGCTTTCTTTTATTAAATCGTAATTGCTTCATTGGGCATTGAACTGTTTTCTGCTTGATTCTAAGTTTGGTAAATGTATTCACCAGAGTGACTTGTATGTATTTGACCATCAAGAAGCCGACTTACCGATATTAAGAAGATAGATGTGCCTTTCCTTTGAACAGGTAATTTGTGTTAATTCCCTAATTCAATCTTCAAGAACCTGTGTCCTTATCCTGTCACATGCCAAGAACTGCTACATCATCTCCTCCTTGGGTATGACAAAGTCACCTAAGGCACCTTTGGTAAAGTTGACGCCGAATTTTGGAATCTTTCATTGTGTTCAGCTATGAACCAGACCCCATTCTTTGTTGTTTCATTTTGTAACGTTACAACGCAAGCCGAACAAAATTGTTTGATGGGCTTTGGTTCAAATGGTTACATTCGTACTAGGAGAGAGTGAGATTGTCGAGTACAGCTTTCGTTTTAGTGTTAACTTCTTCGAGCTTGAATCGCCAGGGCTTGTTCTAGAATCGTCATGAATGAGGTGAGATCTAAACATTTTTAAGTTGCAATTTTCCTATTCTTTACATCATAACTCTTAACGAACTTGTCATGGAAATAGTGTTGGATTTTATTTATGCAGTATTTAAGTCTGATGGGGATAAATTACTTTCACGTCATAAATTGTAACTTTTGTTGATTTCTCGTCTAGCTTCCTAGCTAGTGGTTGATGCACCCAAATTACCTGGTAGTAGTAGTGGTCGACGTATATCTAGTCGAGTCAGCAAAAAATTTTGTGACGTCATAGGTCAAAGGTCAATAACCTTGGCCCGCGGTCAATGATCTAGCGGTACATAGGACTACCCCCTTAAATTTCGGCAGGGGCACCTTGGCCCACCCCCTAAATTTTGGCAGGGGTACCTAGACCCCCCTTAAATTTTGGAAATTGCCAAATCTAAAAATTTGGTATGGTAGCCTAGGACCATAGTATGTACCTCTATCAGTATTGGGGGTCTATGTCCTTCCCTTTCATGGGTAAAAAATTGCCAAAAATTCAAATTTCAGAGGTTTTTGACCTAATTTATCGCCTTTGATGAGGTGTTATTATCCTATATGGTTATATGAGCGTATACAGGGGTCCTTACCTTTTATAAGACATGGGTATATTAATGCAGCCCTTGGAAAATTTACAAGGGGTACCTTGACCCACCCCTTTAATTTTGGAAATTGCCCAATTTAAACATTTGGTATAATAGTATAGGACCCTAATATATATTACTATAAATTTGGGTGGTCCACCTCGTCCCCTTTTAGGGGTACAAAATTGCCAAAATATAAACGTAAGCAATACGTTGTACCACGTGTTTGGTTTTTGGCCCAATTTATCCTCTTGGATTAGGTCCTATCACCTTATATGGTTATATGGTTATTTATAGTGGTCTATTCCCTATCATAAGACATAGGTACATTTGTACACCCCTTTAAAAATTTGGGAGGGGTACCTTGGCCCACCCATTAAATTTTATAAATTGCCCAATTTAAACATTTGGTATAATAGTATAGGACCCTAATATATATTACTATAAATTTGGGTGGTCCACCTCGTTCCCTTTTAGGAGCACAAAATTACCAAATTTTACTACAACCACGTGTTTGGTATTTTTGCTCATTTTATAACCTTGGATGAGGTCCTATTACCTTATATAGTTATATGGGCGTATACAGGTGTCCATTTCCTATCATAAGACATAGGTACATTTGTGCACCCCTTTAAAAATTTGGGAAGGGTACTTTGGCACACCCCTTAAATTTTGGAAATCGCCCATTTTATATATTTGGTATAATAGTATAGGACCCAAATATAGATTACTATAAATTTGGGTGGTCCACCTCGTTCCATTTTAGGGGTACAAAATTGCCAAATTTTAATACAACCACGTGTTTGGTTTTTGGCCCAATTTATTCCCTTGGATGAGGTCCTATTACCTTATATGGTTATATGATCATGTATATGTGTCCATTCCCTATCATAAAACATAGCTACATTTATGCACCCCGGGAGGGGTACCATGGCCAATCTTTTAAATTTTGGAAATTTTCCAGTTTAAGCATTCGGTATTATAGTACAGGACCACAACATGTATCATGATAAATTTGGGTGGTCCACCTTGTTCCCTTTCATGGGTAAAAAAATTGCCAAAATATAAACTTAAGCAATATGTTGTAGCATGTGTTTGGTTTTTGGCCCAATTTCTCCCCTTTCATGAGGTTCTATTACCTTATATGGTTATATGTTCATGTATATGGGTTCATTTCCTATCATAAGACATGGGTACATTGATGCACCCTTTAAAAATTTGGGAGGGGTATCTTGGCTCATTCACTCGGTTTTAGAAATTGTTTAATATAAGCATTTGGTATCATAGTACAGGACTTCAATATGTATCACTATAAATTTGGATGGTCCACCTCGTTCCCTTTCATGGGTAAAGAACTACCAAAATCAAATTTCGTAGGTTATTGACCCCGTTTGATAAGTATTTAACAAGTTATATGTGCATGTACAGAGGTTTATTACCTTCACATGTTTATGTTCCCTTTTAAATTTGGGAATTATCATATAACAAAATTTGGTAAACGTTTTCTAGGACCCATTGTAGATGTTGGTGTTTCTCTTATGGCCAAATATTCAAAATTTAAAGATTATTGACCGGCTTTATTATTGAATAAGTACAAGATTTATTACTTTTTCATAAGACACAGATGTATTTGTGTACCAATCTTAAATTTTGGGAAGGATACATTTCGTATTGTCATATCAATAAATGGTAATTGTTCTTAAAATTGGATAGTATCTCATTCATTGGGTAAATCATTGTGAAATATTAGTATGATCACGTGATCAGTTATTGACCTATGATGGAATTAGGAATCCAGGGCATTGGTACATTGAAACTTTGTAGGATAATTTGAGAATTGTCAAATGAAATTGCGTCATTGCTTTTGATTATTTCAGCCTATTGGATCAAATATAAAGTAAGCAATACGATCTACCACGTGATTGATCTTGATGAGGTAGTGTCTAGTCATTCATTTCCTTTGTTGTGGTACTTCTTAAGTTTGAGTACACACTTGCAGAAAACAGTTGGTTCTACTCAGGTAAACAATTGACGGACATTATTGACCTTATTGAACATATAATGATATGATTATTTCTAAGACTTAGGTATATGAAGAGAAGTATTCTTTAAATTTGGGAATTGTGATAAACAGAATTTTAGCGTGATGCGCGAAATTTGAAACAATACATTGAACTTTGCTCACAGCTCATAGTCTACGATCATTGGTGGTGATTGATTTGACCTTGAGCTTTAGAAATCTGATAGCTAATCTTATTGAATTTTATGACTCATAGACGAAAGGCAATACATGCTGCAACACTTTGAAATTTAGTCACAAGGTGACGTAATCTGACACTGGCAAAGTTATTGTTGATGCAATTTGATTGGCTGATCACTATCTTTCATGCAATCTGATTGGTTGATCACTATCTTTCGCGCAATCTGATTGGCTGATGATTTTCAAATCTTTCCTGCATTCAGTTTTAAGTTTTGTTTAATGTTAATGTTAAAAATTTTTTGTTTGAAATTTTGGTTTGAAATTATTTCGTTTGAAATTTTTAGTTTGAAAATTTTTGTTTCGAAATTTTTGTTTCGAAATTTTTGTTTGGAAAATTTTGGTTTGAAATTTTTAAGTTTGTACTTTATTTGTAAAGAACCGGGACTGCTTAGAAGAAATTTTTTAGTTTGAAAATGTTTGTTTCGAAATTTTTTGTTTAAAAATTTGGTTTGACATTTTTAAAAGTTTGTGCACTCATTAGTAAAGAACTGGAACTGTTTAGAACAAAAACCTATGGCAACATTGTTTATCATGGTGCAATAGTACACTTCAGAACATGGGGTTGTACTTGAAATGAAAGAAACATTAATCATTGAAATGGATCATTTTATTACACTGTACTGGTTAATCACATACATCCATACCAGATAAAGGATCGGGAATATTAATCCAATGTTCTCGGGATTGCTGCCAGAGTAGGTGTTGCTGTGCTGAGCTTTCGTTACCATACAGCGGCAACATCTTCAGAGCTATGTGTTGAAGTGTGCTGGTCGTACAGATTATATAGCGGTCTTAAAGAATTTCTGTGTTCCTATTGGTTGTTTATGTTGGCCAATGGCGTGCTCTGATTTTGCTGGTGGAAACTGCTCTCTGATTGGCTGATGGTTCTTTTCGTTATACTTCTTGCACTAGTTTGTCTTTAGCGTATAATTGTAATTCCAATTGAAGTCTAAAAGGTCTATTGCAATATCAATTGGTGGAAACTCAATGTCCATTTGATCACAAATAAACTGTTTATCAATACAGGTATGCACCCACGAACAATGTTGACAACCATCACATCTAGATACATGTTGTACAATATGCATGACTCATTTTTCAAAATAGTACTTTTTCAGGAATATACTTGTTTTGTTGCACACTTCCACTGCATGTTTAACACACTGGAATACGCTGATGAATTTATTCCATTCCGTTTGCGTTAGATACACCATTTGCGAGGGACATGCAATGTACTCTTTTAACGTAACAGCACTATCTTCTCTTCGAGGACTGTACGCAGAATCACTTCATGATTTGAGCCTAATGACTTGACTATGGTCATATTTAGCTCATCATGAAAATAATCATTAATTTGGTTGATTCGTGAACATAATATTTGCCATTCTTCAAAGTTCAGTTGTACACCAAATTGTTCTGCTTTGCCCAATTGAATCACAGGTTCAAATGTTCTAGCACTGATACCAATCATCACATGTTTTGTTTGAAATATATTTATTGGATAATAGCTTGCGAAGATGAATTCTTTATCGTTAGAAGTACACATCTTTCCTGCTGAAACGCACTTGCTCAAATGATTTCATGGGATAACACTATATTGGTTGATTTATAGAACTACAGCTGACGTCATTGGAAAGAAATGTGCTAACGTTTGAATTCATGATTTCATCACAGTTGCTGACATCAAGCTGACCAACCAAATTCATAGATCGCATTCAGCATACAACTACGTAATGTGCTGACGTTTGAATTCATGATTTCATCACTATTGCTGACGAAACCGGCTGTGTACTAAATTCAAATTGATGACTTCGACCCATGTATCCTTTGTAACATAAAGATAGAGATCCAGTATTTAAGGAACGCAGCAGTTCTTGTTTTGATGCTTCCATGGGTAAATACCTTGCTGGTAAAATTATATTCTTATCATTTTGAAGCTTCACTACGATTCTTAATCCAAACTTTGTAGGGATTTTTTTGGCTAGCTAAGATTCTATAAGGTACATTCTGTTGTAAATCGGTAATCTTGGTAAATGATTTCATCACATC
Source organism: Thermobia domestica (assembly GCF_964235325.1). Classification (NCBI taxonomy): domain Eukaryota; kingdom Metazoa; phylum Arthropoda; class Insecta; order Zygentoma; family Lepismatidae; genus Thermobia; species Thermobia domestica. The sequence continues at coordinate 131,517,962 of NC_137466.1, read as the reverse complement.
ACGTGTGTTTAGAAACTGCAAACAAGTAGTCATGATGATGTTATTATGAATACTAACTCGAAAATGATGACGTTGCATTATCATGTTCTGACGTGTACTATTGCACCATGATAAACAATGTTGCCAGAGGTTCTTGTTCTAAACAGTTCAGGTTCTTTACTAATGAGTGCACAAACTTTTAAAAATGTCAAACCAAACTTTGAAACAAAAATTTCAAACAAAAAATGTCAAACAAAAATTTTGAAATAAAAAGTTCAAACAAAAGTTTTTCAATCAAAAATTTCGAAACAAAAATTCTCAAACAAAATTTCAAACGAAAAAAATTCAAACCAAAGTTTAAAACATTCAAAACAAAAATTTCAAAATAAATTCAAACAAAAATTTCAAAACAAAAATTTTCGAACTAAAAATTTCAAACAAAAAAATTTCAAACCAAAGTTTCTAACAAAAAATTTGGCAACAAAAATTTCAAAATAATTTAAAACAAAAATTTCGAAACAAAATTTTCAAACTAAAAGTTTCAAACGAAAAATTTCAAACCAAAGTTTCAAACAAAAAATTTTGAAACAAAAATTTCAAAAACTTTTTAGATGTTAAACAAAACTTAAAACTGAACGCAGCAAAGATTTGAAAATCATCAGCCAATCAGATTGCGCGAAAGATAGTGATCAACCAATCAGATTGCATGAAAGATAGTGATCAGCCAATCAAATTGCATCAACAATAACTTTGCCAGTGTCAGATTACGTCACCTTGTGACTAAATTTCAAAGTGTTGCAGCATGTATTGCCTTTCGTCTATGAGTCATAAGATTCAATAAGGTTAGCTATCAGATTTCTAAAGCTCAAGGTCAAATCAATCACCACCAATGATCGTAGACTATGAGCTGTGAGCAAAGTTCAATGTATTGTTTCAAATTTCGCGCATCACGCTAAAATTCTGTTTATCACAATTCCCAAATTTAAAGAATACTTCTCTTGATATATCTAAGTCTTAGAAATAATCATATCATTATATGTTCAATAAGGTCAATAATGTCCGTCAATTGTTTACCTGAGTAGAACCAACTGTTTTCTGCAAGTGTGTACTCAAACTTAAGAAGTACCACAACATAGGAAATGAATGACTAGACACTACCTCGTCAAGGTCAATCACGTGGTACATCGTATTGCCTACGTTTATATTTGATCCATAGGCTGAAATAATCAAAACCAATGACGCAATTTCATTTGACAATTCTCAAATTATCCTACAAAGTTTCAATGTACCAATGCCCTGGACTCCTAATTCCATCATAGGTCAATAACTGATTAGGTGATCATACTAATATTTCACAATGATTTACCCAATGAATGAGATACTATCCAATTTTAAGAACAATTACCATTTATTGATATGACAATACGAAATGTACCCCTCTCAAAATTTAAGATTGGTACACAAATACACCTGTGTCTTATGAAAAAGTAATAAATCATGTACTTATTCAATAATAAAGCCGGTCAATAATCTTTAAATTTTGAATATTTGGCCATAAGAGGAACACCAACATCTACAATGGGTCCTAGAAAACGTTTACCGAATTTTGTTATTTGATAATTTCCAAGTTGAAAAGGGAACATAAACATGTGAAGGTAATAAACCTCTGTACATGCACATATAACGTGTTAAATACTTATCAAACGGGGTCAATAACCTCCGAAATTTGATTTTGGTAGTTCTTTACCCATGAAAGGGAACGAGGTGGACCACCCAAATTTATAGTAATCTATATTAGGGTCCTATACTATAATACCAAATATATAAAATGGGAGATTTCCAAAATTTAAGGGGTAGGCCAAGGTACCCCTCCCAAATTTTTAAAGGGGTGCACAAATGTACCTATGTCTTATCATAGGAAATGGTCACCTGTATACGCCCATATAAGTATATAAGGTAATAGGACCTCATCCAAGGGAATAAATTGGGCCAAAAACCAAACACGTGGTTGTACTAAAATTTGGCAATTTTGTATACCTAAAATGGAACGAGGTGGACCACCCAAATTTATAGTGATCTATATTAGGGTCCTATACTATAATACCAAATATATTAAATGGGCAATTTCCAAAATTTAAGGAGTGTGCCAAGGTGTACTCCCAAAAAATTTAAAGGAATGCACAAATGTACCTATGTCTTATAATAGGAAATGGAGCAATATACATGACCATATAACCATATACGATAATAGGACCTCATCCAAGGGGATAAATTGAGCCAAAACCAAACACGTGGATGTACTAAAATTTGGCATTTTCGTAGCCATGAAAGGGAACGAGGTGAACCACCCAAATTTATAGCAATCTATATTAGGGTCCTATACTATAATACCAAATATATAAAATGGGAGATTTCCAAAACTTAAGGGGTGGGCCAAGGTACCCCTCCCAAATTTTTAAAGGGGTGCACAAATGTACCTATGTCTTATGATAGGAAATGGTCACCTGTATACGCCCATATAACTATATAAGGTAATAGGACCTCATCCATGGTGATAAAATGAGCCAAAATAACAAACACTTGGTTGTAGTAAAATTTGGTAATTTTGTGCCCCTAAAAGGGAACGAGGTGGACCACCAAAATTTATAGAAATATATATTAGGGTCCTATACTATTATACCAAATGTTTAAATTGGGCAATTTATAAAATTTAAGGGATGGGCTAAGGTACCCATCCCAAATTTTTAAAGGGTTGTACAAATGTACCTATGTCTTATGATAGGGAAAAGACCCCTATACATAACCATATAACCATATAAGGTAATAGGACCTCATCCAAGAGGATAAATTGGGCCAAAAGACCAAACACGTGGTACAACGTATTGCTTACGTTTATATTTTGGCAATTTTGTATCCCTAAAAGGGGACGAGGTGGACCACGCAAATTTATCATAATACATGTTAGGTTCTATACTATTATACCAAATGTTTAAATTGGGCAATTTCCAAAATTAAAGGGGTTGGTCAAGTTACCCCTTCTAAATTTTTCAAGGGCTGCATTAATATACCCATGTCTTATAGAAGGTAAGGACCCCTGTATACGCTCATATAACCATATAGGATAATAACACGTCATCAAATCGATAAATTAGGTCAAAAACCTCTGAAATTTGAATTTTGGAATTTTTTTCCCCATGAAAGGGAACGACATAGACCCCCAATTCTGATAGAGGTACATACTATGGTCCTAGGCTACCATACCAATTTTTTAGATTTGGCAATTTCCAAAATTTAAGGGGGGTCCTAGGTACCCCTGCCAAAATTTAGGGGGTGGGCCATGGTACATCTGCCAAAATTGAGAGGGGGTGGGCCATGGTACATCTGCCAAAATTTAGAGGGGGTGGTCCTATGTACCGCTAAGTCATTGACCCCGGGCCAAGGTCATTGGCCTTTGACCTATGATGTCACAAAAAATTTTGCTGACTCTACTACATATACGTCGACCACTACTACTCCTGGTCATATTAAAATAATTAGCTCTATCATCTGCAGCCCGTGTGTACATAATTGAAACTGTTATATTATGTTCAAGAAAATCTGCCTGTACTGTTACAGTATGGTTCACAACTCGCCTCGCACTTCAAACCCCCCAAATGACTTGCAACTTCAACATCTTCTGGTCTACAAGTACAACAATCAACCGATATGAAAGGTGGAAATTCAGAAATTTGATGGTTATCTCTGATAATTGAGCGAGAATTTGATTGCCCTTTCTATTTTCGATCCCTATTTTTTTCTTTTTTGAAGGAGACGAGAAAAACGACGAAGGATCTCGAAAGCGTGAGGACAAATCTCTGAAGGAAGCATAGTCACAAACGTTAGAAAAATTGATTGGAAACTGTTTCCGATTAGAACATACGTGATTAAGTGACAGAAAACACCAGTACTTTCTTGTCCTTGTTGGAAATAGATATCAAATTCATTAAAAGCGATTTTGAAATTTCTCACTTATACAAGAAGTTTGAATATTGCCTAGAAACTGCATGTTGTCAACGACAGTGCCGAATGAGGTATCGTTCTTATTAAAATCTCTTCTAAATTGGTTGTTGAGGACGAAGATCGGATGCAATGTCTTCTACAGAATGGTTCCAACATAGTCGGAAAGAGTATCGTAACACGAACATAAGCAATGTAGTAAAGTTGTTTTAAAATAAACTGCTGTCTAATTGACTTGCAGCGTGTGAAATACTGTTTATGATTTTCATTTATTTTGATTTGAATAAAATATGTCTAAAGTAAGGAAAATTATATACTCAATATGAAAATTGAAAAATAATATTTTCTGTAACATGAATTTTATTCTTGAAATACATCCTATTTCACTTCACGTTTGCATGTGCGTTAACAACCATTCAGTGGAAACTAATATTCCTGAAACTTTGCATAAATTAACAAAACATACATTACAACAAACTGAGAAGTGAGGGCAAGCAAAATCTGAAGTTCAAAATTAATTCACTCTAGTCTATATATACTAGAATGAATTTATTTAGGGTGTTTCGAAACAACATCGACAACGTCTGGGATGTGCTGCCTGACACCAAGATAAAACGTAAAATATAGACCAACCTGGGTGTAGAAATGCCTCCATACGGCACTATGACAAACCGAAAATTTGTCGGAAAAACGCAAAAATAGTCGTAACTCGAGACCAAACTGTCTGATCGAAGTCGGGTAAAAGTCAATGTCTATTATTTTTAATCGTATAATGCATAATTGAATGTGGTGCAGGGGGAGTACAAGGATGACCCCCAAAGAAACTGGAGAATTCCGGTCTATCTTATCAAACATTGAATGAGGAAAACAAACAACAGTCATTATAACAACGAAAAAAAGGGCGGTCCGGAGTTGGATTCCTGGTGGGGATACTCGATCGAAAAGGTGTAACAGCTTTTTCAGGTCAGCCATCTTGAGTGAGGGCTTTCCTGGATTTTTCTTCATGTACACCAAGCAAATACTGCGATACAGGTCCCAGGCCGCTTTCTTCCTTCCCTTTCGTCAGATAGTGTGCTATGCGACGGACATAATCCCTTATATACGTGAAGGAATAAATAGCTTTAGATGCCGAAAGCCCATACATCTAATTCCTAATCCTTCCTATCCACGAACAAAAATCATAGAACATTGTTTATGTTAGAAAAAAAACTATTAGAAATCGAAAGAAATAGAGATACACATGTTTGATTGATCTACTTTATCTCAGTGCAGAATAAACTATCGGACAAAAGTTGTCCTTCCGATGAATACGTTCTTCGAGTGTATGACATATCATTTACGAAATATATTGAAATATATATGATTCGTAGGAGTATGCAGCTTTTGTAAGAGTAATAATTGAGAATGTTTTGTACTTTACAATAATCTATCTACTTAATTTCTTTCATTTCATTTTTTCTAACTGTAGAATCTGCCCTTGGTGTTATAACCTTCTTGAATTAATGTTTTAATATACTAAATTTTTACCTTCGCTATTACCCGATTGTCTTTTTTCTTCTTGCTCTTGAAATTCCCCTACGTTTCCTTCGCTGTGTCCCTTTACTTTATATACCTTTATATCTTATAGATGCCATGAATGGTGGGAAAGTTAAGAATAGTTACAATGGCAGAGAGGAACAGGAGGCTAGATGCCCAGTGACTTATCCCTAGAGACGTTTTAAATTGTAGTGTGAGACAAGTAATATAAAACCACGTTGTTCAGTGTACACAAATTTTCTGCTCCTAAATTTTTTTATGCCTCTCGACTTTCCCCCTGCAGGAAGTTAAAGCTGGCACTGTCACTCTTAACAATTCTTCACTAAGTTCTGGATTTAAAATTCTTTTCCCTGAATGTTTTACAGCTTAAGTAATAGTTCTCGTGACTCAATGAAGAAGTCTATGCGAGTGAGTTCACTATTGTTGGATACGTAGGTCTTGTAGAATTGTTCTTTGCTAAAATACAGTACAACATCATGTGAAATACGCTAATACAGAAATTGTCCTCATTCAGACTAGACCTTGTCAATATAAACTGGTTTTATCTGTACTATTTCTTGATGCAGTCTCGTGTCACCACTACATGTTCTTATCATTTGGTTATGAACTTATTTCGGCATGGTGGAATTCTGTTTCTCCGTCTCTCTAAAGGAAATTGTCTGAATCACTTCGTTACTCGCAAATCGAATCTGCTTGATGTATTTATACGCTATTGATTCAACTTGTATTATCACACAATTAATCAAGAAATGTATTTCTTAACATTTTGAACACTAAGATCCCCTTTGTGATTGACCTACAGAAAACTCTTTTCTTTAAAAAATAAAAACAATAATAACATATTAAGAGCCATTTTAATGTCGACCAGCCGACATTTTGTCCGCAACCTCCGGAGGGACGCGGCCCACCACTCGAGAATAAATGACCTGAAAAGTGTACTTATTGTTTTCGGACGAGGAAATTAGTGATTTCCAATTTTGTGCCTCAGTACTGTCTTATACATTGATTTCACACAGATTATTTACTTGATTGATATAGCTATTGGTTCTATTTCTTCCCTCAAAGTGAGACTATGGTGTTTCAGTGATAGAGGGCTCACTTCTGGTGCAAGAGGTTTCCTGTTGGATCTTTTTAAAGAACAATGTGTCCGTGAGTTCGCGGGGTTTTCTGATTTTCGTCTTCACTCTCATTTCATGAATTATTTTGCAATAATTAGTTTTCATTTTTCATATATGTCCATTCACCTAAATAACATAACGGTGAGAGTAAAAGACCAGCTTTTATTTCAATGTTTCCTCCGAGAGTTCTTTTTCTAGTTTAAAGTCCCATGATTATACACTTTAGGATAAAGGCGTCCAATGATTAATGAAAGTGAATGATTACAAATATTTTTTTTTGTGATTTCAACCTAGAATCGAATCCCGGACCACGCACACCAAAGGCGCACGCGCTAGACAGTAGACTAGGTAAGAAGACTGTCAGAGCGTTTATTCTGTAGTGAGACAAAGTAGATCAATCGAACATGTTTATCTCTGCTTCTTAGGAATTGTAACAGTGCTCTTCCAACTTGAACTATGCATTGTGATTTTTGTTCGTGAAAATAAGACACTCCTGAGGAAAAAGTACGGAACGAAGAGAGATGGGAGTGGAGAATGGCGAAAAGTTCATAACAAGGAACTGCCTAAGTTATACCTTTGGCGAACATCGTTTGGGTCATCAAGTCTGGGAGGCTCCGGTGGGCAGGTCATGTAGCTAAAACGGAGGAAAGTAGAAACAAGTTCGATTTTTTTAAATCCGAAAGCCAATCGGAACGTATCGTTAAAGACCTAGACAGAGATAGCAGGACAATATTAAGATAGATCACTCAGAAATACCAATACAAAGTAGAAACTGGATTCAGGTTAGCTAAGGACACAGGTCAGTGGAGAGCTTTTGTGATTGTGGCATTGAACCTCTAAGTTCCGTAAGGCATAAAGTTAGGTAGAAATATTGTATTTGATTACTTTTCTATTTTCCTCATTTAACATTTATTAACATACATAAGCAATTGTCGTTTATTTAGGGGGCGCCGCATCTGCACTATATTCAATTGTATATTAATAAAATCTATGATTAGAAGCAATGGACGTTCCGGTTCAGTCGATATTTCAGTTATGACTGTCTTTGCATTTTTCGACAAATGTTCGGTTAATCATAGCACCGAAAGGAAGCATTTTTACAACTAGGTTGGTTTATATTTTTTGTCTTATCAAAGTGTTTGGAAATATCTCGCAATTTTTTGGTGGTGTTTTAAAACACGCTATATATATATATATATATATATATATATATATATATATATATATATGATGGATCATTTATCTTGCTATGCTCACGTAATTTCAGAACTAAGGAACGAAAAATATGCAAATAATGGCAGAGGGACATTGTTTGATGTACTTTTCGACACTATTAAGTCAAAGTGTTGCCAACTTCACAATAAAGTTATATTTTTCAAACAGCATTACGTCAAGATTGCATATTTCAAATCTATGTCTCAAAGGAAGGTTTAGAATGTAACATATATTATTCGGTGCTACATACTAAGGACTCTAAACTATCCCAAACATCCCAGTTTGGGTTACCTCTACTGAAGTAATAATTCAAATGAGACAAGAGGTACTAGGTACACATCGAAAGTATTTTAATGCCTTATTACTATGATCATCGTATAACGGATTTAATGTGAATAGAAACAATTGCAAGGAGACGAAAATTTGATTTTTCAAGCCTCTATTTCGAAAAACCACTTGAATCAGTACATCATCGAATTACATAGATACTTAACAATGGATATGAAGATCATAATGCCGTTTACAGCAATTTGATGTCTCAAACCGTTTTGGAGATATGACATAAACTGTTAAAAAGTTAATGATGAAAATTGTGTAATTCCGAGAACTTATTGTAATTAGACATATCACAATGTGTTGTGCAAAATTATAGAAGAAAAATAAATAAAAAATGTTCTAAAATTTCTCACAAGTATGCCAATAAAATCAATATATCAAATTTCAACATTTTTTATATCTCTCGAATGATTTGAGCCATCAAATTGTTGGAGACAGAATTAGGATGTTTATGCCTATCGAAAACCATCTACGTAATTCGCTGTGATATTTTCCTATACACTTTTTTCAAAATATAGACATTTGAAAAAGTCAAATGTTCAATTCCTTGTAACTGTGTTTCTATGTGTTCGAAATTCGTCATATCACTACCGTAATATTCGTCCCTAAGGTATTTTGGCTATGTAATATCCTGTCCGTCTCACGTGCATTATTATTGTTGAACAACCCTCCAGACATTAGTTGCTTTTGGATGGTTTTGATACTATTGCGTCCTTAGTTGGCAACACTATATGAGAAGCATGGTAATATATGTTTTCGATTTACTTATGGATTTGAAATATGTAATAACCTGAGATAGCGCTACTTGAGGAAAAAAATACAATTTCATGCTGGAGTGGCAATAGTGTTAATAGCATTGTGATATAACAGAGTGCACGATAAAATATACCTCTGCCAAAATTAACAAGATGCACAATTTCAGCATCTGTTATTTATAAGTTTTTAAGTTACAACTTTGTATCAATATGAAAGTCCATCCCATTTATATATACGTACATATATGCATCTTCGAGTTTCTTTACGTTTCAGTATAGATGCGAGTGAATATTCGAGTGAGTAAAGGTTTATAATTGAGATTATGTAGCATACAAACGTCGAGATTCTTTTTGCAGGCAGCTTTATCCAAATAGTTCGACACTTTTCGTAATGAATGTTTAGGTCATTAGCTGTATTGTGACAGCTTACAGGTTGATCTTCTCAAATTTTGCTAGACTATAATCCAGGTTTGCTGTGATTGATCGCCCGCTGAGAGAAGTATTTTGACATCAACATTACCAGAACGAGAGTGACTTAACTATCGTTTCACTGATGATTTATGTAACGTATTTTGTCCATAAACAGCACTAATTTCTTTTATGTTTGCCCAGAATTTCCGCCTTATCCAAATAAAATTGTAAAACTTTACTCATCTTGATGGCTCAATACCGTAGCACATCTACTAAATCAACTGTGTGCTGACAATTTTGAGTTTAGCCTGAGCTGCTGCGACTCATATACCTTGAGATGTGGTGCACTAAATGTTGTGAAGAGCTCAATATCTTTTAGACGACCTAATAGATAGTGAGGCGCAGGTTTCCTGTAACAAATTAAACGTTCCAAGAATACATTTCATCAATATATTTAACTCCCTAATAAAATCGCCAATAATAGAAATCCAATACAAGTTCTGGCTCCAAGTAATGTTCTACAGAGGAAAAAGTGATTAGAAAAAGCGAGAAACGGATTCCTGCAATCTATTTAGCGTTCTAAGAATAAGCACCATCATCTCTCTTAACCATTTATTCAAACAGGAAGTAACAAAATTCAATCACTTGTTTTTAACGTTGATCTCTATAGAGTGAAAACTAAAATAAATAACCAGAACCGTATTTCTGTAATGAAATAAGTATCCCAAGAATATATTTCACCTTCACACTATTTTTTTCTACTAAAAGCTAAAGTGGTAGAAGTCTATTACCATTTCAGATTTCAATATTAACTAAGGAAATACATCTTCATACAAACCAAACTTCTTACGTCACACTGTACTCGTTGATATTTAATTATTATCAGAGTTTTCATTGGTGCCTCGTTTATACACTGTAATTCGGAACATTTTTAACAGGTGTTAAATAGTATCTACCTACAAAGCAAAACCAAACAACAATGATACCTGTTTCTAATCACATTACGTACAACGTCCTCCCCAAGACGAAGTCTCTTATTCCTGCAGTAGCTATTCCTGAAAAATAGCTCTCTTATTTCTGTATTAGAGAAATGATACCGACGTCGTTATGAGATTGCAAGAATGTCCTAAAATTTTAATGCACGAAATCTTTCTATTCTCTTTGGCCAGGGATACATTTTCCCTTAAACTTTAGAATACAAGTTATATTTCTTGTAGTTTGTGTGGAAATATTTCAAAGCAAATGTTCGATTTAAGCATTACAGTTAGTCTTCATTTTTACATGAGAGATTTTTAAAATTTCATTTGGTGAAATGAATTACACACTAGAAGATTTCAGTTTGAATATTTACAAGGGTTATATTTATCAGTACATAGGTCAAAAACCCAGAACAGGATTCTTGAGAATTTTTTGCGATAAGTAATTCTACAAATTGCGACAACTTTTTTCTTTTCTATGTCTAGGTTGATGTTTAATTTGACTTATGTAACAAGGATTGTTGATGAATTTTCTTGGAAGTTTTCCGAAAGTTATAATTTTGTTCATATTACATAAATAAATGTTCTAGTGATACCTAGCAAGACTTGATTTAGTTTAAGGAAAAAAAGAGAGAAGATTTAGTTCGGTGATATTCATTTATGGCTCAATAAATGTTTGCTTTGGATTTGAGTCTTGGATTGCATTCAGCATCGAAAGCATATGAGACGAGAACTTACATCTTAACGATGAATAAAATCCGGCTGTCCCATGCCAAAGATGCATACGCTATGCACAGAGCCCACAAAAGGTTTGCAGTACCAAAATCAACAACTAAATTTTTATTACCAAACCACAGAACTACCCTCTAGAACAGGGTTTCTCAATCTGGAAAGAGAGAAAGAGAAAGGTCGCGAACAGTGGTGAAAATATAAATATATTCGGATCTAGCAACAGAAAAAATATTATTAATTTCTCATTTTGATAGAGATGTGTTCATCTTCTTACTTGTCTAGTATAACAGAGAATATTAAATGAAATTATCAAGAAATAAAGAAGCTTTCCAAAAACAATCAGAATAAAACAAAAACGGAATGTTAAAAAATCCAGTCTTAAATGTAAGGAAATACAAAAGTACAACAAACACTACATGTTAAAGTACAACTGAAAGTGAAGGTTGCACGCATATACAACTAAAAGCAATAAACGGTAATAATGTAAACACTTATTAAAAGCCGGAAATTAGTTATGGAGGTCACTGGTATTAGGAGGCATGATATGAGAAAATATTAAGAAAGCCTTTTCTAGAACAATACATTGTTTTCAGTACATAATTTATTATTTCTATGATGCGTTTTACATTATTTGCTATAATATAGCTTTTGTGTTTCATAAATCGTTATAGTATGTAGTTTCATTAGGAAAAGCAAAAACTGACAGATCTAACAGATAAAACGCTTTACAAAGTAGGTAAAGGGTCAGCGTAAAATGTGTATTTAGCTTAGGAAATATTTGACGAGGAATTCGAAGCTGATATTCTGAAAGATATAGAATAAATAAATAATACCATTTCCTAAATACTGTAAGCTATCGTGAAAAAAGAAAAAAATCCAGGAAAACATACGTAAAATAATGAGTATTATCAGTCTCACATTCCACGTAAAAGGCGTCCTTTCTTGAAATTTGTTGATAAGTATTTAATGTAGAAAAGACAAACATATTAATTTATGTAGTGATATGGTTAGTAAGGTCAAGCAAATAAGTTTTATTTCTATAAACAAAGATTTGCACAAACAATAACATTCTTGCTCTCAATAGATAAGAATGAATGTCACAAATTCAATAAAAGATATCCTTGTGCTGTTGTACAATTATTTAGAGGAAATATGAATACCATAATTTGTAAAATTCTCCGTTCTATAGTTTTGTTAAGAAGTAGTAGTACAAAAGATAATTCTTGATCTCTGTGATACTGTTTTAGTAGCCACGTATGAAATGCGAGTGAAATTGTTTTTAAAGAAAGTTCAATATAAGTAAAATTATTATAATCGGATTTAAATATAAAAGGGACTTTGATATGAATGTAGGGACAGCATGGATGATAATATAGGCATTATTAGAGTGGAAACTAAGTAATTTAATATATTGGGAAAATATCTTATTGAATTTTCTCTATAATATATGTTTTCTTTATATATTTTATAGATGGAAAGATTAAAAATACATATGCTTGCAGTGTTTTTGTTGAAAACCAGCGTCTTTCTCTATTTTTACGGAGGGGCAATATACCTTACTCTTTAACTATGATGTTGAGTCAAACAAGTACAAATTTAGAGAAGATATGTAGCTTATAACGTTCGATTTTCTTCGAATGAAATCTCTTTGATGATAAATATTAGTTTAGTAATATGAGTCAAATTCAGAGTTGATTCAACTAATATCATAATATACTATCAATCACGCAGACACACTGTATACTTTATTTGCATTCAATGTTTGTGTCACTGGCACGAACATTCGTAAACTAACGGTGCATTGTACACGTTCATTCATCATGTTTGGTCCAAGTTGTTTCTTGATTTTTGGCTGCTAGATGCAACATGGCAGCTTTCGAACTGGTGTAGGAAAATCAATAGTAATTGAGTGTTCTCCAACCAAATGACATTATGAACATACACCATACTGTTTCCTAACTGACTGAATACAGCTGCTACTATTTGAAATATGTACTTAGTTTTTGACGACAATTGCATTGCACAGTTCCACCTATTGGTTACTTTACAGGTGACGAAACGTTACTTTACAGAACTTGGAGCACTAATTCTTTATTCTCAAAATTTCTCTTACTGCTAATGCGTATAGAAAGAAATAACCCATGTACGATACAATTTCACAGAACTGGTGAGAATTCTAAACTACACGATAGAACGTAAAGCATCTGAGAGTAATTCGTAATCTATTAAGCTTCCACCGGAAACACTAAGCCTTCATTCCATAACACAATTAATACATTCATATTTCCGTCATGAAAACGTTAAAAATAATACCTCAATAAACTTAGTATTGATATCTAAGTGATAAAGTACATTTTAACGAAGAAAATTAATGAAACGTAGGTGTACAATTATAAAAATTGTAATTATTTACCGTTTTGCTGAATATAACCACAAAGTTAACACTGCGATCTCAATTATAGCCCGATGTTCTTCAGAACTATTGAAAAATATAAGTACACACAAATAAAATGGCATCCACATAACATAATGACTTTTATTTTAATTTATGTTATACCATTGAGTAATAATAAAATATAACTAAGAAGCGAAATTTTGTTGTTGTGTTAGACGTCTAAACCGTACCGTCCCAAGCTCCGTCTTATAAAATTTTCACTAATCATCAATTAAACGAGTGCAACCCTACCTGTATTTAAAATTGCATGTACTTAACATTTAGAATGTTATCTTTGAGTGAAATGATAAATTCATCTATGATTTACTCATATCTGTTTGGTTACGAAATGTTTCCGTAACACTTTATGTATGAATATTTTCAACTTCCTTCGCATGAATAACTTACCTTCACATCCGTAAAATATAACAGACAGTTCTGTGTTCTTATACAATTCATGTAAGTTTTAAATTAGTTGATTACTTGTGGAAATAAGATTATTTTGCTATTAATTTTGGTTACTTGATAGATTTTTGTTCATCTTATCAATTCTTTTATTGTAATTGTGTGTGTTTCAAACACATCATTACGAAACTTTGCTTATTGCTACTACAACATCTTTCGTGATCAATTCCTGTACTTGTAGGAAACAATATGTATAGGTAAGCGATTAGGGTACGTGCTTTCGGTGTGGAGAACCTGCGCTCTATTCCCGACGGGAGCTCATGTACTTCGAGCTCATCCCATGTAAAGCTCTAGGTCCGCGCTTTATATAGCCTCTCTGCTGAAAGAGACGCTAAACTAAAATCAAATAAAAAACATGTTAATTTCTTCAGAAGTTATCTTGTAACGTTTTGTTAAATATTGCTTTCTTTTTAAATAGTTAATTCCTTGTTCTTATAAGTGTTAATATTGTTCTTTCAGAATCACTCGAATTTGGGTATAAAATTGGAAGGAATTGATCCGGACCTGCACTACTTCATATGGCAAGATTATTTGGTTTCTGTCTTATTTTTGGCAGCATCAGGAGCCATAGGATTATACTATGGATTTACCAAAAAACGTATGACAGAAATTGAATACTTGATGGGGTCGCGGAATATGACTGTAATCCCTATTGCACTTTCAAGCACTGCCACGTAAGATACTGTATTGTATGCTCTTTGTTATATATATATAGTACGTTTCATGGATCTTAGATTCGTAGAGTTCTCGATATATAAAGCACATGTAGAGTTAGAAACAATATTAAGTATAGTAACAAGCGAGAAAAATATCGCTTATACTGTAGTTCACAGTTTGTGGAATTAACTTGTCGTCTTTTGTATTCGAATTTCTTGAAGGTCTTAACAAAAGAAAATGTTACCAACAAAACTAGCTTTAATATTAGGTAAAAAATTTTAAAAATACAAGCGAAAATGCATTATATGACAAACCTTCCTCTATAGCCAACATTCAAAAACAAAATACGTACTAGAGCTGTAGAAGAATCTACTAGTTAAATGTAAACCTGGATACTTCACTCTGAAGAGGAAAGCTAGATCCAGATACACATCTTCTGAGGTATTTTCTGCCATGATATTATTATAGATATTATCTGTAGCATTTTCTTAGGATAATGCTAAAAAAAGCTTCCGTCCGTTATTCCACATAACAAATTTGAACCAAAACGAATTCTTTAATTCAGTTTTTACAATGGACAGCTTTAGTAATTACCTTGGGCGAGTTTGTTAACGGAATCAATCTGGTAAGATATTCAACGGTAATGGTGACTTTAAAGGTGGGAATCCATATTTCATACATGGAATTTCTTTGCATGATTAGTTTTACCGTTTTTATCAGATATTATTTGTAGATAAACGTTTGATTTATATATATATATATATATATATATATATATATATATATATATATATATATATATATATAATGTTGACAATATGAGCGGCCTATCCAAATATGGGAATGGTAAACTCTCCCCAAAATCTCTGTACCTAAACAAACAAGAAATGCCACTGAGAGGAAAAGAATTTCTTGCTGCTTATTTAAGTTAGATTACGGAATAGGAAAATATAAAAATTTGATAGTCAAAGAGAAACAATATTGCTATATCGTCGGGTTATACAACAGAATATTCTTCACTTCATGTCCAAAGAATGACTTCGACAAGAATACAAGAGGGCTCAACTTATGGAAGAATTTGAAACATGGACTTTTTAATGTAAGTAAGTATAGATGCTGAATAATCTTTCTCTTCTTAAGCAAAATTACTTTTTTCACTGGGCTGGTTCTTGGAATTCTTGTAAAATCTTTTAATTGAAAGAGCAGCGTATTTTAGACAACCCAAGCTAGTTTCAAAGTAACAATTGATACTATATAGTTAGGTTAGTATTTCTTACCTGCATATTTGAACTTTTAAAATATATGTGAGTTTCTTAGAAGTAGCTATGTAACGTAGGGGCACGAGGGCTCATTACTATAGACATTTTTATTGAATTTTATTCTATGTTTAGACAAGTTAATTAAGAATTATTATAACCTAACCCTTGCAAAACTGTCTTCCAATTACTAATTCAAAGTCTTTAATTGGAAATCTTCCCGACTAAGACTTCAAACATATCGAGTCTTCTCGTACACTTTTGGTTCTAGAAAGAGCATTAACGTAAATTTTTAAATAAGGAAATATCATATACTGGCGTGTGTTGGAACGTCGAAATTAGACACCTCAATTCAAAATCCCTGTTATATATAAAGAGTCCCTTATTAGAGACATGTAAAGTAATATGGAACCTGCGAGTAGTAGGCCCCCGCGTTTGCGCGAATTGACCTTGAACTCATTTTAGTGACGTCATAGGTCAAAGGTCAATGACCTTGGCCCGGGGTCAATGACCTAGGGGTACCTAGGACCACCCCCTCTAAATTTTGGCAGGGGTACCTTGGCCCACCCCCTAAATTTTGGCAGAGGTGCCTAGAACCACCCCCCTTAAATTTTGGAAATTGCCAAATTTAAAAATTGGGTATGGTAGCCTAGGACCATAGTATGTACCTCTATCAGTATTGGGTGTCTATGTCTTTCCCTTTCATGGGTAAAAAATTGCCAAAAATTCAAATTTCGGGGGTTTTTGACCTAATTTATCCCCTTTGATGAGGTGTTATTACCCTATATAGTTATATGGGCGTATACAGGGGTCCATTACCTTTCATAAGACATGGGTATATTAATGCACCCCTTGAAAAATTTGGGAGGGGTACGTTGGCCCACCCCTTAAATTTTGGAAATTGACCAATTTCAACATTGGGTATTATAGTACCGGACCCTAATATGTATCATGATAAATTTGGGTGGTCCACCTCGTTCCCTTCTAGGGGTACAAAATTGCCAAATATATAAACGTAAGCAATACGTTATACCACGTGTTTGGTTTTTGACCTAATTTATCCCCTTTGATGAGGTGTTATTACCCTATATAGTTATATGGGCGTATACAGGGGTCCATTACCTTTCATAAGACATGGGTATATTAATGCACCCCTTGAAAAATTTGGGAAGGGTACCTTGGCCCACCCCTTAAATTTTGGAAATTGACCAATTTCAACATTGGGTATTATAGTACAGGCCCCTAATATGTATTATAATAAATTTGGGTGGTCCACCTCATTTCCTTCTAGGGGTACAAAATTGCCAAAAATATAAACGTAAGCAATACGTTATACCACGTGTTTGGTTTTTGGCTCAATTTATCCCCTTTGATGAGGTGTTATTACCTTATATGGTTATATGGTCATGTATAGGGGTCCATTCCCTTTCATAAGATATGGGTATATTTGTGCACCCCTTGAAAAATTTGGGAGGGGCACCTTGCCCACCCCTTAAATTTTGGAAATTGACCAATTTAAACATTTGGTATTATAGTACTGCACCCTAACATGTATTATGATAAATTTGGGTGGTCCACCTTGTTCCCTTCTAGGGGTACAAATTTGCCAAAATATAAACGTAAGCAATACGTTGTACCACGTGTTTGGTATTTTGGCCCAATTTATTTCCTTGGATGAAGTCCTATTACCTTATATGGTTATGTATAGGGGTCTATTCCCTATCATAAGACATAGGTACATTTGTGCACCCCGGGAGGGGTACCTTGGCCCACACCTTAAATTTTGGAAATTGATCATTTTATATATTTGGTATTATAGTACTGGACCCTAACATGTATTATGATAAATTTGGGTGGTCCACCTCGTTTCCTTCTAGGGGTACAAAATTGCCAAAATATAAACGTAAGCAATACGTTATACCACGTGTTTGGTTTTTGACCTAATTTATTCCTTTGGATGAGGTCCTATTACCTTATATGGTAATGTATAGGTGTTCATTCCCTATCATAAGACATAGGTACATTGATGCACCCCGGGAGGGGATTCGGTATCATAGTACATGACTCAACATGTATCATGATAAATTTGGGTGGTCCACATCGTTCTCTTTTAGGGGTACAAAATTGCTAAAATATAAACATAAGCAATATGTTGTACCATGTGTTTGGTTTTTGGCCCAATTTCTTCCCTTTGATGAGGTTTTATTACCTTATATGGTCATGTATATAGGTTCATTTCATATCATAAGACATGAGTACATTGATGCATCCTTTAAAAATTTGGGAGGGGTATCTTGGCTCATCCACTCGGTTTTAGAAATTGTTTAATATAAGCATTTGGTATCATAGTACAGGTCTCCAATATGCACCACTATAAATTTGGATGGTCCACATCGTTCCCTTTTCATAGGTAAAGAACTACCAAAAATCAAATTTCGGAGGTTATTGACCCCAATTTAGCATGTTATATGGTTTATTACCTTTATATGTTTATGTTCCCTTTTAAATTTGGGAATTATCAAATAACAAAATTCGGTAAACGTTTTTTAGGGCCCATTGTAGATGTTGATGTTCCTCTTATGGCCAAATATTCAAATTTTAAATGTTATTGACCGGCTTTATTATTGAATAAGTACAGGATTTATTACTTTTTTCATAAGACACAGGTGTATTTGTGTACCAATCTTAAATTTTGGAAGGGATACATTTCTTATTGTCGTATCAATAATTGGTAATTGGATAGTATCTCATTCATTGGTTAAATCATTATGATCACGTGATCGGTTATTGACCTATGATGGGATTAGGAGTTCAGGACATTGGTACATTGAAACTTTGTAGGATAATTTGATAATGCGTCATTGGTTTTGATTATTCCCGCCAAATATAAACGTAAGCAAGACGTTGTGCCACGTGATTGTCCTTGATGAGGTAGTGTACAGGGATTCATTTCCTTTGTTGTGGTACTTCTTAAGTTTGAGTACACACACACTTCTAGAAAACAGTTGGTTCTACTCAGGTAAACAATTGACGGACATTATTGACATTATTGAACATATAATGATATGATTAACTCTAAGACTTAGGTATATCAAGAGAAGTATTCTTTAAATTTGGGAATGGTGATCAACAGAATTTTAACATAAGGTGCGAAATTTGAAACAATACATTGAACTTTAGTCACAGCTCATAGTCTAAGATCATTGGTGGTGATTGATTTGAAATCTGATAGCTAACCTTATTGAATCTTATGACTCATAGACGAAAGGCAATACATGCTACAACACTGGCAAAGTTATTGTTAATGCAATTTGATTGGTTGATCACTATCTGTCGTGCAATCTGATTGGTTGATCACTATCTTTCGTGCAATCTGATTGGTTGATGATTTTCAAATCTTTGCTGTATTCAGTTTTAAGTTTTGTTTAACATTTAAAAATCTTGGTTTCGTTCAACATTTTACACTCACTGATAAATATGATCAAAACCGTTTATTTGTTAATCGAATAGTTAAAAACCGGATAAAGTTTGACGGTTAACCGTGAAACGTAAAATTTTTTTAGTTTGAAATTTTTTTGCTTGAAAATTTTGTTTAAAATTTTCGTTTGAAATTTTTGTTTGAAATTTTTTCTCGTTTGAAATTTTTTGTTTGAAAATTTTTGTTCGAAAATTTTGTTTAAAATTTTTTGTTTAAAATTTTTCGTTTCCAAATTTTTTGTTTGAAATTTTTTGTTTCAAAATGTTTTCGTTTGAAATTTTTTGTTTGAATTTTTTTTCGTTTCAAAATTTTGTTTCAAAGATTTTTTGTTCTAAATTTTTGTTTCAAAGTTTGAGTTGATATTTTTAAAAGTTTGTGCACTCATTAGTAAAGAACTGGAACTGTTTAGAACAAAAACCTTTGACAACATGTGGTGCAATAGTACACGTCAGAACCTGGGGTTGTACTTGAAATGAAAAAACACAATTCATTGAAATGGATGATTTTATTACACTCCACATACATCCATACCAGATAGTGGTTCTGGATATTGTCGATACAATGTATTTTGAACTTCTTGCACTAGTTTGTCTTTAGCATATAATTTTAATTCCAGTTGAAGTCTTTTAAGGTCTATTGCGATATCAATTGGTGGAAACTCAATGTCCATTTGATCACAAATAAACTGTTTATCAATACAGGTATGCACCCACGAACGATGTTGACAACCATCACAATATCTAGATACATGTTGTACAATATGCATAACACATTTTTCAAAATAGTACTTTTTCAGGAATATACTAGTTTTGTTGCACACTTCCACTGCATGTTTCACACACTGAAATACGCTGATGAATTTGTTCCATTCAGTTTGTGTTAGATACACCATGTTGCGAGGGACATGGAATGTACTCTTTTTACGTAACAGCACCATCTTCTCTTCGAGGACTGTACGCAGCACCACTTCATGATTTGAGCCTAATGATTTGACTATGGTCACATTTAGCTCATCATGAAAATAATCGTTCATTTGGTCGATTCGTGAACATAATATTTGCCATTCTTCACAGGTCAGTTGTACACCAAATTGTTGTGCTTTGCCCAATCGAATCACAGGTTCAAATGTTCTAGCACTGATACCAATCATCACATGTTTTGTTTGAAATATATTTATTGGATAATAGCTTGCGAAGATGAACTCTTTATCGTTAGAAGTACACATCTTTCCTCCTGAAAAGCACTTGCTCAAATGATTTCGTGGGATGACACTGTATTTGCTGGTTTATAGTTATTGCTGACGTCATTGGTAAGGAATGTGCTGACGTTTGAATTCATGATTTCATCACAGTTGCTGACGTCATGCCGACCAACCAAATTCATACAACTACAGCTGACGTCATTGGAATGTGCTGATTCATGATTTCATCACAATGGCTGACGAATCTGGCTGTGTACTAAATTCAAGTTGATGACTTCGACCCAAAAATCCTTTGTAACATAAAGATACAGATCCAGTATTTAAGAAACGCAGCAGTTCTTCTTGTTTTGATGCTTCCATGGGTAAATATCTTGCTGGTAAAATTATATTCTTATCATTTTCAAGCTTCACTACGATTCTTAATCCAAACTTTGTAGGGATCATTTGGCTAGCTAAGATTCTATAAGGTACATTCTGTTGTAAATCAGTAATCTTGGTAAATGATTTCATCACATCACGTGTGTTTAGAAACTGCAGACAAGTAGCCATGATGATGTTATCATGAATACTAACTTGAACGATACTTATATATGATGCAAAACTGATGACGTTGCATTATCATTTTCTGACGTGTACTATTGCACCATATGTTGTCAAAGGTTTTTGCTCTAAACAGTTCCGGTTCTTTACTAATGAGTGCACAAACTTTTAAAAATGTCAACTCAAACTTTGAAACAAAAATTTAGAACAAAAAATCTTTGAAACAAAATTTTGAAACGAAAAAAAATTCAAACAAAAAATTTCAAACGAAAACATTTTGAAACAAAAAATTTCAAACAAAAAATTTGGAAACGAAAAATTTTAAACAAAAAATTTTAAACAAAATTTTCGAACAAAAATTTTCAAACAAAAAATTTCAAACGAGAAAAAATTTCAAACAAAAATTTCAAACGAAAATTTTAAACAAAATTTTCAAGCAAAAAAATTTCAAACTAAAAAAATTTTACGTTTCACGGTTAACCGTCAAACTTTATCCGGTTTTTAACTATTCGATTAACAAATAAACGGTTTTGATCATATTTATCAGTGAGTGTAAAATGTTGAACGAAACCAAGATTTTTAAATGTTAAACAAAACTTAAAACTGAATACAGCAAAGATTTGAAAATCATCAACCAATCAGATTGCACGAAAGATAGTGATCAACCAATCAGATTGCACGACAGATAGTGATCAACCAATCAAATTGCATTAACAATAACTTTGCCAGTGTTGTAGCATGTATTGCCTTTCGTCTATGAGTCATAAGATTCAATAAGGTTAGCTATCAGATTTCAAATCAATCACCACCAATGATCTTAGACTATGAGCTGTGACTAAAGTTCAATGTATTGTTTCAAATTTCGCACCTTATGTTAAAATTCTGTTGATCACCATTCCCAAATTTAAAGAATACTTCTCTTGATATACCTAAGTCTTAGAGTTAATCATATCATTATATGTTCAATAATGTCAATAATGTCCGTCAATTGTTTACCTGAGTAGAACCAACTGTTTTCTAGAAGTGTGTGTGTACTCAAACTTAAGAAGTACCACAACAAAGGAAATGAATCCCTGTACACTACCTCATCAAGGACAATCACGTGGCACAACGTCTTGCTTACGTTTATATTTGGCGGGAATAATCAAAACCAATGACGCATTATCAAATTATCCTACAAAGTTTCAATGTACCAATGTCCTGAACTCCTAATCCCATCATAGGTCAATAACCGATCACGTGATCATAATGATTTAACCAATGAATGAGATACTATCCAATTACCAATTATTGATACGACAATAAGAAATGTATCCCTTCCAAAATTTAAGATTGGTACACAAATACACCTGTGTCTTATGAAAAAAGTAATAAATCCTGTACTTATTCAATAATAAAGCC
Source organism: Thermobia domestica (assembly GCF_964235325.1). Lineage (NCBI taxonomy): Eukaryota > Metazoa > Arthropoda > Insecta > Zygentoma > Lepismatidae > Thermobia > Thermobia domestica. Next base: position 131,495,475 of record NC_137466.1, on the reverse strand, counting down.
GGTCAATAACATTTAAAATTTGAATATTTGGCCATAAGAGGAACATCAACATCTACAATGGGCCCTAAAAAACGTTTACCGAATTTTGTTATTTGATAATTCCCAAATTTAAAAGGGAACATAAACATATAAAGGTAATAAACCATATAACATGCTAAATTGGGGTCAATAACCTCCGAAATTTGATTTTTGGTAGTTCTTTACCTATAAAAAGGGAACGATGTGGACCATCCAAATTTATAGTGGTGCATATTGGAGACCTGTACTATGATACCAAATGCTTATATTAAACAATTTCTAAAACCGAGTGGATGAGCCAAGATACCCCTCCCAAATTTTTAAAGGATGCATCAATGTACTCATGTCTTATGATATGAAATGAACCTATATACATGACCATATAAGGTAATAAAACCTCATCAAAGGGAAGAAATTGGGCCAAAAACCAAACACATGGTACAACATATTGCTTATGTTTATATTTTAGCAATTTTGTACCCCTAAAAGAGAACGATGTGGACCACCCAAATTTATCATGATACATGTTGAGTCATGTACTATGATACCGAATCCCCTCCCGGGGTGCATCAATGTACCTATGTCTTATGATAGGGAATGAACACCTATACATTACCATATAAGGTAATAGGACCTCATCCAAAGGAATAAATTAGGTCAAAAACCAAACACGTGGTATAACGTATTGCTTACGTTTATATTTTGGCAATTTTGTACCCCTAGAAGGAAACGAGGTGGACCACCCAAATTTATCATAATACATGTTAGGGTCCAGTACTATAATACCAAATATATAAAATGATCAATTTCCAAAATTTAAGGTGTGGGCCAAGGTACCCCTCCCGGGGTGCACAAATGTACCTATGTCTTATGATAGGGAATAGACCCCTATACATAACCATATAAGGTAATAGGACTTCATCCAAGGAAATAAATTGGGCCAAAATACCAAACACGTGGTACAACGTATTGCTTACGTTTATATTTTGGCAAATTTGTACCCCTAGAAGGGAACAAGGTGGACCACCCAAATTTATCATAATACATGTTAGGGTGCAGTACTATAATACCAAATGTTTAAATTGGTCAATTTCCAAAATTTAAGGGGTGGGCCAAGGTGCCCCTCCCAAATTTTTCAAGGGGTGCACAAATATACCCATATCTTATGAAAGGGAATGGACCCCTATACATGACCATATAACCATATAAGGTAATAACACCTCATCAAAGGGGATAAATTGAGCCAAAAACCAAACACGTGGTATAACGTATTGCTTACGTTTATATTTTTGGCAATTTTGTACCCCTAGAAGGAAATGAGGTGGACCACCCAAATTTATTATAATACATATTAGGGGCCTGTATTATAATACCCAATGTTGAAATTGGTCAATTTCCAAAATTTAAGGGGTGGGCCAAGGTACCCTTCCCAAATTTTTCAAGGGGTGCATTAATATACCCATGTCTTATGAAAGGTAATGGACCCCTGTATACGCCCATATAACTATATAGGGTAATAACACCTCATCAAAGGGGATAAATTAGGTCAAAAACCAAACACGTGGTATAACGTATTGCTTACGTTTATATATTTGGCAATTTTGTACCCCTAGAAGGGAACGAGGTGGACCACCCAAATTTATCATGATACATATTAGGGTCCGGTACTATAATACCCAATGTTGAAATTGGTCAATTTCCAAAATTTAAGGGGTGGGCCAACGTACCCCTCCCAAATTTTTCAAGGGGTGCATTAATATACCCATGTCTTATGAAAGGTAATGGACCCCTGTATACGCCCATATAACTATATAGGGTAATAACACCTCATCAAAGGGGATAAATTAGGTCAAAAACCCCCGAAATTTGAATTTTTGGCAATTTTTTACCCATGAAAGGGAAAGACATAGACACCCAATACTGATAGAGGTACATACTATGGTCCTAGGCTACCATACCCAATTTTTAAATTTGGCAATTTCCAAAATTTAAGGGGGGTGGTTCTAGGCACCCCTGCCAAAATTTAGGGGGTGGGCCAAGGTACCCCTGCCAAAATTTAGAGGGGGTGGTCCTAGGTACCCCTAGGTCATTGACCCCGGGCCGAGGTCATTGACCTTTGACCATGTTCTGACGTGTATTATTGCACCACAATGTTGCCAGAGATTTTTGTTTAAACAGTTCCGGTTCTTTACTAATGAGTGCACAAACTTTTAAAAATGTCAAATCAAACCTTGAAACAAAAATTTCAAACAAAAATTTCAAAACAAAAATTTCAAAGAAAATTTTGAAACAAAAATTTCAAAACAAAACATTTCAAAAAAATTTTGAAACAAAAATTTCAAACAAAATTTTGAAACATAAATTTCAAACAAAATTCTGAAACAAAAAATTCAAACACAAATTTGAAACAAGAGTTTTCAAACAAAAAAGTTTCAAACAAAAAATTTTCAAACTAAAAAATTTTACGTTTCACGGTTAACCGTCAAACTTTATCCGGTTTTTTAACTATTCGATTAACAAATAAACGGTTTTGATCATATTTATCAGTGAGTGCAAAATGTTGAACGAAACCAAGATTTTTAAATGTTAAACAAAACTTAAAACTGAATGCAGCAAAGATTTGAAAATCAGCAACCAATCAGATTGCACGAAAGATAGTGATCAACCAATGAAATTGCATCAACAATAACTTTGCCAGTGTTGTAGCATATATTCCCTTAAGACTATGAGTCATAAGATTCAATAAGGTTAGCTATGTATCCCTGTACACTACCTCATCAAGGTCAATCACGTGGTACATCGTATTCCTTACGTTTATACTTGGCTGTACTAATCAATACCAATGACGCATTCTCAAATTATCCTACAAAGTTTAAATGTACCAATGTCCTGGACTCCTAATCCCATCATAGGTCAATAACTGATCACGTGATCGTACTCATATTTCACAATGATTTACCCAAAGAACAATTACCAATTATTGATATGACAATAACAAATGTACCCCTCCCAAAATTTAAGATTGGTACACAAATACACCTGTGTCTTATGAAAAAGTAATAAATCCTGTACTTATTCAATAATAAAGCCGGTCAATAACCTTTAAATTTTGAATATTTGGCCATAAGAGGAACACCAATGGGTCCTAGAAAACATTTACCGAATTTTGTTATTTGATAATTCCCAAATTTAAAAGAGAACATAAACATATAGAGGTAATAAACCATATAACGTATTAAATAGGGATCAATAACCTCCGAAATTTGATGTTTGGTAGTTCTTTACCCATGAAAGGGAACGATGTGGACCATCCAATTTTATAGTGGTACATATTGAAGACCTGTACGAAGATACCAAATGCTTATATTAATCAATTTCTAAAACTGAGTGGATGAGTCAAGATACCCCTCCCAAATTTTTTAAAGGGTGCATCAATATACCCATGTCTTATAATAGGGAATGGACCAATATACATAACCATATAATCATATAAGGTAATAGGACCTCATCCAAGGGGATAAATTGAACCAAAATACCAAACACGTGGTTGTAGTAAAATTTGGCAATTTTTTTTTTTACTCATGAAAGGGAACAAGGTGAACTACCCAAATTTATCATAATACATGTTAGGGTCCAGTACTATAATACCAAATATATAAAATGAGCAATTTCCAAAATTTAAGGGGGGTGGTCCTATGTACCCCTCCCAAAACTTTTAAAGAGTGCACAAATGTACCTATGTCTTATGATAGGTAATGGACCCCTATACATGACCATATAACCATATAAGGTAATAGGACCTCATCCAAGAGGATAAATTGGGCCAAAAGACCAAACACGTGGTTGTACTAAAATTTGGCAACTTCGTACCCCTAAAAGGGAACGAGGTGGAACACCCAAATTTATCATAATAATACATGTTAAGGTCCGGTACTATAATACCAAATATATAAAATGGTCAATTTCCAAAATTTAAGGGGTGGGCCAAAGTACCCCTCCCAAAAATTTTAAAGAGTGCACAAATGTACCTATGTCTTATGATAGGTAATGGACCCCTATACATAACCATATAACCATATAAGGTAATAGGACCTCATCCAAGAGGATAAATTGGGCCAAAAGACCAAACACGTGGTTGTACTAAAATTTGGCAATTTCGTACCCCTAAAAGGGAACGAGGTGGAACACCCAAATTTATCATAATAATACATGTTAAGGTCCGGTACTATAATACCAAATGTTTAATTGGGCAATTTCCAAAATTCAAGGGGTGGGCCAAAGTACCCCTCCCAAATTTTTAAAGGAGTGTACAAATGTACCTATGTCTTATGAAAGGTAATGGACCCCTATACATGACCATATAACCATATAAGGTAATAACACCTCATCAAAGGTGATAAATTAGGTCAAAAGACCAAACACGTGGTTGTACTAAAATTTAGCAATTTTTACCCATGAAAGGGAACAAGATGGACCACCCAAATTTATCACGATACATGTTGAGGCATGTACTATGATACCGAATGCTCAAATTGGGCAATTTCTAAAATTGAAGGGGTGGGCCAAGGTACCCCTCCCGGGGTGCACCAATATATCCATGTCTTATGAAAGGTAATAGACTCCTGTATACACTCATATAAACATATAAGGTAATAGGAACTCATCCAAGGGGATAAATTAGGTCAAAACCAAACACGTGGTTGTACTAAAATTTGGCAATTTGGTACCCATGAAAGGGAACGAGGTGGACCATCCAAATTTATCATAATACATATTAGGGTCCTATACTATAATACCAAATGTTTAAATTGGGCAATTTCCAAAATTTAAGGGGTGGGCCAAGGTACCCCTCCCAAATTTTTCAATGGGTGCATTAATATACCCATGTCTTATGAAAGGTAATGGACCCCTGTATACGCCCATATAACTATATAGGGTAATAACACATCATCCAAGGGGATACATTAGGTCAAAAACCTCCGAAATGTAAATTTTAGGCAATTTTTTACCCATGAAAGGGAACGACATTGACCCCCAATACTGATAGAGGTACATACTGTGGTCCTAGGCTACCATACCAAATTTTTAGATTTGGCAATTTCCAAAATTGAAGGGGTGGGCCAAGGTACCCCTCCCAAATTTTTCAAGGGGTGCACAAATATACCCATATCTTATGAAATGGAATGGACCCCTGTATACGCCCATATAACCATATAGGGTAATAACACCTCATCAAAGGGGATAAATTGAGCCAAAAACCAAACACGTGGTTGTACTAAAATTTGGCAATTTTGTACCCCTAGAAGGAAATGAGGTGGACCACCCAAATTTATCATAATAGATATTAGGGTCCTGTACTATAATACCCAATGTTTAAATTGGGCAATCTCCAAAATTGAAGGGGTGGGCCAAGGTACCCCTCCCAAAAATTTCAAGGGGTGCATTAATATACCCATGTCTTATGAAAGGTAATGGACCCCTGTATACGCCCATATAACTATATAAGGTAATAACACCTCATCCAAGGGGATAAATTAGGTCAAAAACCTCCGAAATTTGAATTTTTGGCAATTTTTTACCCATAAAAGGGAACGACATAGACACCCAATACTGATAGAGGTACATACTATGGTCTTAGGCTACCATACCAAATTTTTAGATTTGGCAATTTCCAAAATTTAAGGGGGGTGGTCCTATGTACCCCTGCCAAAATTTAGGGGGTGGGCCATGGTACCCCTGCCAAAATTTAGAGGGGGTGGTCCTAGGTACCCCTAGGTCATTGACCCCGGGCCAAGGTCATTGACCTTTGACCTATGACGTCACAAAAATTTTTGCTGACTCGGCGAGCCATAACGGGACCACTACTACTCTGCGTATTGCAAATAATTATATCAATGCAGATTTATTAAATAATATTCGTAATTGACACCTAGAATGAAATTAAATTATTACTACGAGTATTATTTCCATAATTATTAATAACCCAACTTGCGACAACATGAAGCAGAATTGTTTAAATTAAAATAACTTTAGTTCTTTATTAGTACCAAAATCAATAATGTTACTATTTATTTATCAACTATAGTCATTTTTAAGTCTGTTCTCTATTTTCACTATAACTTTTGAATTTTATGAGTACCGACTATTTAATATCTGAATAAACACATTTAAAAAACACTAAGAATGACAAGAGGAGAAATTAAATCAATTACAGCATGTAAACATAGCAGAGCGATAACTAAATTGAAAACAAACACTTTAAACGAAATTCTATTGTGTGTCTCCATAAATAGAAAGGAAAACTCAAGTGATAAGAATATGCATTTGCAGTGTTAAAGTATACATTCTGATTTGAGCAAATAAATATAATTTCTTTCGAAAAGGGTGTGTGAAAATTAAGCTTATATAATTAAATGCTTCTACCGTATGAAAGATTATATATGCCAACTGTTAATACTAGCTAACTGATACAAATGAAACCCGTACTGTCTGCTCTTTAGCCCTACACTTAGAAAAAGTCTTCCTTTGTGTCTGAGAAATCGTTTTTATGTGAGCACCGATAACAGGTCTCCTTAAGAGTGAGAGTTTGAAATTATCATTCATGAAAAATGGGTGAAAGTAAAGGAAGTTGTTTAATTCTCAATCCCATGGGCGGCGATTAGGGGGGGGCAAAGGGGGGCAGTTGCCCCCCCACTTTTTTGAAGTGACCCACTAATGAATACAGTTTCATTTGGAAATGTAAAATTTTCGTATGTATTACTGGTTCATAGGGGAAAAAATAGTTCCATATAATATTTGCATTTTCGTGAGTTCGTATTGGTTGTCTTACCGTGGAGTTAAGAAAGCTACAGGAATTGCGTTTTAATTGCCACAGAAAACGGTTCAAAAATTAACCTATTGGAGCGCAACAATTCCAGCGTACTTTCATTTCTTCTTACAAAGATTCGATATGCTAATCAAGCTCTTTGAAACTAACTGAGAGAACATTTCGCAAAAAAATAAAAATAAAAGTAAAAAAGGTCTTTCACAAGTTATTCTTTAATTACACAAAAATTGATAGTTCCTAAAATGTATTTTCTTCTTTCTAATAGTATGGAATATTGATTACAAAGAGAGTTGATTTTGAGTTTAACGTGCCTTTCAGCAGCGAGGCTATATGAAAAAGGACCTCCAAACCACATGAGCTTCCACCGGGAATCGAACCCATGTATTCCATTCCAAATGATTAAAAGGAGAGTAATAAACAACTTCTACCTTTTCCATTGTTTTCCAGTGTAATATACGAGTGAAGTGGCGTGTTTAGGGGTGTACTAGTGTACATACAATTAAATTTAGTGAATTCGACATAATTCTAAGTTTTTGGATTATTTTGTAAAACTGGAGTGTGGAGTATTTCTAAGTTTTGTTAAGTTTTGATGTATTTCAAGAAAGTGAAAACTGCACCTAATGGCAACGAACATTTTTCGGAAGCTGCAAAAATATTTCTTTAAATGTCGTAGCATATGTTTGTGGCATTTACTGTCTTTCTAAGAGTAATAACATACATTTAATAGTATATGTGGAATTAAAGATGTAAGTTGTACATTAATCCCTGGTTTAAATATAATTTTGCGAAACAAACCTCATTATTCATTACTATGATTAATATTATTCTTTCTATTTATTTGTTTTGCAATTTATTAAATAATCTGATTACACAATTTTCCAGATTGAATTTTAAGATGTTCATGAGCAAGGAATCAAATTTCTTCTTACACCTTCGTTGTTTAAGAATACAAAGGGCTAGTATCTACTTGCGTTGCTCTTGTTAATTTACTTAGTAAAATATGAAATACGATATACAGTATTTTAACTGAAAAAGATAGTATCCTATTAGTTATACAACCTTTCGTCAAACAATGTGCAACCAGGAAAATGAACATTGATATACAAATATTTGTGTCTTGCCCCCCCACTTTTAACCTCCAATCGCCGCCACTGCTCAATTCTATATTGTTGTTTTCCTTATGAATGACAATTACTAAATCTCGTGCATAGATAACAAACAATTTGTCGAATTTACGAAAGAAGTTTTAACAGTGCAATAATATGGCCATACGTTCACGAAATAATTTTTTTTAGCATCCTGACAAAATTGAGATGGTTGTACGATTTATATTTGACCAATTTCAAAGATATTCAACTTACTATAATCATCGCAATCTTTACCGATGGTACTGCAGGCACATAGCAGTGTAGACATCAAAGTATCTACCTCTAAAAGCTACCATGAAACGCATGTATGTCCATTTAATCCCTCTTCTTCCTGCATGTTTTCATATGCTCAATCAGGTACGGAGTCGTTGATATTCTAGATGTCGATTAAACTGTGAAAAAGTTCAGAGTTACATTGGGTTGGCGTCAGGACTTCTTACCAATAATACAGACATCCGTTTCCTGCTCAATATCATGATAAAACCAAGGGATGATCGAGCAAAATGGCTGGACGCTTTGTCCATGTAGAACAACTCTGCTGGCATCACCAATGTACAGTTGTTGAATCCAAGCCGAGTAGTGTCATAATAGGTTCCCTCAACTATTTTGCATTCACAATCACATTTTTTATCACTCTCACGTAATAACAACTATCCATCATATCTGAATCATATGAGGACCTTAAATCCACTTGGGAAATTCCCTTGAAAGTGGCGAAGAAAGCTGTTGCAATCCCTAGTATTGCTGTAACAAATACACCAGCGCCAGAATATCCAACCAGGATTGAGATTGATGGATGTTTAATTCACTATCATGACTGATATTTGGACCCAGGTAGGTACTTTCCAAACAGTTTACTGGAGCTCGTTTTTGGTTCAGTAACCTAACGTCGTAGGAAGTTATTAACCTTTTCCTATGAACGTGCCACAGGTCAAGACGGAGATTGCTGATAGAAGAAAGAGTCAAATTTAATATTCGTCCATCTTATGCTGCGGTTATGCGTTCTCGAGGCTTGTCATCTGTAATGTTAATGCTCATATATATATATATATATATATATATATATATATATATATATATATATATATATATATATTGTGGCAGAGCTCATATTTTATGCTTAACTTTCATATACAGTTTATAAAATTCATTTTATTAAAGATTTTATTTTTGTTTTGGTTAAGGATTGAAGAACAAAAACACGGAAATAATTAATATCAGTATAAGAAATCACATGAATGTAATTGTTAGTAAAATTCATAAGCTTGTATTGTCAGCTATTCTAAATAACATCTTAGCAAATTGTTCTTCGTCTGAGAATTCAGGAACCGAATTCTACAAATGTGTAAACGAGAACAATTAACAGAATTTTATGGTCATACATTTGTAAAATTATTGTCAACACCAGACACATTCACGGGTATGTAGAAATTGCCAAGAATCATGAGACAAAGCATTCCAAGTGTAGCCAGTTGTTGATTGCAATGAGGAAACAACCTCGTTTCATCAAGAAAGGAGAACACGCGCTTCTGACGTCATGCGACTGTGGCGAATTCCGTGGTACAGAAGTTTGAACAAAAACTGAAGGAAGATAGGTCTGGAGATCAGAAGGTGTGATCAGAAGTGATCAGAAGTGAAGATCAGGAGTCGAGTAGTCGAGTTGATCTGAGAGAAGAGAAGAGAATCGATGTGACTGATCCTAAGTCACATAAACTACTTCGTTAAGTGAACGAACATTAGAGTTATACATATAACGTATAATAGATGTGGAGTTCTATCACATCAGAATCACCGATGACAACAACGTAGGTTCCACACAATCGAGGTACAAACCACGAGTCTGCAGTACAGAGATATCAACCCAGGCGATATCTCTCAACCTGAGGCCAATCACGGAGAGACCACCAAGGACCACCACAGAAGGACCAGCTGAATTGAATTCCAGAGGTATGTGTTACTTTAAAGTCAGTAATCAACAGCTCAATGCTTGGTTTGCGATGCTCAATCTGGCGAAACATCTAAATACCCGTAACTAACGACATAACATTTTACACTTGCACATTTCCTATAAGAAATACAAACATCTTTTATTAATTTATTTCTGAGTCGTGATTTTACGATAAAATTCCCATAAGATTATGTACGGTAAATTAACCTCTTGCATAAACGTAGAAAACGTTCCCACTCATTTCAGATGGTGAGTGGAAGATAACTTCATCAGTTCACTGTTTCATCCTAGTATTTTTAGACCCGAACTGAGGAGGTTGTCAATATATATATATATATATATATATATATATATATATATATATATATATATATATATATATATATATGTAAACAAAAATTACGAAAAACTCAAGTGGCCTATAATATGTTACTTAAGACAACCAGTTTCATAATCATATTATTTAACATATTTTGTAGGAATTGTTTGGCAGATGATTCCAGTATTGGATATATACCAGCAGTTGATTTACAATATACAAAGGAACTTCATGATAAATATTCAGATCTACCATTGCCTCCAGAAAATTCTATAAATAACAAGAAACTTCCGAAATTATTAACAACACTTTACGATAAAGAGAAATATATTTTACGTTATCAAAACCTAAAGTTCATAGCATCACAAGGTCCTAACTAAAAGAGATACATAAAATATTAGAATGGTTAAGAAAATGTGTTGATTTCAATGCAAAAGCTCGATCACAAGTAAAGGATGATTATGAAAATGATTTTTACAAGCTAGCAAATAATACAGCTTTTAGCAAGAAAGGAGAATATAATAAAAAAGAAGATATAAGAATAGCACATAAAAAAATTGTGGAAAAATAATTGCGAAACTTCCTTTTAAAGATAGAACGATATTTTCTGAAAATCAAGCTGCTATTCATATGCATAAAACTAAAATCTCTTTTAACAAGATTATCTACATTGGAATGTCAGTTCGAGATATACATATCTCATATCTGTCTGGATCATTTCCATTACAATGTGTTAAAGAAAAGAAATAAAGATAAAGTGAAATTATTAATAAATGATACTAATTCTAATATGGCGCATGTTGAAACAATAATATATATATATATATATATATATATATATATATATATATATATATATATATATATATATATATATATATATATATATATATATATATATGAAGATATGAAAAATATGTATGAGCATTTACATACATCTGATTACAAAGACGATAATGAATATTGGTTGAAACAGCTTAACAAACAATATTAGGAAATTTTAAAGATGAGCTTAAAGATGTTGTAACAGAGAAGGTCGTAGGTCTTAAATAAAAATGTATACAACTAAGCAAAAGGAGGAAAGCGATATTAAAGAAGGTGAAAAAGGAAGATCAAATAATAAAAGCAAAATAAATAGAATCAAACTTTGCTAAATGAGAAATATCTTTCAAGGATTATCAAGATTTTGTGTTGCAAGATAAGGAAGTATACAAAATACAAAATACAATTTAAAGTGAAAAGCATAATGCATATTCAGTAGTAGAAAATAAACTAACATTAAGCTCGTACGATAACAAAAGATATACTGTATATATATATATATATATATATATATATATATATATATATATATATATATATATTAGAGGATGGGATACATACTCTAGTTTGGGATCATTATAGGGTAGATTTAAAGAAAGAAATAATGTAAGTAAAAGGCTAATTGTAACTGCGGTGACTATTAGCCTTTACTTACATTATTTCTTATTATTATCACCTCTCACAATATAGTGATAATTAAAGGAAGAAAATTTAATAACAAAGATAAATGAATATGATAATATCACTTTAAGGAAAAAGCGAATAAAGAACAAAAGATATAAATTAAATATATTGTTTAGATATAAGTATTTTGATGTAAATAGACATAAGGTGTTTTAAGGTTGATTTTCATAAAGTACTATAAAGAGATTACAATGATAGAAGTTAATTAAGCGCTAAAAGTATCAAAACTAGCAAATTCATAGTGAGAGCAGAAAAGATTAATTTCTTCATTAATGTTAAATGATATGTTTTCATTTTTACAAGCTTTACAACGATAAAAACGATTTAAACCAACGAAATGTTCAGAAAATATACTCTCTAAAATATGTACTTCTTTATTAAAATAAAAATAACTCATAATAATTCCCATAACGTAACGCATAGAGTAATAATATAGTATTCAGTGACGTAACATTCTCTCTCAGACGTTCATTAGCATATAAATGTTCATATTAATGTAAGTAATACTGACATCATAGTATCAAATTATTGATGTACAATTTTAATTGTTGCTTTTTTTTTATATGTACAATTTGAACATTTCATTGTTTCACCATATTATATATTAGATATATAAAACGATTCGTAAATCGAAACAATCCAGTTTTTAAATTACAATTCGATACTTGTAAAAGATTAAGTAAAAGAGAGATAATATATATGTACATATTATCACTGCATACTATTCAGTATAGATTAATTATAAAAGAAAAACTTCTTCTAATGATTTTGCAGGAGGTAATGTACCTAAAATGGAAGCCACATTTCCTCGCTGAACTGCTATGCTGATACGTTGTATCAGAAAAGTAGAAGCCCGCTTGTCACCAGTAAGGTGTGCTATACGTTGGCCTACTTCTTTGATGAAATTGAGCCCTTCGAGACCCCAAATGCCGCTCGATTCAATGGCTACGGGCACGAACATGTATCTATTGAGCAGATCTTTATATTTTCTTCTTTTCTCGCATTCTCTTCGGGCTGCAATAGCTCCTTCTCGAGATGAAGAAAGAGTCAAATTAGATGACGCGAAAGTGTCAGAGCATGTGAAATCCCAGAGAAGAATCCTCCCCCTCTTCCATGGTACCAGCGTCATGCCATCTGGTCTTTTGCCATCAGATCTGTTACACCCCACAGGTTCACGGACAGATGGAACTTCCGCCGATGTGAGTGCTCTCCAGATAATGTCATTCACGTTCGAATGCCTCACATGTCTTCCGGAGCTACTTATACAAGACAGACCATGTAGACCATTCTGCTTGACTGATGCACCACATTTAGAGCAGTTGTGTGATTCACAGATGTCTACTCCTAGGCGAAGTGCAACTGCAATACGAAAACTTTCGTTTGGAAGGTGCAGTCCTAGGGTGTGTGAAGGTAATGCCTTTCTAAAAGAAATTGTAAAATATTTGAAACAATTTAGAGAATGAATAATTTCATTTAGTCTATTGCTTACCCAACGCAAATCACAAATTGTATAAACTAAAAATTTATGTGAATATTTCTCATGATCTTTATATACAACACAACAACCATGGTATGGATTAACTTTCTTAATTAGCATAATGATTTACATTTATTATTTCAAAAAATGTTTAACTTCACTTATATGTATTTTTGTATTGAAAAATCTTCATTTTGAGTTCTTATGATGTAAGTGTCTTAAAATTCTCATTAATTACATTCCGTTTCTTAATGCTGTTTACGCTAGGATAATTTAAGCGTAGTAAGTTTCATATAATGTATTTTGAATACAAAAGACTTAAAAACGGAAAGTATGCTGAAATTGGTAATATTTACACTACTAAGGACGTCAAGATAAATGATCCACCCAGCATATACATACATTCTTTTATATTATAATCTAATATAAATAAAATAAAGAGTTTGTTTCTGTGTCCATTTGTCTGCGTCTGTGCGGCCTGGGGACCAGACGGGGGTCACCCGTGGGGGGGGATTCCGAGACATGTAAAAATAATCTAAAATGACTGATATTAAGGTCAAATCCATGGTTTTCGTGGTCGCTGAGCTCAATGCTGAAACTCAAGATCGTGGTCACTTTTATATTTAGCCCCCATCAGCTAAGGAACGGGAGCCATAATAAAGGGGATCATCGAGACATGTAAAAATAATCCACAATGACCGATATTAGTGTTAAATCAATAGTTTTCACGGTTGCTGAAATCAATGGTGATACTCCGACAGGCGTTGACTTCCTAATATAGCTCCATCAGCTGGGCCGAGAGGCGTTGTTTTTTGGAAATTGGAACCAAGGAATCATAGGGGGCGTTTACCAAGATATGTAAAAGTAGTAGAAAGTGACAAATATTTGTGTTGAATCCATATTTATCGGGGTCGCTCAGATGTATAGTGTCACCCCCGATAGTGTTTACGTTTAAATTCAGTCCTCATCGGCAATCCCAATGAAAACACATCTACGTTGTTGGATATACATACACACAAAATAGATCAAATTTTGGAAATGTTCTTTCGTTGTTCAGTTTGTTTATATTGATATTTTATCTGATCCGTGCGAAGAACGGGCATAATAGCTGGTAAACGGTAAAGGAGAATCAGAAATAAGTGAAAAATGACGTACATAAATACAAGTCCCTTTCTTTGTTTAAATTGCTTATAAAATAAAAGCAAATTACTTGCAAGTACAAAATGTTATCTGACCTCTAATAGCCTCCCCTCCCATATTTGTCATGCAACCATTTCCTCTTCCAAACGCTATTCGTCACACTGATTATGATCGGGTATTCAGTTACTATAACTTTGATTATCTGCAATCTTAACAGATGAATGGTGTCTTGTTTCAGAACTTCACTCTTAAGTCAAAAACATGTATTTCTGTGTTGAAATATATTGTCCTGTATTCTTCATTACTAGGAATGAGAGAACCGCACACTCACCAATATAAATGCGTAATGTTCTCTACACCGTGTTCATATCTCTTTATAAAAGTAATAATAATGAACTAGTAAAACTAGTTTTAAAATGGTAAATGTGCTATTGAGGTATTGAAATTTGTTAATACCAGGAGCGATTCCCAACTGCATACGGCAAATAGTTTTCGTACTATTTTGGGAAGTAATTCAACCTACGAAGAAATTCTTTCTTCTGAAAGTGTTAGAGACCGCCCTACAACCTACAGAATGTCTAGTTGACACCCTGATCCAATACTTTATGGTTAGATGCTATTTGTCGTTGTTGTATTCTGGGATATGGGACATGTCAATATTGGACAGCATAGCACAAAATTGCCTTCTTGGCTGTTCGGTACACCATCAAATTACTAGATACACGAAAAACAACTCAACTAGGGGTGCAAAATTATTTGATCCTGCTTTTTGGAGAAAAAGAGGGCTTTAATTGATGTCACATCAGTGATGAAAATTCCCCGGCAAATTTTCCGATTCATAAAAGCATACTCCACCTATTCCTACATCGTTGTTTAGCCGAGATGGGATATGCAAAATGTTCTTCTATATTTTCCGAAAAAAATTTGTTTTAAACAAATATCAGTGATCAAGTAACAATTCCTTATTAAACATAAAATTGATTGACTTCATGTATAGAAATGTTAAGAAATAAAAGATCGTTTAAAAAGAATACAAATATTCATTGCTCAGCTTCTTAAATTTCTTTCATTATTTAATTGGAAGAACAACTACACAAAACAGCTTCCTTATTAGTTATATTTCACTTTCTCTTCTGAATCAATATATGAATAAATAAATGTTTATTTCCGGAAAATGGTTAGTATTTTTTTCATGAGTTACTTAAAATCGAATTTTGGGTAGTCAAAAATTTAAACTAGGCACTTTAAATTATGTCTACTTATTTATAAATGTTGCAGCATGTAAATCTAGAAAAGTAATAAAGCTATGAGAAAACTTCGTCTTACGGCTATTAAACTTACGAAATATAATTTTGTAAGATCAAAGGTGGATTCTGAGGGAAGAACGCATAGAAGTTTTTGAAACATTTTGAAGAAATGAAGGATCGTTAGATTTTCACTTCATCAAACTTTTTAAGTTAATATTTATTACCAATAAATATTACTTCTCAACAACGAAAAATGAAGAATCGTTTGTTTTTCACTTCATCAAACTTTTTAATACAATATTTATTACCAATAAATTTTACTTCTAAGCAACGATGTACGAATAAGTGGAGTATGTTTTTATGAATCGGAAAGTATTCATCACTTTTAATAAGTTTAAATTTTAAATAATAGAATGGGATATTTGTACTCTACGAACTCAATGTTTGTTCTCTGCACTTTACACACACACACACACACACACACACACGTACACACACACACACACACACACACACACACACACACACACACACGCACACACACAGAGAGAGAGAGAGAGAGAGAGAGATTTGAATTCACTTGATTTTGAGTTTAACGCCCCTTTCAGCAGCGAAGCTATATGAGACGGTACCAGCTGAATAACGTGGAATCCGAACTACATGAGCTCTCGCCGAGAATCGAAGCCAGGTCTCCCCTGGCAAAGGTGCGTATGCTAACCGCTTAGCTATGAAGGAGCTCACAGAGAGAGAGAGAGAACCACTATGTAAAGTTTTATTTGCCAATTTGAAATATTAGAAAATTTTCTGCTTCCCAAAAGCTAATTAGAAACTTATAATTTGTTGCTAACTTTCGTCTACAGAAATTCAGTTTTGTAGCTCAATGTGCAGTTAAAAATAGTGGAAAATTTTCCACTTAACATCCAAAATTGTCCGGCTTATGAAACGTTCTTTCCACTTGTGTCTACATCATAATGAAAATTTTCCAATCTACAAAAATTCCTTTCACTTATTTCTACAGAGCAATAAAACTTTCCGATTCACAAAAAGTTGTTTTAGTTTTTGCTTCAAAACGATGAAAATTTTCCGACTCATAAAAAGTTCTTCATTGTTTCCATAGAAGACATAACATATTTCGATTCATGAAAAATTGTTTCACTTCTTCCTACATAGTACTGAAAATTGTGTGAGCCATGAAAATTTTCAGATTCTTTAAACGATCTTTCACTTTTAACATTTCTATACATGAATTCAAACAATTTTATGATTTCTGAGGAATTGTTACTTGATTACTGATATATTTAGAACTAAAAAATATAGCGCAAAATTTTCCACCTCACATCACTATGTCACACATGAATAATAGGTGTTTCTTAGCCTCACGCAACCTTTCCAAGTTCGTAAGTAATGGACAATTTCAGATGTTTTTGTTGAATGAGGTTCTTCTTTATGATGCAACACCAACAGCTACAAACCTGGTGTGCAAATACTTCGTCTGGCACCAGGTCTTCAATTCAAATATCGTATGTCCGAAAACTTACTTGTATTCATTTGTTCAGAGTTTCAAGTACAATAATCTGGTTTTCCATAAATTAAATGGACATCTATAAGTTCATGTGAAGATTGATTCCACACGTTTGATCATAAGGAACGCCATTAACACGCTATACAACCTGTTGAAGGACGTGCTAGGATGTGCACTGTTGCTCGTATATTGTTTCACATACTAATCCAAACATAACATTGCAAAGCATTTGTTTCGAGCAGGAAATATAAGCAGTCAAAGTGAGTTGTGAAAAATTGTGCAGTCAGATGTAATGAATCTCTAAATATCGTCGATAATTTAATGAATAATTTCGATAATCTCACGTAAAATTTAGCAGGATGCATCGACAGGAGAAGAAGCGCAATGAATACTACAACTTCTTACTCGTTGAAATGCGATAGGCACTTCCATGGGGCTTGCGATAGGCACTTCCAATTTAGTTATTCAATTTCATAGTATTTGTACTTCTATTTAAACCATCTACTATCTGTATAAATTTCACCCAAAACGTTAAAGCACCTTGTATGTCTAATTTCCTGTTTAATAACATTTAATTCCAAGAAACATTTAATATCTTATAAATTCATTATTTTTATCTATATTACAGATTTGTTAGCGGTTTGGGCATTGTTGGTATTCCGGCAGAAATATATTTATATGGAATGTTTGTTATTTACAATGTAATTTCTATAATTATATCAGGAATTGCTATTCATTTTCTATATCTTCCAGTATTTTACTCCTTGCAGACTATATCATCTTATCAGGTGAGTTACGTTACATTATTATTTACCACAAATATTTTGGAACAAAAGCGAAATTAATCTAAAAAAAATAATACTAATCAGAGTAAGAATATAACATTGCTTTTAGTAGAAGATTGAAACAGACACATTCTAAATAGCTACTAGAACTCGGCGACGTTGAGTGGAAGAACAGGATTTATGGACAGTTCATCCAAGTTTAGTACATCATGAGCTGAATTTTTAAAATTTTCCTTAATGCACATTTTGCTTTGTAATGCTTTTCCGTTGCTCTTCGCACGCCTCAGTTCTTATTGACGGCATTGACACAGAGAAAGCCCTCAGGTATATTGAATGAAATTTCTTCTAAATCTAAAGTGCTATTGCTTGTACATGTTTTAGTTGTCAAGGTAAAGGGTGCTCTATACCACCAACAAATTATTCCTAAGGGCGCCATTGAAGGATGTATCACGATAATTTAAAGTGTTGGCAAAGCCTAAAGTGGGTATTAATCAGAATAAAGCCACTTGCGAATAGCTCTCTTCGTCGACAGATAAATGGCATTGAATAAATGCTTTCGGAAAACAACCCTGGTAATTTCATCAAACAGCAAGTCAGAAACTGAATCAAGCCAAATAAATCGAGAATGCTAATTGGAAATCTGAAAACTGTTTGCAGGTAGCTCTTATATTTCTCAAGAATAGTACGTTTTAGACGACAAGTGTATACCATAAGGAACACCAAATATATGCATATCTTACTTTCCCTATGCATGTCTCTAGAGAACAAAATCTTTAAATTATTATTAAATGTATTTTAGCTCACGCTAAATGCCTGAAATTAGACAATGCAAGACAACACATTGTAGCAAGCTCTTTAATATTTTCCCTTCTTAGATGCTATGTGTTATATTCTTAGCTCGAAACACAGTTTGACTAAACGGCGGATAATTCTCTTCGGAGGCACAACATTAGCTTTGATTAGTTCTTGTTCTGGCAGATTATGAACAAACTGATCACTTCCCCCATCTAATATTGAAAGGTGGTAATTTTTAAAATGTCTAGTTATCTAATTTTTAGCATATTATAAAGTTTTAGATTAAATTATGTACTTACAGCTATTCAAATATGAAAAAACAGAGTAACTGCATTTACAGTTTTCTCGTAGCCGATGATAACTCACTCAAGAGAAAATGTCCTATTGAGAATGTATCAGAAGAGAATACACGGAGTTGATAAAGTACTTGTAATTTACAAGGGCCCTTCATTAATCTAGTTACTTTTGGACCAAGAGAGCGACAATAGAATCAAATAAACGTAGAACCAGCTAGAGGACACGCACATAAGCACGCTTGCAATGAACAGACTGACATTTGAAGATTGTAGGTACTGTACATGCAGAAGAGCGTTATGTATTAGAAAAAACTTGGTCTGAGCTGGAGTTGAATCAAGGACCAGGAGCACGAAAGGTTTTCTGTCTACTACGGAGCAACCGCGGATCTCAATAAAACAGTTGAATTGAGTTGATTTTGAGTTTAACGTCCCTTTCAGCATCGAGTCTATATGAGACGGGACCTACTTATTAACATGAAATCCGAAAAAAACACCGGAAACTCAATGAGAGAAGTAAAGAGCCGAGTAGTTATAGGCTACCACGTTATGTCAGGAGCTGAGATAAGGAAACAGTGTGTAATTAAACGCAGCAGAGGAAAGGGTATAAGCTATGTTCATTTATTTTTCACAAAGTAGTGTACGGGAACCATACATTCAGTAAGAGGAAACGCTAACTAGTGACCATGTCGAGGACCATCTCTTAATCCTAGCTAGGAGAGAGGTGTGTTCCAAACTGATAATAGGGGAAAAGACTGAATAGTAGCGTTAATGGACAGGAACTAGCACACGAAAAATCACGTCATAAGGTACAAATTGTTTCACCACCACATTTGGTGCGAGTCGGTCGGAAACATAAGTAAAACTTTGTCTTGTGCACCAAACCGGGGGCTTTTGGCTACAGTGAGAACCCGAAATTTTGAAAAAGAGCCAAAATTCACATCATATGGTATAAGAAAAAGCTTAACGGGGTTTGGTGCGGCAGGATGCCCAAAACTAAAAACTGGTCCGTAAGACAAGGTTTTCGGGGCATTTCTGCATAAGACAAGATTCAGAATTCGAAAAAGGGCCAAAATTTATGTCGTAAGGTACAAGAAAATTTCTTTCGCCGTCTTGTTTATTTCCATGCACCTATCACTAAACACTTCTTTAGTAAAAAAAAAATGGGCGCCAAATTCTCTTAATACAAGATTTTTTTTTGAAGAAAGGCTAAAAATTATGTCATAAGGTGCAATGAAAAACTTAACGGGGTTTGGTGCGGAAGGATCATTTCAGAGTCTGGATGTTCACATATACTATGTAAAAGTGGAGTTCTTGCACAAAATTCTATCAAAGAATTCGTTTCTGACAGATACTTCAATAGATACAAATGTCTCCATCCTATTTTTGCACTAGCATTACAAATTCAACATATCAAATATTTCCTCAATCGCTCTAATACAGAGATTCCGCCTGGATTTGAGGTCTATTTGATGAATATCTATCATAATAGAGATTTTTATACAGCAAATAAATACCCATAAGAAATTAAAGAATTTCTTGCTGAATATGAAGTATTCTGCAACGCTAAACGCACATTTGGGCATGGTTGCAAAGCACAATCTGTTTTCATGTACATAGATTACGTAAATCTATACCTTAAAATGTCAAGAGCTGTAAGAATGAATGATTTAGACCTCTTTACGTTCTGTCTGCCAATGATGACAATCTCTTTTTTTGGCGCGCAAGACAAAGGTTTTCTTGTGTTTCCAGCCTACCTGCACCAGAACTGGGGATGAAACAATTTGTAGCTTATAACCTTCTTTCTTATCATTGTCTCGTTTCTTATAATTTTGTTAATAGCTTTGAAATTTGAACTAAAACCTAAATCCTCTTCTATTATAACACCTCTAAACTCATCTATAAATTTTCGCAACACTTTTTGTTCACTACCTTCAGACCATAAAAATTATTTTTACAATCAGCTGTGTTTAAATACTTAACATATCTTTATATATATGAATCTTCTTTTGTATATGAGCTATTACAGAATCAGTATCACACATTAACAGGTTTACTTTCTTTAGAAAACTTGTAATAGAAGTAATAGAAATAGATCTTAGGTATATCTATAACATAGATAGGCGTTTTAAAAATTAATTTCAGTTTTGTACATATAAGTAGCTGCTGGATTTTCACAAAATATTTTTCTGTCTTTAAGTGTAGGTTTTGAAATATTTTTTTTCCAGTAGCTTGTTATTGTATGCAAGTCTTTCATATATCTATATATATTTTTGTTTTCCACAGTTCCATTAACAGCATTATTTCGAAGGTCAGAATTTTAAATAAATTAGACGTGGTGAAGTTAGAGTAGTATTCTGTTGTAGTTTTCACACAGTAGTTGTACCTAATTCATTTTATTTTTGGTTTATGGGCTGGGACGATCTATGTGCTTTCAGCATATAGCATCATCTGTTCAAAATAACAAAATTAAAGATTTTATATAGAAAATATCAGAAAATTTTCAAGCATTCATAACTTAATTTAATAATAGAGAATTAGGCGTAGTATTTTCTGTGAAATGTGTTATTTAATTTTTGTATATAATATCGAGGTGTGCTGAAACTGATTTTATTTATACCACTGTGGAGCAGAGGGAACTGTTTATGAGCCACTACTGTTTAATGCAGCCTACTTGGCAGTGTTATCTACGTCTTTCAGTGAAATTATGTTTTCAAGTTCGCTGTCAATTTGCCTGGATGTTTAACTTTTTATATGCCACAGTGGTAGAAATATATTCTATGTCAAATGTCATTTTCATGCACTATCGTCTGCATTATCAGCATTCTGGAAACAGCTCGTAAATACTGCTGCTGCTGGGTGTGAGATGTTTCAGCAGAAATCCTACAGTGTATTAGTGTAACAGTTCCCTCTAGCTAGATCTATCTTTTCTCAGTGTGCTTATGTTTTATTGTAGGATTGTTATTGATACATTTTTAATAAATATACACATAATTGCCTCGAATGTTTAGGAGCAAATCTCAATTTTTGATTTCTTTCTTCAGGGAAAATAACTTAATTTTTGAAGTAGGAACAATATTCTAACATATGATTAATAATCTTATTATAAATAAAAAATTAAAAGAGTACATTTTGATGCAGATACGTTGAATGGTATGCCTTGTAGAGATAGAAGTATTCACACGGATTAGGAACTAATGGCTGTTCTAACAAAGAATTCACACTCAGAAACCACTTTTGCAGCTTGTAGTTGCTATGAAACACGCAAATACGATGAAATCTAGACTTTTATCTTTTCACAATCACAAAGCTACCGTTCAGTGTTAACAGAAAATTTTAAAAAAGCGATTTAGTTTTTCTGTGTGGATGATAATGAATGATTAAAAAATCTAACTATGTTTACTCTCGTGTGATTACTTTGAAACTAACATCAGTCTGTTCACATCATTAAAAATATTTAGAAATTAATATAAACGGTTTCATCTGTGTTTCCTCAAAATAATTAAAATATACAACGTAAATACATTATTCACATGTATAGATATGTTCGTTTCTAAAAGTGTGGTCTCCATTTATATATCTAGACTCTCCTTACTCACGTCAGCAATCGGAAACTAATTTCAGTCATGTGTTTGTCAACCTTGTCTGTGACATGTTTTGTAGTCAGAATCAGTATAGAATAGCTCAGTTTTTATGTACGAATAATCAAAAATCAGTATACTAACATTTAAACTACGATGGCATCGAAAGCCACTTCCTAGTAGAAGAACATATTTTGACATCAACTAGAGTAAGTGAATTTTATTGAAAAGTGATAGTAAGTTATTTATATTTACTTGCGTTACACCAACAACTCAGATGATCCATTGACACCATATAGTCTACATGTTACTCTTACTTTGGGGAATATTACACTCTTCGTCAGCAGGGTAGCTCTGTCTTATATAAATACCTCAACACGTAATATGAATGTAGCGTGGGCTTGAATTGTAAGTCCTCTCCGTAATTTGAAGGAAGATTAGAATTATGTATATTTCTGCCGGGCTGTGTGATTCTGGAACTGTTGACACCAGGGCACCTTGTGGTGTCATGCGTAATGCGAACTTGTTTTAGATTGCAGTATCAAGGTTGGCGTCCACTAGACATCTAATTCGCTGGAGTACTTCTCTTCATGAGTAGGTATAATTAGGAAATATCAATTAATCTATCGCACAAGTTGCATATCTCATTACGCTTTTTGAGATTTGGATATGAACCAACGCCCTATTCGGGAAATGCAAAACTGAGCTAACAACGAAACTAATTAAGAATAGTTATCAGCAATAATAAACTGGGAGAAAGATATATTGTGATAGGGCCTACTTCGGAAATCACGCGCATCCTGATTATCCACATTCACTACACACTGCTCGAACTTTCATCTAAAGAAATCCAATGATGTGAGAGTAATGGTAGTGTATTATCGTGGATAGGAATGGGGTAATAAGGTTTTAGGAACCTCAGTTGGTCACAGTAGTAACGCTTGTGATCAACACTAAAAAGGTGCACTAAGATGGATTTTCTCCGCAAAGCACATGTACTGTATGTACTATCATAGTCTATAAATGCGTCACATTGTTACTTCGAAATATTTTACTCACAACGTTATTAGTAAGTGAGTCTTTTCACGAGTTTAGTGAGGATATTGATTACGTGGGTGGAATAAAGGTGCTAATTATGTACAACTTCTTCACTTGGTCTTCTTATTCTCGGGTTAAGTGGAAATCCCACAAGAAGGAGGTTTTACAAGCTGGTATGGTTTGAGTTTCACAAATGCAAGCTCTTCCGCTCCTCTTGCACTGTACATATTGTGTTCAATTTTGGACTTTTGAAGATTGTACTTGATAACTTATGTATCTTAAGTTATATTCATAAGGATCATGATTCAGTTTGACGGTGATAACAATAACTCCATTACGAACTCTTAGAAACAGCGAACCGCCCAAAGCGTTTGTTTGTTTTCTATTAGGTTATATAACTAATTGTAGTTGTTAAAGGAACATACATTTTGTATACGGAGATATTACGAATCGACCGTAATTATGATGATTGGCTGTCTGTAATCTCTCTTGTGGATTGAACAAAAATTACGATTACCCACTTATACTAATAAGATTAATACGAATATAAAGCGTGAATTTCTACTGAATACTGTTTACTGTCTTGGGTTTAAACCACACTGATATTGTGTATTTTAGTGTTGAACTAACAAATTGATAGATGAGGTAAAAATGGTTTGTTTTATTTAACCTAGATTTTCATGTAAAGACAAATCTCTTTTTTGAAAAATAGTTCAATTTGTTTTTGGTATATACATCTAGTGATATGTAATAAATTTATAAAATTGAATTGATTTACATTTCAGTATCTTGAGAAACGTTTTAATAAGACGGTGCGTATTTTGACGTCAGGAATTTCTCTTATTTATCTGGTGAGTAATATACGTTACTGTACATAGGGTCCGGAATGGGACTATTTTTAAAAGTGTATAGTTTTAATATGATCAGAGATATAGAAGAAAAACATGCATTTAAAAGGATAATTCAAAAAGTTTATTGGTCTTACTTACAAGTTATTCTAACTCAGTGTAACTCCACGTGAGCTCCATATGTAACTCTTACAATATCTAGCCTAAACTCAATCTCTCGCCACGTATTCTGTAACATCTGAGGTGGTACTGCAGCAATCGCATTCCTAATACGGTTCTTCTGTTCATCAAGGTTACGTCCTTTTCACCAGAATACACAAGGTCTTTCACATACCTCCACGGGAAGAAGTCCAGAGAGTAACATCAGGAGAGCGTGGAGGCCACCTAATTGGCCCGTCACGGCCTACCCAACGGCCAGGAAATTCAGTATCAAGGTACTCCATCACTTATAGGCTCCAATGTGGAGGGAGACCATCTAATTGTAATATCACTTGAGGTTGCAAATGTTGTAACTGGGGACAGCAAGGTGTTGAAGCATGCCTAAGAACACATTTCCTGTTATGGTTTGCTCTATGAAAAAGAAGGGGCTTATAACTGCATTATGTGTTAAATCACATCAAACATTCAGTTCGGGACTATCTCTAGAATGTTCTATGTACGCATGCGGATTCTCAGATCCCCAAATGCTAACATTGTCTGTTAACACAGCCAGACAAATGAAAAGTTGCCTCATCAGAGGAAACAACGTTCAATAGGAAATTATGGTCATAATCAATCCTGTCCAGAATTTCAGTCGTAAATGCTGCTCTCTGTGGCTTATCGGTAGCCTTAATTTCTTGCACCAATTGCACCTTATTTGCGCGCAAATGTAATCACTTGAGTGCCACATCGTACACTGTTGACTTTGCCAATTGCCTACTCGCTACGCGAATTGACTTCCACGGGCTATGCGAGAAATACTCTCTTATTGCTTCCACATTTTCTTCTAACACATTCGATTGCTGTGTTGTTTCACTACACTCCCCGTTGATAAAAATCGGTCCTTCCACGCCTGGATATTGTTGCGTAATGGAGGATCCTTGTGGTAAACACGTCGAAACTTTCGTTGAACTTGATCAAAACATTTGTCTCTGCAAACCACCACACGCATCGCGCCTTTTTGACTGCCGACCCTACTTCTGTTTCTCTGCGATACTAGCGCCGTCACCGGTAGTTGCTCAAGTATGAAAATTTGCTGAACAAAACTTTCTGCGTTTTCCTTCAATATGAATTTTTTTGTTCTGTATCTCTGACCATATTAAAACTATACACTTTTAAAAACCGTCAGTCCCATTCTGGACACCCTGTATATCTGATGGTCTATAAAGTATTGAGCCTTTGGAGAAGATAGAGTTATTACCCGAAATCTCGTGTTACGTGTGTTGCAGCTGGTCATGACTAATGACATTTGAAAGCTACTAGATGTGAAAAAAGTGTTGAAATTCTTATAAATAATCAGACGTAAAGTATTGCATTATGTAACTTTACGCAAGACTGCAATCTACTTCACACTTTCGATAAAAGCGCAAATGCAGAGCAAGGACGTGAAAAACTTCTCTTTACAGAGAAGATTTGTTATCAAAAGCAACAGCTAAAAAATGGTCAGTCGCCTGCAGTATGGGAATTTCGATGTTCAAGATACTTCTTGCAGTAGATGACCAGTCAGGAAAAGAAGAATGATATTTTAGTCAAGTCGAGCAAGACCGGCATGCAAACAGTCATGACATTACCAATGATCTAAATATTTATCACCAAACGATGTTAAATCGTTTGGTGGGAGATGGCTACATAAAGAATCTAGACATTTAGGATGCTAAAAGTTCTGACTCGAAAAATTTACTTCATCACATTTCCATCTGAGAATCTCTACTCAGCCGTAACGAACTCTACCCACTTCTAAAGCGTTTGATCATAGGTAGATAAAAAGTGGATAACCTACAACAATAATATGCAAAAACAATCGTGATCAAAGCAAAGAGAGCCCCCACAGTTTGTGGCAAAGCTCACATTGACGCCCAGGAAGAATATGCTGCGTGTTTGGTGGGACTGGAAATCAAAGCGAAGTACGAACTACTGCTACCTGGCAGAATGATGGACTTGAACATGTACTGTCAACAATAAGTGTGAGTGCACCTAGCAAATACAATGGAAAGACTTTTGTATAGCAGAAAAATATTGAAAGATCATGGAGCAAAATGTTGCTTTTGTTGTTTCGTATCCTTCGGTTTTCAGATCACACTAAATTTAGTTTTAATTCTGACCTCCAAAGGCTCAATATTTATTAGGTAACTTGATGTATTATATATATATATATATATATATATATATATATATATATATATATATATATATATATATATACACTTAACAGTCTTGACAGGGCTCATTTCGCCATGTTGCGTCACCACAAGAAAATTTGAAAAAAAACGGAGAATTGTGCGTCCATTAGCCATTCCTGGAGCAAATTGACTATTATTATTATTTTTTGCGACTTGCTGTACAGAATGTCCCAGTTTGAATTCGTAAAGAAGAATTTCTCGGAATTGGTATGATTCATGGTTAATTTGGACGACTCTCCTCAACAACACATTGTCTTATCACTATCTGAGTTCCCCAGACTAATTTCTGAACGTATACTACGTTTGTGACGTTCAAAGAGCGATCTCGGACTATCAATGTATTGTGTTACTGAGGTTAACTTTTCTTCAGACGTGAAATGAGACATTTCATTAGTACCAACAAATACTTGTATAAATTCAGTATGGGAGTCGCCTTTTATTCTAACGATAAATTGAAAAGCAAGCTTAATGTGGAAATACCTTCTGTCAATTTGAACACACTTTAATATCTTTTCGAAGTTAAAGTGCTTTAAATATGTAACATTATTTAGTCTTTTTTAGTGCTTTTTATCTTGAAAGAGTAAACTCTTTACCTGCTACTTAATAGGTATAAATTAGCTCTAAATTCTCAAATCAAATTAATTTTACTATAATAATAATTAAACTATTCCTTATACTATTTCGACCTCATGCCTAGCGATAATCACGAAATAACATTTTATAATTGTCGCGTTCAGCTTACAAGGAGATGAAGCCCAGATTTCGTCATTTTGGTTATATTTCATCTTTAAGATCTTTTGAAAACAGTGGTAACCTTTTCGTGTACTTAAGTGCAACGTATAAAATTCAAATATATTTTTCTGGCAACATTGGTAAGTTGATTTCATTCCTTTCAGTTATGAACCAGGGTGCGAATTCCTGTTGAGGATGAAGTTGAATTCCCCAACTTAATATTTTGTAAAATAATTCCGATCAATTAAATACCTACTGGGGTGTATAAATTGATACAATTTTCAGAAGCATTCAAATTAACTGCAGTAATTCATATATTGGGGTAATTAACATATATTTCACATGTTGGACTAATTGATTGGTGAACTAGCGGTTAGCGGTATTATTAATCTTTCATAGCACAGTAATTATGGATGTTTAAATATGTTAACTCTCCATGTCGATTAATTCCAGTGTAAAAAGATTTTTTATATATATATATTTACATGTTGTTCGCTCCACCTCGACTGTTATGTCTTCGTATCCTGCTGTGAAGTGTCCCAATTGTGGACATACTTATTGGGTAACAACTTACTTAAAACAATTGATTCTTAGTTCATCATTCTTACCATACAATGTAGGTAGTTTTTAATGTTAATTCAGATTGGAATATTGCTTGAGTAAATTACTATATATATGACAACAAAATTTTAATTCACGTAAATAAGCGAGCATATAAACAAATATAATATTTGTTTTTTTCTTTATATTGTAGCTATTATGGATTTCAATTAATACATATGCATCAGCTTTAATATTCAATCAAGGTAAGAGAAAATATTCCCTGACAATATTAAACAAATAACAAACAAATGATAGTTGATATTTAAAACTACAATAGTTTTTTGTTTGAGCAAACGCCTCATGTTTTACTGCAGGCAGTATTAAATGTTCTTCAATCAGCACCCATTATATACAATTCGTCTGAACACAAAGTTCAAACGTCTTGTACGTATGAAAATTGTCGTGAAAGTTTCCCGTCATTTTTCTATATTAAACATCTTAATTATTTTATTATGTTACCTATGCTTTTTTCTTTTAATTTTGAATGTAAATTCTAAATACCAAATTTCATGTACGTTATTTTAGTAGTTTCCTCTCCTAGGATACTATATTTTTATATATCTTTCTTTTATGTTTTAATCGCTTGTTAATTTTGTAGTGATTTCTGATTTTCTTTCAAATGAGTAATGATAATATCATTGAAATCTATCTATGGATAAAAACGATAATTAACATATTTTCTTAAAGAAATAAATTTAAATTTAAAAATTAACATAAATCAATGCCAAGTAGAACAATATCCTTAAACTTATAATTCATAATGAAGGGAAAATTTCCGTATAATCACAAATTTGGCATCGAGTTTCACTCCATTCTATGGCAATAGTATTAACCTCAATATTTTCCTAAGCACTGCTAATTTATAACAGAAAAGACCAGAGTAATGTAAGTACCGTTAAGTTTGCTTTTCTCGAACTCAACTGCCTAAAGAAAGTATTTTTGCTTTTATATTAGAATGTTAACAAAGTATTGCAGTACAATGTAGTAAATAAAAAGCTACTAATCCACACCTAAACTCAGAAGATAATTTTGGAAAACAACATTGGAAAATATCTACATAGAAAAAATTAAGAAACCAAAAGTCATTTTTCACTTTCCTTGTTTATGTCAGCTAGTTTCTTGTATCATTTTTACATATTTTATTGAGTTTTGTTTGATTTTGGTTTTAGCATCCCTTGCAACAAGGCTAAGTGAAACGTGGACCCATAGCTTAATTTTGTGTCTGAATCATATAAACTCTCGACAGGAATCGAACCTAGGTTTTCCATGGCAAAGCTAACCACTTAACACGAGAGAGCTCTCTAACTAAAATATGAAACAGAAAACGTAGGCAATAGGAAAAGGAATGGATTTTATTGATTAATGTTAAACACAAAACTAGCGTAACGTCGCTAACTTAATGTTAATAAAAACAAATGAATAACTAGTTCACATAGATTTTTGTGTAAAGACTAATGTATTGAGAATCTGGGACGAAATGGCGCGCCTAAAGAAGAAGCACGAACAATGAGGTTTTCTACCAGAAAATCACTTGGAATTGGATCCAACTTGGAAGTGTTTTAATTCCCCCAAATTCATTAATAAGTGTTTAAGTTTCTTTCTACCACCAAAACTAGGAAATTGGACATTACTACTAAAGGCAGAAGACCAATTACTACTTAACTTTGTATGACAGACTTTGAAACCACATTTGAGACTGAGCCTATATTATCGAACTTTTAAGGCTTGTGCATAAAAAGTGTTCATTATTTGTAGTTCATTATTTGTAGTTCATTATTTGTAGTTCATTATTTGTAGTTGTATTTTCAAACTCAAATTGTAACTAGTTCAGAACTTTATTAATAAAAGTACAGAAGTAATAAAAAATATTTACCCGTTAAAATAAAGAAAAGATGGAAGAATCCAAATTTCGGCTACAGCAATAAGTTTGTAGTGCGATTTTTTAAATTTCGAGTTTTAACTATTTTCGTACCTTCTTGTACCCCCAAGCAAAAATATGTACCATTGAAATAGCCGAAAATGTATCATTGATGGGCCGAACCAAACGTTTTGCTACTTCGATGAACTGTAGTGTGATATCTTTAAATTCAAATTTTAACTAAGTTGGAATTATGCACTAATTCTGTATACGAAGAAAAAAATTACCATACAAATAAACAAAGGAGGGGGCAAATCTAAATTGCAGGTTTTATTTAGATGGAGTACGACATTTGAAATTTGAATTTTAACTAGTTTACAATTTTTAAATACGTTTGTATCTTTTTACTACCAAGCAAAAATATGTATCATTCAAATAAATGGAGGGAGGGCCAAATCAAATTTTGGGTTTTTCGTTGTAGATACTTTGGTTGGTAAATAATCATCGGCGGCAATAACACTCAATTTGCTTCTCCTCAAAACAAGACTTCAATCGCCATTTTCGAATGTTTTAAAATTATCACATCTCTTCTCCGATTTCATGGTACCGAAACCCTCTAGCAGCAAGTTTATGGTTAAATCTTTCTCATCATAGTATTGATACTATTGATCTCAATCAGCATACTTTGTATAAAAAGTATTTGTTTTCTTCCATTCCTTGCAGCAAACTGCCTATATTAGTGACCAACGTATAGTTAAATCTCTTCAGGAAATAAGTGTTTTTATTTCATAACCTGCAATAAAGTTTTCCCTGTACTCAATCTGACCTCACTTGTTCACAAATTTCGTTATACGAGTAATTCAGACATCCATTATCCTGCTGTGGATTCAAATGAGATACTACTTTGAACGCCTATTACTCATGATACACACCCGAGCAGATTATCGCTTGCAATGTTTCATACATTATGCCCTTTGTTATGCGATTATAGGCAGTATAAGCTGAGGAAACTGTTCGCGGAAAACATGGAACCGTCGAAACTGGAAGTTCAATCAGTCTCGTGTTCGAGATTTCGTGCTCAGTAGTGCGGAACTCTCTGCAGCTGAAGTCGTGAAGCACTTTCAAAAAGAAGAATCGAGTCGTACTACTGTGTACAGAACATCAAAAATGACCAGAGATGGGATTTCAATGAAAAAAAAGAGAAGAGGGGAAAGAAAAACATGATTATGACAAAAAAAAATCAAAGTGAAGATTGAGTCACAGATGGACGAATGTACCATTTCAAGTGCTAGATGTGCATTAAAGTGAGTCGTGATGTTATGATGAAGTGGCTACTGGAACTGGCGATCAAAAAGGAAGACAAAAAAGGATGCTCCATATGCAGGTCGAAAATAAAAACGAAACAAAAAGTCATTCTGAACAAAATTGCCAGGAACAAGTTTCGGGCCTCGGCTGATGATAGGGACATAATAATGGATGACGAAACACTTATATTGATATAAATGGGTAATAACTTAGTGGAAACATGTCACACATTGAAGCTGGTCTCATTCCTTCCCTGAATCTGTAAAATTTAAATTTCAAAACTAAAATTTCCACACAAACTACTCATCTAAATGACAATAAGCAGTAAAGCTCAATCTTCACCATATTTTCTTAAACAATTGATTGGTGCAATAAATCAAAATATATATCAAAAAGAATGTATTTGAAAGAGACTTATTCCATTTAACAAAGAAAGCTATCCGAATGGTGATTACATCTTTTCGCCTGATTTAGCTTCTTCTCACTTTGCAATAGGGACGCAGCAGCTAGTGGACCGGGAGAGAGTGCAGTTTTTGCACAAAGAGCGCAATCCACCAAATGTGCCACAAATCCGTCAATTTGTGGAATTGTGGGCTCATTTGAAAGCAAAAAAAGTTCCATCTACTATATCATATTTTGAAAAAAAAAACAATACGTCAATTCAGTGAAACTACTTCGAAGAACTGACGGGGAATATGGGTCCAAAAGTCAAAGCAGCTGCTAACCAGGGTGCTCTTTCTATCCTTAATTGATCTAATATAATTGTAGAACGCCTATTGTGTCATCAGAACAAAAGCTGTGACTTCTCATATGTAAGTAAACAAAGTAGGGAAATTCAAAAGTGTGTCTCACTTTATTCCACAGCAGGTTAGTTAAGTTTTAGATACGTAAGTAATTTCCAATATAAATAATACTTGTGAACGTTACTTAGACTGAAGCAACAAGTAGTATTTATTAATAAGCGTAAGATAAAGAGACCAGGAATGATCTAAGTCGAGGACCGTCATTACTTTATATATATATATATATATATATATATATATATATATATATATATATATATATATATATATATATATATATATATATATTCTTGATATTGAATTTTTCTTATTATGTAGATAACATCCCCAAGAATGCTGGTTATTTAGGATGATCACTACGTATTTTATAATATTATTCATAGGAGTATGGTATCTACTTTCAATTTTATCCTTTCTGCCACCTACTTTACTAAAGAATTATTCGCCTTTACTGCCTTGAAAGCTTTCGTCAAATCGACAATAGTTCTGAGAACGTTTCTAAATTTCATACAAGCTATAACTTAATTACGAAACATTGTAATTAAAAATTCACTGTACTGAGCCATTTACTTCCTAAGTCATTATGACGTAATACTATACAAAACTAGCGTTTCAACGAGAATAGTATTATTTTAGAATTCCTTTTTCTTTAGAACGAAATGGGAAGACTATCGACAAAATTATTAGAGTTTCACTTTTTTCATTAGTATACAAATATGTGATTGTTTATATATATATATATATATATATATATATATATATATATATATATATATATATATATATATCAAATGTAGGGATAATTGGTCTCCTTTCTTTTACACTCCAATTCAACAATGTCAAGTTAAATATTGGTGAAGTTTCTAACAGTAGTGTAAAGCATTTGACAGTGTAAAGTTTATATCTTCTATCAAGCTGTATCATTCAGTTACTAAGAATTACAGAATTAAACCTAATTAAACGGCTCCAGGTTCTATTGCTCATCTTCCCTATTATTATTATTATTATTATTATTATTATTATTATTATTATTATTATTATTATTATTATTATTATTATTATTATTATTATTATTATTGTACTGCTTGTTATTAAACATGGAACATTAAAGAGGCAAGGTAGCAACGTCATAGTTAACAGACAGAGACTGATGGTACAAGTAAAAATTTATTAAACTTACTGCTCTCAGCGACTTGTGACAACGTGGTGACAGCGGAACACGATTGATGACGGTCAGTAGTTTGTCACTCAACATGAGCGGTCAGAACAGTTGCAATACTGTGAGACATAGAGAGGATGGGACCCTGGATATTCTCTTGGAATATGGGAAGCCATGAATTCTCGAAAAGATGTCGCAGGTATAAACTCTAGCTGGCGGAGTTTGCAGGTGTGAGAGGCAATCACACCCAAAACATGTAATTGGGGAGACATTGGGAGGACTACTGGCCAAGGAATCAGAGCAACACTTTGTGAAGTATATACAACATGTGACGAAGTGTTATTCTTCTAGAATGTAGTCCTACGCAGAACTATTCACTAAAAGGTCTACAAAAATAAATTCTTTCGGTTTATTGTCCCACGATTATGTCTATTAGTCTAAAGGAACCGATAGCTAAAGGAAGTGAGTAATGATGGAAGAATTGTTGGAAAAAGAATATGGGAAGAAACGGGAGTTCCCCGAGAAAATCACAAACTTACCGGTACTTGGCTGGGAATCGAACCAAGAACTCCATTCACCAGAGGTAAGTACTCTACCGCTGAGCCTCCGTGCACTCCTACAGGGACTAGAATTGGATACAACTTCTAATCAATGTACTGTTAGGTGACCAAATATCCATTAAAGCGTAGTAGACAAGAACGGGCACAGAATATCATGGCAACCGACACCATTATAGTTAGTTTCACAACGGTGGTAAAAAAGATTAAATAGTACACAATTCTAAGCTAGTTAGAACTTGAATTTCAAGACTTTTCATCACAGCAGATCGAAGTAAATCTATTTATTTATTCATACTTCGTTTATTTGATTTTCATACTTTTTTTCTTTTTTGTTAACACAAAATTAGTACAAAATTCACAGCTAGTTAAAATTCGAATTTAAGAATGTTGGATCCTTATTAGCCATTTTCGAAAGAAGAGGCACTTATACTTGAGTTTGAAATTAAACTGAAAATTTCCTTAAAAGAAAAGAAACATGTGAATTAACGTTTAGTCCACACTTTCGAACAGTAACATATAGAAATAAATTCAATTTCAGAACTGTGCATTGTTTCTAATGTTACCCATATGGCTCAGTCAGGCTCTGTATACTGTACGTTGTTGCATAAAAGCGAACAGACATTGATTATATTTGTGAAGTAATGCCTGGATGCTCTTTTTATGCTAGTGTATAAACCGTCGACAGCCCACTGGAGTAGTGTGACAAACAAGGTGCAGAAAAATCACATTGTAAACATATTAGATAGGAAACATATCAGGCGACCGTGTAAGAAATGCCAACAATGTACTCATCTTTGTTGCAATAAGACTTGTATATTTCGAAAATATGCTACTGGGCATGGTAATAATGAAATATGACTTCCGAAGTTCTCATGGTATAAATTTGTCCTCCACTACATTCTTCAAATTGAGGTGATTTAGAGTGAAGTTCTGAACATGTAGTAGCCACGATCGCGTGTTGTCCCAGTTGTGCAAAACGACACACCTGCGATTCGGCTGCAATAATGTTTGACAGTTCATGGTAGCAGATTGTGTTTATCATAATAGCGTCTAAAACCATAAGCACCCATAACTAGAGTGTACGTTAGGCAAAACCTGGAAACAATACCATCTGCCACCTAGTGTGTCTGCCGACCGTGTTCACATACGTTTATTTTAGTGGGCGCTTTTGTGGTTAGTGGAAATGGTTACTGGATAGGTGAATGCTGACCAAAAGGCAGTTCTATCGCTCCTCCAAAATTCAGTTGACATCGTTGAATCTTCGGTGCAGAGAGTCTCATACCCTTTAACGTGCTTCGTGTCGAAATAACGCTGCGTACGACATTTTAATGGTCCATAACATCTTTGTGAGAAACTTTTCTTTTATTCCATTGTATTCTCAAATTGGTTAGTCTTGGATCTTGAATTCTACTGTTCATTGATTTCTCAC
This sequence comes from Thermobia domestica, assembly GCF_964235325.1. Classification (NCBI taxonomy): domain Eukaryota; kingdom Metazoa; phylum Arthropoda; class Insecta; order Zygentoma; family Lepismatidae; genus Thermobia; species Thermobia domestica. The sequence continues at coordinate 131,460,157 of NC_137466.1, read as the reverse complement.
ATTTCTCTGTCAGTTTATCTTTGCTAATATATGCATGAATTTCGCCCTACAAGAAACCTCATTAACGTAGGCTGACAGTGCACAACGTTCTTTTATATTACTTCACTGAGGTGAACAAAGTATAGTGACTCTTGCACACAGGATCTCAGCTTCGTCCCCCATGACGTAATACCTACGTGCTACTTAAACTGTCGCTTCGTAAGATAATACTGCGCTCACTGTTGCTAGCGCTGTGAGGTATCACACATGCAAAACCACATTGAAATCATAATCATTTAACCTCGAACCTGTCGTATAAATTTGTCAGTTGAATCACACCTGTCAGTTCTTCGTATTCAGAAACAGCACTTATTCTTCAATTTCTTTTTAAACATAGGTAAACTGCTCAAGTAAAGTTTGTGTGAAATATGTATATTTGGCTTCTAACAACAAGTAGAACATTAAGTAGAATTAATCTAGTTTATTTTAAGATTATAATATGTTTCAAATAAATTAAGATAGATACGTTAGTTATATTACTGATCTATGCCGGTAACGAAAATACTGGTTGCTAATGGGAAGTATTTTGGTAATAGAGATTTAAGTGCGACTAGATTATAATGATTTTTAACGAAAAAATATCTAATGCGAGAGTTAAAGCCGACGAAATTATTACCTGTAAATGTGGAGAGGAAAGTCCAAATATGGCGTCTATGGTATAGCTCTGTTCTTTTATATTTCTTTCTAATCGAGTGCATAATTCATAAAGTTAAATATATGCATTAAGTCGTTATTTGCTGTATGTACCACATTATTTTAAAGAATTAGAATAACTCACTATCCATCAGCTACTGAAGTTAAAATCTAACAAGTATGCTTAACACAATGGTGCTGGTGCAAACAGTAAGACATCTTGTTCTTCATTTTGTCCAAGTTTTTGGCTTCACATAAATACAACCCTCTGTACACATTCTTTATTTTTTCTAAAATTTTATTTTTTAGTGATCTATTATTAATTTTATCTTGTGTTTAGTTGCAGGTGTCAACATTTATATTGTTAGTGTTGTTGTCAACGGCGTTTGCATATTCTACACGTGTCTGGTAAGAACAAGTTTGATCATCTTGAACACTATGCTATGCTAGTATTTTGTTATTTATTATGAAAGAGCAAAACTTGAAATAATTACTATAATGCCCAAATATTACGGGGGTGATATACCGCTACTAGATGCTTGGTATACTACTATCACACACACAAACCAAAGAGAAGGAAAAGAATGCCTTTATAAATAAGTATGCTAAATTTAAACTAGAAAAATGGGAAACGAAGGCAGCGATTGTTTAGTGTTATTATTAATAGTATGCTTAACGTTCTCTTTTTAAATACAAAGAGTTCTCTGATGTTTTACATTCAACAGTATCACCTTGAGTCGCTTTATTCTATATGCCAAATCATAGCTATTTAGAAAATCGTTAGATATGATGTTAATTTTGGAAGTTCAGTATTATTTTTCGTGTCTCTTAATAACTGATGCTATCATTGAATATTATTTAATTACAAATTTTAGTGACATTTATGTGAAGTTTAAAATACTTCTAAAATATCAGTCCTAAGTGTATTCAAACATACAAACTGCCCTCATAAATCTAATTCCAATAACCTGTGCTCAAGCCTAAAATGTCTCCATTTGATCACATTGAAGCTATTTTGGTATTCCTTACTGAAAGTATACATAAAATGTTGGAATTGTTAAATGTGTTTACAGAACAAATCACAACATGTGGTTCTTTATTCCTTTTATTTATTATGCTTCTTATAACTTACTGAATCAAAGACAAGAATGGAAATCGAAAATAAAAGTAGGCTGAACATAGAAAAAAGAATCTAGTATGCCCGTGACTTTGTTGGTCCTTGGAGAAACCATAAGGTTACTTAAAATTACTTAAAAAGCATAATTTTGGGAAACAAGTTTTAGCTCAATTTTAAACTCTTATTAATCACATTTCTGTTGTTATGTATTTGTGTGTCATGAGCAATGTCTGATATTGTTTATGAATTTGATAAACTTTTTTTTTGCTATTGTAAAAACATTGTAGAATATGTTTGTAAACAACAACACAACTGTTGAACAGCATTTTGAAAGATATTTCATTTTAGTATGATGTCAAAACGGATGGTGTCAGAGAAATTTTTGGTTGGTATACCTAGCATCCCCACTATGTGAATCTGGTTATTTCTTTACCAATATTGATTAGGATGTAGCTTTTAGAGTTTTGTGGAAACCCAAATAGCATCTGTTAGTACCAGGAACTAACAGTACATTTTAATGCACCTATGATCTGCAAGCTAGAGGTACCGATAATTTGGGAATGTTTTACCATTGTATGTTTATCGGCCAAACAAAGGCGTAATAAAATGAGAAGCAAGTCATTGAATTATTAAATGTGTATTTATAATTAAACATAATTTAGTGTGTCTTGTGTTGTTTGCGTAGCATGTCTATGAGATATTAAAATAGATGTGAGTTTTAGTTTTAGAATGTAGTTGGTAGGTTTCTAGTTGAAAAGAACATACTTTTACGCCGCTTAGATCTGAGAATGGAAATATTGTATTTTGCTTCAGCGTTTTTCCAAAGTAATAAACTCAGACTTTTTGTACACTGGAGAGTACAGTAAATGTACTAGTTTGTGAAACGACGTAGTTTTTTCAGTGTATCGCTGAATAGATCTTTATCACTGTTACTGTGTGTCTCTGTGATCCCTGAAGATTATATACAACTGGAAAGTTCCGAATTGAAGTAATACTGTTTCCATAATCTGGTTGAAATTTTACACGTACTCTCAAAATTATTTGATGAAATTTTTTATCAACCAGAAACTTATCTGACATTATCCATTTTGACATCTTACTAAAATGAAATATCTTCCAACGTGCTGTCCCACGCTTGTGTTGTTGTTTATAAGCAGATTGTACAATGTTTTTTCAATAACTTAACAAAATAGTTTCAAACATTGACATACCGGACCGCGCTTATAACAACACAAATGAGATTAATAGAATTTTAAAATACAGCTAAAACTTGTTTTCTTAAATTATGTCTTTTAAATGATTAAACTTGAAGACTATGTTCACAATAATAACCATGGTTGAGATGGACACCAGAAAGATTTTCACATGTACACAATCTTGTAATTTACTAACCATACCATGTGCATATATACATATATAGAATGTCTTGTCTAACATTCTGACCTCAAAAATTATCGAAATCAAACAAAATTACCAATATCTACATCCAAAGAAATGTCGTACATCAGAGGCAAAATGGGAGGATACACAAAATCGTCACACTATGAAATCGTGTTTTCCACATCTTGTTTCTTTCAGTTTTTTCCCGCCGATCTAAAGACGCATACATCGCTTTATGATAAATGCATTTATCAAAAAGTATCATATTACCCAACCATACACCTAATGTTTGCTAAACTGATTGTAATAAATCTTCGAATTGCAGTAGTGTTCAAAGTTGGCCTTTGTTGCAATTCATAAGAAACACTTAGACGTAAATTAACGACTTTTTTATGAAGTACGAATATGCCATTAATTTGTACTAGGTTAATACAAATGTCAGATAAGCCAGTTATATTATATCCATCAACAGAAAGTTACTTTTGAACGGCCTGACAACGGAATAATATATATATATATTACCCAATGCGGACGTTTAATTCACTGCTGCGAATTTAATTTGATCGTTATGAAAATGAAAGAATGCTGGAGAAACCATCATGAATGATGTTTTATTCTAATTACATAAATACACTTCTCTTGCACGCTCAATCAACAGACTACGTAGAACATAATTATGTGTTCAAATAACTGTCAATAAGAAATACTATTTTTCTCCTGCAACTTATTACAACTGTCACAACTATTGGAAATAAATGTCTTAAAGAATGATATTGTATTCACAGAATACAACAATATCTATGGTATTGTGTGAAATGAATGTATTACATTTCATTTTCTGAGTTTATTTTCAAATGTTTTATTTTAATTTATTTCGAAGGGTGGACTGAGAGCCGTTGTATGGACGGATGTATTTCAATGTATTATTGTGTATGGATCTTTTATTTTCCTTGCGGTAAAAGCAACAATCAATATTGGTATAGATGAAGTTTGGGAAAGGAGCTATGAAGGTGGTCGCCTTGATATTTTCAAGTAAGTACATGCTCTGCAAAGTTTTCGTTAAAATACTGTTGGTTTCATGTCCTTCGCTGAAAGTTATTTCATCAAAGAAATGTGTTACAGTTAACTCTAGTCTACAGTTTCATCTAACTCCGATAACTATGTAACGTGAGTTTCACTGTTTAAGGAACTGTGTAGATCAGTTTTGTTCAGTATTCTTTGGTAATCATAACGACTCATAAGAAACTGTTAAAGTTAATGTGGTCTACGTATTGCTTAAAATTTTTACTATTTCTAAGAGGAACAGAAGACCACGAACATTGTCGAGCGTAATGAAACTAGCGCGTGATATTATATAATCTTAAATCGCAACATTTTGTTTTCTCTTTAACAAATAGTTACCAAAAAAAATAAAGTCAATGTGAAATTTGCGCTGCGTTCTATAACTTACAAAACCCAGAATGCAGATATATTTTGTGGCTTTATTTAAACTTGAGAAATATCAACACATCATTTACATGTCAAGAAATTAATTGGATTTCTGATATGTTTCGCAGGAATGTGCATCATATCGAAAATCATCACTATTGTATAGAACTTCTGAATTCAATGAACTTTGTTCTGGAAATTCAATGTTCGTTTATGATATGCAGACCCAGACACATGCCAGACGTTTATCAATCGAGAAAGAAAGACATATGGCTTGGGAATGTATTGACACGTCCCAACATATTGCATGTATTTCTTAATGAGAATCACGGGTGAAACATTATGTTCTCGTAGCTGTTTGTATCATTAAGAAACAGCGATTAAGTATCTGATTTTTGTGGTCAGCGGTTGTCAAATCCCTTGAAAATAATTGATTCGGAATTATGGAACCCAGTTACCCTCTGAGAATACATGAGACGTGAAGCTACAGCTTATTGTGTTATCCGAACCACAAAAGCTATTATTGGGAATCGCAAGGTTTCTTCTTCACTAGATGTGTGGATTCTAACCGTAAAGGTGCGAGAGAGCTCGTTGGGAAAATTTATAGAATAATATTGTGATGCTACGGGAATAAATACACTCACTAAAGAAAACGATCAAGTGTTTAGATTCGTTGCGAAGCTGAGTAGGAATTGACGGACCTAAATCGAGTACCATATCCAAAATCCTAAGGAAATACCGAAATTCTCGTAGATCATGGTATCAACATGTGACACTTTCTTGGGACATCCACAATGTTGGTAATCAACTATTCACATCTGACCACTTTTAAACGCATCTGTCCAGCCGTTCACTTTTCCCCAGCTATTGCATCTACCATCGTAGTTTGATAATATGCTTCTGCACATGTTCTGAAGTTTGAGAACTCGCCATAGAAAGCTCGATAACTGCTCACTCACTGCACTTTCTTGTTACAACCACCTAACGGCGCAGACAACATTTATCTGTGATTCGTAAACAACTGGCAAATACATCTATTTGAAAATTTAAAGTCCTTTCGAAATCTGTATCTTCTATTCGCAGAATTTTAAATGGGTTGGATGTTCCCTTTGTGCAATATTGTGAATTTAGTTTAACCTCATGGAATTTGTTCGTTTAATTTAATCAACAATTCAAAATTTCATAAACCACTACTGTCGCATAATTTTGAAATTTTTCGTCTAATTACGGATTCCCGAACAACTTCGAGATTTTTATACAGCGTCGTTAGAATAGCTATAACAGCTAAATGACCAAGTCATCTTATATAAATGAAGGAGTGGACACATACTCATTTAAGAATTTTTTTCAAAATTGAATTATCTGTTTATAAAGCCCCTCTTCTGGAGAAGACAAGGAGTAAGAAGCGCTGCAAGCCTCCTAAGTGGGTCAATGACATGCGTATGCGCGATACCTCATCTTGGTATTTTATTAGACAGTGAGGCAAAGTATTTAATCCATGCCTATTGGATAAGATCAATTGCCGGTTCTCAATGGAAATATCTGCTTTGTGTAGCTGGACTACATCGTCTATTGGTATCAGTAATGTATAGCCTACCTTTTCTGTCGGAGGGAATCCTTTGGGTTATCTCTCAAATAAGCGACTAAATCGTATCCTTATATTAGGGAAATACTTGCTTGGGAGCCTGTGCGGTACCTCTTACGAGGAAGGTCCATAAACCGTGAGAGTTGAATTTTGATGAAAGTTTCTGACAAGCTTCAGTTCGAGTTGCTAAGTAACGTAGTAATAGTCACTCGATGCGCAAATGCTTCATTGAGCTGCTACACCGACGCCATCTTGAAATCCGGTAGGCAATGTCCAAGAATACTCTTTTGACACAAAAATAAAAAAAGCTTTTGATAGATCTGACTTCAGTATTGTAAACCTAGCTAGAGCATCTATATGCGGGAGTACTTCCAGTGCATGATCGCCATTTTGAAAGGCGCCATATTGAATCGTGGTCAAATATGACAAATGGTAAGGAGGTCATGTGGGGTATCAAATAGCACTGGAATTTACTCCTTAATCCATTTCCGTAACCAAAGTTTAAATATATGTTTTCACTTCAGAGTTAAGAGCTCTCTCGCTCACAGGATCATATAAAAACTGTGTGAGTTAGACTTGTGTTATGAAATGCAGTCGTGTGAGCATTTGCAGGGTTTTAACTAATGCAGTACAATAGCCACTATACCAATCAGATCTTGAGACTAGTGAGAGAAATCGTTAATTAAATTGAAATGCCTGTAGTAAAAAATGGAATAGCCGTATGCTACAAGTTATACCTAGTTCAAAGTGCCATGGAATAGACTGCTCGTCGATATGAAACACATGCCTAATAGTACTGACGAGCAGAGAATACCAAAGGGATTGTTTGGATATATATTAGAAAATGACATAAACTGGTGAATATTAGGTAAACGACCAAAATGGTTCGGATTCCACTATAATCAGTAGGTCCACGGCTCCTTTAGCGTAGCAGAGATAAGTGTGGGACTTGGACTGAATCAAACCAAAAATCTATTTTAGGCAATTTTACGTGGTCCGTTATAGTGTGTTAAGTTTTCTTCTCCAATCTTGAAACCTTAGGCAATGACCATCGTTGTTGCAGAATATTGCGTTCTTTTCCAATACTCATACTTGACAACCTATAATTTACCGTGCATATTACGAAATTAAAATACTTTAATTTATTTATTGCCAGTTTGTCTAAATACAATCGATTTATTGCTGACGCATTGAACAATTAAGGGGAATTAAATTATCAGTTCACAGCCTATTCTTAGAATATACACCTGGAAACTTAGAATTCAGTTCTCTTGTGTCTGTTCTGCTATTAGTGATAGGGGAATGCATACACACCTGCTAAGAATAGATGGCAATTAAGATTATTACAAGATTCAATACCAAGTTGCAATCCATAAAACAAGCCTCTTTCTTGCTTTTTTCTTCAATATTAAATAATTAAATATCTGCAACTTTGCACCTTTAGCGATAAAACACTTACTTATAATAAGGACAAGACTAGTTTTCATATCAAAGCTGTGATAAATAACTAATTGTAGCAGGTGTTCATTTGTTCGGTGTACAAGTTATATGGCAGAATTTTCATAATGAAAATGCATTGTGTTGTATATCAATTTTGTGCGCCAGTCCTAAAGAACATGCTTGCATATCCATGGCAGAAATGTGGGTACATCACAGGAGCAATAGTTGGTTCATTTACAAATGTTCTGCAGCAGTGTCGGATTTACGTATAAGCTAAACAAGCTATAGCTTAGGACCCCATACTCATGGTGGCCCAAAAAATTCAAGGAAAAAATTGAATGTACATTTTCAAAATAAAAGAAAAACAATAAATGAAGTAACATCTACATATAGCAACATTGCTTCGTTTGTCTAGACCCCTATGATGTAAGTAATGGGGTCCCTTCTGCTAGTCTGCTTCGTAAAATATCATTGGTTTCTTCATTTCTGTATATAGGATTCTACGTTCATCTGGACATATTAAGGGTGCCATTATCTTCAGTAGCTTAGGGCCCGACCAAACCTAAATCCAGCTCTGTTCTGGAGACTAGTAGAAAATAGTGTGTGTTGTCATGAAGATTGTGACGAAAGTGCATTTGTTAAGTGTTTGTACTGCTTCACGATACTGTGTGCTAATCACTTCGTTTTGGATCTCCATCAGCAGAACTGAAGAACAAAAAGTTAGTAGGTTAATATTTGCTACTCAGGTTCATATTTGCATCAGTTTATATTATTTTTCTATTAATTTTCTAATAACTTCAAGATATATTCTTGTAAAGTCATATGTGCCGTTGCATCTAACTTATATTACAGCATTTAAATGCTATGCATATTTGCAACACACATAGACTCATATATACAGCACACTTTGAAATAAATATGAAATAAATATAATTTGTTACAGTGCTGCAATTCCATTTTTCACTACAGGAATTTCCATTTAATTAAGGATTTCTCTCACTAGTCTCAAGATCTGATTGGTATAATGGCTATTGTATATCAAGTGACTACTACTGCATTAGCTAAAATCCTGCAAGTGCTCGCACGACTGCATTTCGTAACACATTTTAATTGCACAGTTTTTATATGTTCCTGTGAGCGAGAGAGCTCTTAACTCTGAAGTAAAAACATATATGTAAACTTTGGTTACGGAAATGGATTCAGGAGTAAATTCTAGTGCTATTTGATACCCCACATGACCCCCTTGCCATTTATCATATTTGACCGCGATTCAATATGGCGCCTTTCAAAATTGCGATCATGCACTGGAAGTACTCCCGCATATAGATGCTCTAGCTAGGTTTACAATACTGAAGTCAGATCTATCAAAAGCTTTTTTCATTTTTGTGTCAAAAGAGTATTCTTGGACATTGCCTACCGTTTTTCAAGATAGCGTCGGTGTAGCAGCTCAATGAAGCATTTGCGCATCGAGTGACTATTACTACGTTACTTAGCAACTCGAACTGAAGCTTGTCACAAATTTTCATCAAAATTCAACTCTCACGATTTATGGACCTTCCTCGTTAGCGCATGTGGAACGACAAGTAGTTTGTGAGGTCAGGATTGGATCCCCTTTGTGTTATCCAGGGTTCCTGGTTTAGATTGGACTCTACTGGACTATGGTCAAACCCTGAAATTCAGTAAATTAGGGCTATGTTCTCCAAGGGGAGGTGAGCTTGCATTAAAATGTTTGGGAGCTGCGGGAGCCGACTTAGTCCATAAGGGAATACGTGCAAAATCTAGGCTGCGATACAGACAGTTCAGGAAATTTATTCTGAAATCACCTGTAGACAATCTACTGACTGATCATACTGGTAAACCCGGTCTATATATGTAAGAACCACTCAATGGTCCATGTGAACTTTGTGGGGGACAAACACCGTCCTTGTGGGTTTTCTCGGGGTTCTCCCGTTTCCTCCCACTATCTTCATTCCACCATTTCACTCATTCCTCATTATCACCGTATCCTTTAGCCTAACTGGTATAACCATGGGACGTTAAACTTAAAGATTTCATTTCATTTTTCCCCTCAATGGTGTCAATAGTATAAGTAAACACTCAATTTATCTACACAGTGCGGCGGTGGCTCAGTAGAAAAGCGTTCACCTCTCGTGCATGGTTCGATCCAATCTCGAGTCAAGTAAACTTTGTGGTGGTAAAATACCGTGTACATGGAATTTCCCGAGTTTCTCCCGTTTCCTCCCTCGAAATTTCTTCATTCCACCATTCCATCCATTTCTCATCATCATCGTCTCTTTTAACCTAGCCGGTATAACCCTTGGACGTAAAACTTACAGATTCCATTTCATTTGTTTTCCATTTATTCATGTTGGTGTATAAATATGATGTTATAAATGCGCGTTTCCGTTGTAATTGAATATTCATAATATACAGGCTTATACTAGGAAAATTTTCTTAATACTAAAGTGTTTTTATTTTGTACTGAAACATGCTATGAAATTAAAATTAGTTGTAAAGTAGAAAGGAAATTTGTAAGTTCTATAATATATTATTATATTTTCAGTCAAAGTCGTTAAAGTGCTAGATATCATACCAACAGTTGACAATGTGATAGGGAACTAAGGTGCTAGAACATGTGTATCGTCTGAGGTAATTTGCAACAACAGCGTGTGAATATATTTTTTCATACAAAATTCAAGAAACAAGCACAGCATAGGAATTGCAAGGAATATGAAAACCGAGGATACGTTGCGACGCGTATGGTACGAACTTGATTTAGATATATGTGTGCACGTGTAACATATAAAAAACACACTACCTTCTACTTCTTTTCTACAAACAACTTTGAATTTGCGTATCATTTCATTACAAAATAAATAAGTATTAGTTCATATCATCTTTCCTCAATTATTTGCTCCTTATTCCATTAACTAAGCTGTTTCTAAGTCTTAAATGAAGAGGTAGAGGAAAATTATGAGAAAATAGAAGAACTTATAGACAGGAAGAAGAGGAGTACATGCGTAATTGTAATGGGAAATTTCAATGTAGTTGTAGAAGAAAAACATGAATGTAGACTCGTAGGCAAATTTGGTTTAGGCGAAAGAAAGTAAAGGGGAGAGGGACTAGTCAATTTCTCAACACAAAATGCACTAGTGATTTGGAACACTTGGTCAATCAGCACAAGAGAAGAAGATATAGCCAATAGCCAGAGGAAATAAGATATACTATATTATGATTCAGGAGAGGTATCGGAATAACTTGAAGAACACGAAGACCCTTCCCGGGCCAGACATTTTTTCTGATCATAGTCTTGTGCTGGCCGAAGTAGATATTCAAATGAAAAATATAGGCAGAAGAGAAATGGGCAACAAAGTGTTGAATATTGAAAAGTTGAAAAACGAGGAAGTAAGAAATTTTTCGTTGAAAAATTCGAAGAAAAATACTCAAAAGATAAAGGGTAGACCCAGGTAGTAAATGACGGTAGGAACATATTACACTTTGCATACAGCAGGCTGCAGAAGGAGTAGTAGGTTTCCGCGAACACAAAACGCTAATTAACCATGGGTTACGGAACAGATGTAGAAAATTAGGGAAAGGGAGATGTGAAAACAGGTTGATACAAAAGAGGCCAGAAAGATAAGTTTTTCAAAAGTATTTTTCAAAAGAAAATGCGAGGACATAGAAGAATTAGAAATAGTTTCGAAATATGAGGAAAAGGGGAAATTATGGAATGTACAAGGAGATGAAATTATGGAATTTCAGAGGAAACAAGGAGCTATTACGATGGCAGTAGAAATAAGAATGGGAAGGTAGTCAGCCAGAAAACTGAGGTCATTGGAAGCTGGAAATAGTATGTTGAAGATTTATGGGAGAATAGAAATACACCCTGTAGCTTGAATGTTGAAGTAGAAAGTGAAGTAGGCGAGGACGACAAAGGGTTTAGGATAGGTGAATTTGAAAAAGCTATATCCGAGATTAGGAATGGAAAGGCAATCGGGATAGATAATATACCAATCGAATTCATTAAAAATATGGGAGACATGGGTAAAAAATAATTGTTTCGGTTGTGAAATGAAATATATGAAACAGGAGAATGGCCCAGAGACTTCCCGAAAACAATCATGATACCGATGACAAAGAAATCAAACCCAAAGAGATGTGAGGATTATAGAACTATTAGTCTCATATCTCATGCAGCTAATATTTTGCTCCGAATACTAAACACAAAGTTTTATGGAAGAACAAAGGAAAAAGTTGAGAAGGAGGGAGAGGTAAGGGCACAAGAGATGCAGTTGGATTATTAAGGATGAAAGATAAAAGGATTAGAGAAAATGGAAAACAGGTGTATGTTGCATTTATAGGAGTTGGATTGAACGACAGAAAATGAAATGAAATCTTTGAGTTTCACGTCCCATGCTTATGTCGGTTAGGCTAAGGGGGACGGTGGAAACCCACGCACGATGGAATGATAGAAAACTCAGAAGAAACTTATATATGAATCAACAACTAAGTGTTAGGATAGGAGAGAAACTTACAGAGGAAAGTACAATTAGGAGAGTTCGACAAGGATGCTGTCTCTTGCCAACATTGTTTAATATCTATTTAAAGAAGATAGTGAAAAAGAGCCTACATGATGAACACCGCATTTTGGTACTAGGTAGAATGATAGAATGTACAAGAATTGCAGACGATATGGCGCTTGTTGCAGAACATGAGAAGGAAATCAATAGGGTGTTAGAAAACTTGAGGAAAAGCTTTGAAGAATATGGTATGAAAATAAATGTTAGAAAGACAAACGCCATGCTGATTGGAACGAAGAGGCCTGTGTCAAATATAAAAGTGAGAGGGGAGAAAATAGAACAAGTGAATAGTTTTCGATATCTACGTAGTAGTTTTAGTAATGATATGCAGTGCGAACGTGAAATGAAAGCAGAAAGTCTGTTTTGTTGGATCACGAATAAAAAAATTGAGAGAAAGATTTTTAAAAATATTCCTGTGGAGTGTTGTACTGTATGGGGCGGAAACATGGACATTACGTAAAAGTGGTGAAAAACGACTGGAAACCTTCAAAATGTGGGTGTGCAGAAGAATGGAAAAATAGTTGGGTCAAGGAAGATTCAAATTTTACAGTGGTGATGGATACATTATTTCTATATTTCTAGATTTAAAGACTTCATATTTTAAATTATGTTAAGGAAAGGAGAGACCTGCAATGTTGGAAACGCATGTGTCCAAGAGGACAGCACTAAATGTGCTAAACTCAGTTTCATGAGCTTTCAAACTAAGGTATGACATTAATCATTAAATATCATAAGAATACATTATGCATGTCATGCATTACATATGGTCCAAGCGCATTTCAAAATCTACTTAGTTTTCATAAATTTTCTTTTCCAATTTTGATCCGAATCCCACAATTCGAAATACCATGTGGACTGTACTAATAGGACAAGCATTTTCCTACGTGTATAAAGTTGGAGCAAGTCCAGTCATGGTACAACGGTATCTATCACTACCATCTCTTGCAAAAGCACGAAGGTAAGACTGTATTATATAAAACATACGACGATCTATTATATATTGTATTAGGGGAAATAATTCTCTACCTATAATATGTATATAATAATATTATCTATCAGCTTTGTAGAAAAAGCCTAATGTATTTACGTATTGTGTTAAAAAATTGTAAGACTTATATTCGTATCTAGAATTAATGTCAGATAGAATTGTCCTGATACAAATTTGAGATATCTGTACAAATAGAATGTCTTTGTTATTCTAACAAATGTGCTGACATAATAGAATAAAAGCACACACACATACACTCGAGTGAAGCTAACCAAGCCCACTTCGACAGATATTTGAAACTATCGTCCTAGAAAGTGCTAAAAATTGCTTGTGAATTAAATAATTCCAAAAATGTGCTATCACGGAAAGCCCTGATTTTTTTCTTGGTGGGGCCAGAATCACGCTTAACCCACCACCACAATAATTGGAACCTGCTCCGAAAAAAGTGCTAATGATATGTCCTTCAGAAACAGTCTAAACAAAAATGTACTATCATACAAACTCCAAAATAATGGTCCTTCACTCCAGTCACACGCACAGAATTTTTTATTTTCAAATTCTGATTACTATTAGTTATTATTTTTATTTGTGCACTCAAGTCCAAAATTATTGTCGCATGTCTACATATAGGTTGTTGTAGCAATATAATTTGATAACGAATTTGCCCGGTATTTCTTATAATGTTAGTATGTGTATATGCAAAGACATGTACGTAGCAAATTTCATGTCAAAAGAGCAGTAAATAAGAACATTAAAACCAAAATAAAACTTTTTTGTTCAGTTAGCAACATTTTGTTTTACTTATTCTAATTTTTGTATTTATAATTTTTCCTATAAAATTTGCAACTAATATACATTTTCCGATTATACACATAGTATCAGTATTAAAAGTACCTTGCAAAATCATTATCAATTTATATTCTTACAAGAAGACAGTTATAGATATGCGACAATCATTTTGGACATAAGTGTACATTTGTGGAATACAGTAAGTTACTGCTATTGAACAATTAGCAAAACTGCACATTCATTAAAACTAAGGTTGTTTAAAAGAATACAATAGGTTTAGTTTATAGAATATCAAAATATTTAGTTGTTTGGAAATTTAAAACAATTGCAGCTTACGGTAAACACAGATCAGTTGTACTGTGTGTTTCAGATGTAAAGCATCATGGGCAGTGGCCAATGATGCACGATATTCCGCGTGGCGTTGTCGAATTTCGGACTCCCCTTTCCCTTCTCGCTCGTCCTCCAGTTGAGATTATGACACATACATTGGCAACATTATTCACAATGTAAATGTACTATTCCAGCAAACTCAAGAATTTTGACTGTGCATCCTAAACGTATATATAGTAACTAAATTACTTACCTATTAACTTTTCCAGTGGATATGCTAAACACTCGTCTTCAACATTACTTTCACTATCGTCTATGTCAGTTAATATTTCGTCATTGTCTGAATCTGAATCTTGTAAATTTATTGTTATGGGTTCCAAAAACTGTCAACACAAAAAATAATTCTTCGAGCTTAACTTCGTAGCACTTGAAAGAAAAAGAAAGAAAAAAAACGAAGAAAGAAAATAAAACTTCTGCTGTACTCGGTTTGCTTAAAGACACTGTCAACTATAATTTTGGAGAACAAACGAATTACCACGAAAAAAAAAACAAACGATACACTGATGAATTCTCATTATGCTAGAAGAGAAGTTACGTTCCTACACAACTAGCTTCTTTCTTTCCTTATCTGTTTTCATAAGAAGTAACACGCTTGGGCTTGGTGTAGGTGCCACGAATCCAATCCATCTGATTCCTAAGCAACTCGATATCCTGGAGTTTATTTTGGGTTATGATAATTTATGACACCATTCAGACGCTTGATGCTTTTGGTTCCCTTATAGAGGAGGAAAGAGAGTGCTAAAGGTCGCACATAATAAGGCAGTGGAACGTGAAAGAAAAAAAGGAACAGAAAACATATTGCGTTTCTTCTGTCGGATAAGAAAGAGCCTATCTTGAAGTAAATTTCAAAACAAATTACAAACTTTCCATGCTTTATTCTTACGATGTTATGCGTATATATATGAATCAGATTGCAAATGTATGTAGCCACGGGGAAAAAAACGGCCCTGTCTTTCCAAACTATTTCCAACTCCGAAACGAGGTTCGTCTGATATATTTAATAAACTTATTTAACAGTTAATGCAAATGAGGGACGTTTATAGTGAAATATGAAAATTTTAAAAAAATCTAACATCATCAATACGGTCTATATACCTAATTGAAACAACTAAAATTAATCATATGCTTTATATTCTCATTTCCCTAACTGGGGCACTGTGAACTCGCTACTATATAATTGCATAATAATATCTGAGTTGACATTTTTTCGAGTATTTCCCTTTAGTATTTTAACCTACATGAACACAAAGTCAGATAAACAGACTGCTATAAACAGCATTTGTTTTCTTATGAATAGCTTATTGATTTATGTCTTACAATCCTGTTTTCAACTTCAGTACTGTTAAGATCCATCTTTTGATAAGGTAGCATCGTGAAAACATAATATGTATATAGTATACATGGTGAGTGAAAATGCTTTCATATTCTGAAAGAGGTCATTTGTTCTGTTTTTAATGTGTGAAAAGCTTTCCTCCCCCTGAAAGTAATGTTCTCCTAGAACAAACTGCTGATTACACCCCTGATTCTCCTGTAATAAAAGTTGAGTTCCAGTTCCAAATGGAAGAAAAATCCACTGGAAATTAGATGTGGGACTCAACGCTCGTTTTACTAATTGTTTTATATGGAAATCCTTAAAAGTGTATCATAACAACCAGTTTTCATAAAAAGATGTAGTTTTCACGTATGTGTTCGTAATTTTTTTTCTACTTGGTAAAGTGAGCAGTTAATATGCTAGTACAATATTGCTAATAAGCGCCTCTGGTATTGCCAAGATTCGCAGTAGCGCGAGAAGTCAGCGTGCAGAACTACTTTCCGCGAATTGTCAACACCACTCAAAGCCAATTGGACGCCGCGTGAAGCTAACTCAAGGTCATGCAGCTTATCATTTGAAACACACAATGATTTATTGTTTCAATCGCATTTTAACTGTCAAATATTAATAATATTAATCGAAACTATGAAAAGGAAAAAGTTAAACCAAACACCTTTATGAGCTGTCTATAATTAATAGTTGATGTAGATAGACATTTTATAGTCGTTCCATTTAGTAAGTAAAAATGGTGATAATGCGTTCAAGGAATGTAGCAAATTAGATGCTAAAGGTAACCAACGATTATGCAAACTCTGTGAAACCAAAGTAAGAATTAAAAGGTGGTTGTTACCAGATCAACTTTAATGAAAGCGCAAGCATTAAAATTCAACCGAAACAAGTGACATTCCAAATACTACAGAAGATAAACAATGTGAATGTATTTCTTCTGAATTTCTTAATATGTTCTATGAGGTATTGTGTGCTTTAAAAAGTGAAGTGAGTTATTTAAAAGCTGCAGGCGTCGAATTACGATCCAACGTCAATCAAGTAAGCAAACAAGTTAAGTTTGCAGTACAAGGAGTAAAGACATAGGTAGTATATGATAGTAGTAATGGTAAACCTAAAATGTTGGAAAACAAGGAAATGACACTAAAGTACGAATTTCAAATTATAAGTTATAAAAGAAAAATGTAAAGTGTATATGGCAACAAAAAGAAAAAATGGTAGGTTAAATACAAAACTTAAAATCCAGACAGGTTGCGATAATAAGTACGTATTAAGTACGTATAATAAGATATCCAAGATAGATAGGTACAGGAAAATGAAATGAAATCTTTGAGTTTTACGTCCCACGCTTATGCCGATTAGACTAAAGGAGACGGTGACTATGAGTGAAAATGGTGGAATGAAGAAAGTGGAAGAACCCCGAGGAAACCCATACGGTGTTTATCCACCACAAAGGTCACTTGGCAGGGACTGGGATCGAACCCAGGACCCCAAGCACCACAGGTGAACGCTCTATCACTCAGCCACCGCGGCCCCTACGTAGGTAGAAGATTACGGGAAACAATACCATCTACGGAAGTTTGCGGGGAAGGTAAATCTAGAGTTTCAAGAAGGAAAATCCTAGAAAGTGCATGGAATGCGATATAAAGGTCGAAAAAATGCGACATTAATGAATGGTGCAAACGACATTGCCAATAACTATGCAGGAGTTGTTATTTCTGAAAACAACAAAGTAGACCCCAATGGATAAAGCATGATAGCGAGAAGAAAAAGAGTTGTAGTACTGAAGGAAAGTGACTATAGGAAATGTGGAATATACCTAGATAACCGGCTAAGTGAACAATTTAACTGTTGCGTGGTTTCAAACCAGGGGCGAAAAGGAAAGAAATTTTAGTCATACATTGCAGAAAATAGCAAATTGAGTTCCGAGGTTTGTGTGGTAATTAAATAGGACTAAATTACGTTCCTAGAAATGAAGTAGGTAATGCACTGAAGGAGGCAAATAAATGTTATCCCTGTTGGAAAGACAAATTTAAGAATAATGACAATACCAAACAGGGTCGATTTTTCTGAGCTTTATGTGCTAATGAAAAAATTCTGTCACAAAAGGAAAACTTTGGAAAGAGGTAGAATTTTTAATGCTGATGTAATAGGTATAAAGGTAGAAAGAAAAGGATGAGGATTAACATAGCATGCTTTGCACTTCAACAAAATAGGTAAAATGAGAATAGAGAAATTATGCAAATACTTGTAAAAATAACACGAATTTTCGAAAACGTTACTTCTTTAAGTTCGTTACAGTATATAGTAAAAGATAAGGCTATTGGTAAACAAAGATGTAATTGTACAGGCAGTGAAGTCCATATAACACAAACAATTTTGGAAAATCCAAAATAATTCAATTGTAGTAAACAAAATTGAGAGCGCGGCACCCAATGAGTACAAAACATTCGAAAATGTTCCCGTTGTGAAAAGCAAATAACTGTGATGATTATGTTTCGTGAGAAAACATCTTGTAGAGAACTAAATAGAGCTAACCAAAATTTTATACAAGGGCACAAGAAAAAGAATATAAATTTGTTTAGAAAGTTATTTAATTTTAAGGTGAAAGATGATGAGACAGTAAATAATAATGCAGGTGTTCGAATTAAGCAATCTAATATAAATAAGATTCTTTCTGTTTGAAATGTGAACGTTTTAATTGCAGTAAAATAGTGATTTTTTAAAGATGAAAGGTGCAACTAATTGTGACACTGAAAATATCTGGATATTTCACATTAATGTAGAATCAATAAGAAACAAACTAATACAAATTGAATGTTTCTTAGTTTATTCCGTGCCATATTCTCGGCGTTAATGAACACTGCTTCAGACATGCAGAAATACTTGTATACGTACCTTAAAACAACAGTATAGTACCTAGTTATAGCATAAGTATATTTACTTATGAAGTGGTTGTAATTTTTATAAGGAATGATTTCAGCATGGACTATAAAGTTCTTAATTTTGATAATTTCTGTTATGAGGGGCAATTTAATGTAATATCAATTTTGGTTTCCTAGTGCAAAAGCAACAGTGGTATCAGTCTATCGTCACCAGACTCAGACTCACATGCTGAGAACACCTTACTAACTACTTAAGTAAGCATGAAAAACATAAGATACTACGAATGTATATCTAGGAGACGTAAATATCGATCATTTAGCGGACAGTCCTACCGAGAATTATTTTCCTTATACACTTAGATTTTAACTTCTATTTATTAAATGATCAGTCAACAAGATACATTATTACATACACTTGCTTGGATAAGATTATCCTAAATGTATATAAAAATGATTTGTCGTGTTGTTTTGTACAATCATTATTGTTACATCATGATGTTCTAATGGTATTCTCGTCGCTCGTAAAACACTGTACTACTAGGATCTAATAGAATTTTTGAGTACTTAGCTTAGATAATATACCTACGTTTAGATATTAACTAGGGGAAATTGAGTGACATACAACTAAATTATTCCAAAGTGTCAACAACTGGTATACTCCGCAACTAACAAAGCTTCACAGAGTTGTGAATGCTTTGTATAATAGCACTAAATTGGGCTGTTTTGTATTGAAAGGAAGACATATCAGAGCCAAAGACACCATAGAAAGGAAATTAGGGTGGCAAAAATTAAGACAAACTACAATTTTAAGTTAATCATGTAAGTGAATAAAGAAATTATAAGGAAAGAAATAGTGACGCAAGAAGTAGAAAATATGATTCCATTATCACATGGCACATTAATAAATCCTTCATAAATAGTACAAAGTGCTAATCTGACAACTCGAATATCTCACAGTCAGCCAAAACTGATGTAGATTTTAAAAGTAGTCTACGCTTTTGTAGAAACTCAAACAGTAACTTGTTATCCAAATGGAAACAAGTAGAACCTGAAGTAATTTTGTCAGTGGTACGTAAGTTGATTAAAACAGTTTTGCTACTAGTATCATTATAATGCTGTAGACGTAATAGTAGAACCCTTCACTCAAATAATTAATTGGATGTTAATAGAAGGACTGTTTCCAGATTGTCCTAAAATTGACGTTATCATTGCGATATATAAAAATAGAGGATAAAGACTGCCGTAGCAACTATAAACCAATACCTTTTTCACCAATTATATATAAAAATATTGAACACTGTATGAAAGAACAACTAAACATGTACTTTGAAAATAATAATACTTTAATTAATTGTACACAATGCTGGTTTTGGAAATGTATGCTGACAATCAAACCTGCTAAAGAAAAGTTGTGTCTGAAATAGCTGATGCCTTTGAAAATGTTCCATTCGCTTGCACAACATTCCAAGTTTTAAGCAAGCCATTTGATATTGTTTTACATGATATATTGATTAAAAAATTACAATATTATGTGCTAAAAAGAACTGAGCTGTTAATGGTTAGATCTATTTTAGAAATAAAAAAGAGATAGTGTGTACACAAAACAAACAGTGAGGCATTCTTAAAGTCCAACACGAGTGCCTCAGGAAAGTAATTTGCCCTTTTCTGTCTCTGGTATGTATTAACGATCTACCTAATTACTTATTAGAAATCAATGTTATGTATGCCGATGACACAGCACCTATAAGCACGGATACTATCTTATCTATATAGTATTAGTTGTGCAAATAGACACTTTCATTAAGACAAATTCATTAAAATAGACACTTTGTTTAATTAGATAATATATACATTGCTCTTAATATTTTACATTCTTGAATATTAGTCATATTTGCACTAGGTGTGTCCCTAATAGATTAATTGATGAACAGTCTGTGACGACCATGGAACTAATGAGATGAAATTATAACATCTCATTTTTATTTTGGTTCAATCTTAATTTATTATGAAGCAGCCAAGTGGCAGACTTATTAACACCTCATTATTTTTTTTGTATTGTGTGAATATTATTGCCTTTCGTTATAGCAGGATCCGAATCACCATTTGGCTTTTATCTAAGGGTTGATAAACTAGTACAAACTTGATAAACAACATTCGACGGGTTCGAACCCGAAACACTTAGCTGCGAAAGATCTCACGGTATAAGTTCACAGTCCAGAATGAACTGAAAAGTAGAGGAAGTTAAAGGCTGTAAGTTGATAAAACTTACAGATTTTTAATTTCTTATACTTTATTTCGAGACTATCGAGACGAACTGAAATCCAATCTTTGCTCTCTAGACTAAAACTGAGATTCAGATACGTATCTTTTGATTAAACCGTGACTGGGACTGAGAAAACGATTTTCAAGACGAGATGAAACCGAGATAGACTGCTATTTTTCGATCCACAAAAGACAGAAATATCGTGCAGTCTGGTTTAGTTCTCATTCCTGGAAGCAAACGAGGATTTCTTAAGTGTTCTTTATATCCATAGAATGAAAAGTAATAAAAACGAAATAAAAACATTACCTCACGTTATCTTTTGTATGTAGGGAAACGGAATATCTTCAACATTTCTTCTGAAAATTACCAGCATGATGACAAAGGTAAGGCGAAGTTGCTTTATAGGTGCTGGGGAATGATTTGCTTTTTAGTTTAATGTACCACGATTATTGCCTTTAAGCTAATGGAGATGAATGATTAATGGAATTAAATTTTCTGCTGTCTTACCGGGAATCGAACACGGAAACATGTGTACGAAAGGAACACGCACTAACGAGTAGATAATCAAAGAGAGTTTGTTGATATTGGGTAAAGAAACGAATAAGAAAAATTTTAAAATTCACCCACATGAAGATTGTTTTATTATATTTGTCATTAGATATACTGTGTTTCTGGAATTTTTGCTTACTTTTATCCTTCTGTCCCATCTGAGGACTCATCTGTGTCTCAGTAACTATTCCAATGCAATTGTGAACTAATTATTACCGACTACTCTCCATAAAACCTTCAAAACAATCGTCATCAATCTTCATCTTATCATCGACTTCAATCTTGATAATTCGAGGTCAAATTTTGAAAAGTGACATTTATTTATTCACATATAGAGAATGTAGTGAAGCAAGACTGTGTTTGTGGTCTTCAGTACTACTACGATTCCTCAGCTTAAAACATGATCGAAAGTACGCACACTCTATACTGTTTGTGGAATAGTGGAAATAAATCAGGATATGGATTCAAATAAACTCTGCTGAAAACAGTAGAAAGGATAATGAGAGACGTACAATTATGAACTAATTAGCTTACGTTCATAGTGATTAGGAATGCCTTATTCATTTCGCTCAGATGTTATGCAACACGTAACTCTTGCTTTTTTGAGGGTTACATGCCTATTTGATATACATACGACAATAAATGAATAAAATATAGATAGTCTACGTTAACGTCACAGTTCACAGTGAAGATGTTATCGGTTAGCTCCATTAACGAAATCTGTTTACATAATCAGTCTGTATGTTCTAAAGAATGTAATTCAAAAATTTGCTTTCGTTCAAGATTCATTGTGTGGAAAAACGGACGTAAACATTACGTACTAACATTACACGAACTACTATCTACAATATTTACTAACATCTTATGAAAATTTTGGACCTGTAAATTACTAACTAATAACATGTTTTGCCCTTTACAATGTTGCTGTTCTCATTTTGATTTTAAAATAAATGTAATTCTGTAGACAAGCACTTAATAACTAATATGCTTCTGTTTTAGTTTGTCCATCTTTGTGATAGTACTCAAATACAGTATATAGTTTTTTGGTTTCAGAATATTCAGAGTTTACTACAGTATAATCTAGTTTAGTCATTCCAATGAGGAAGTTATGATTGATTTGGTAATATTACCGGTAGCATTTCCTGGAATAATAAATGCGAGGATTTGCTATAAACATGCACTTAGGCGAAATCCTAAAATTAGAATTTAACGTAGAAAGATTGTAGTCATTTGATTATGAGAAATGTTAGTGATCTTGTAGTAATTAATGAGAAGTCAATACACTAGATTCGTTAAGTATCTAATTCTCATTATAGGCACTTTTGTAAGTAATCGTAAGTATTTAATCTTTTAATTGAATTCAATCGTATGGTTAACGTAACGTAAATTTGAAATAAACAAAAGCAAAGCATCAGATGACAATATCAAATCGTAACCACTATTTGTTATCAGACATTGTACCGAATAATTTCTAGAAGTAAGGGGTTTACAGATACAATTATTACAGCAACATGAAAGATGCAGATTCAATTGATTCTTTCCTTAAAAACATGTGAATATTTGATAATTATTTAAGTAAAACATTTCCTTATTCTTCTGTTAATTAATTACCGTTTTATTCTTCTTAGGAGTCTATGGTTATGCATTATAGCCATAATCTTAGGCCAAGTTCTGTTATGCTACATTGGTCTAGTGACGTATGGAACGTATTACAATTGTGATCCACTCAGCACGAAAGTAAGACAAATATATATATATATATATATATATATATATATATATATATATATTTCTTTTATCGAAATCTATTCCTGTACAAATGTTTGCAAATCTTGAGAACAGTTTTACCAACCTCCAACCTTAAATACCTATCTGATGTGGGTCATTTTATGGCTACTAAAATATGTAAACGGCACGTTAAATGAAAGTGTTTTACCAACATATGCCGGTAAATTTGACATGACTTTGTTAACGATGGAAATTATATCACTGCTAACTATCTCATAGAATATCATCTACATTCACATTGCTAACTCAGCGGAAGGTAATTTCTTGAGTTTGTACTTTAACATTTTTTACAATGTTTTGCTACAAATATATCTACTACATTTGTCATAGTTTGTTTAAATTATAATTGTTATAGCAGTATAAACATTCACAAAACTATCACTAAAATGAAACATAAAATCTCAAAGTCAGAAGCGGGACAGTTCGTTTCTATTCTTGTTATTGTTATTACTAACCTAAACATGAATGGTGAAACAAACATTACAGGTACAACTATGTTAAACCTATGTTAAATAAGGTAACTATGGTTGGTAAAACTGGCTATTGAAAAAATACTATTAAATAACCTTTAGTGTAAAAAACTTCTAATTTTTATGAAATAAGAAAAATGTTTTCTGATCATAAAAATATATGTAATTATATTGTTTAGCATCTGTATATTACATATATATCTATCATCATAATTAAGTTCTATAACGGCAAATATATCGAGCAGTGCGATAACTGCTATTTTTTCAAGAAATCTATTAAGTATTATGTCTAGAAAATGATTTGAGTATGTAAATGTAATTCATACCCTAATATGCCTATCACAGTTGGCTAAAAGAAATGACCAAATATTACCCCTTCTGGCGATTCAGACAATGGGTAATATTCCAGGATTGACAGGGCTGTTTGTCGCTGGGATTTTCAGTGGAGCCTTAAGGTAAGTACTTACACTCTTTAGTAAGCATATTGTGTCTCAGTAATTCTTTGGTTAGATCAGTTCTCCGTAAGAACTTAATGAACAAGTTTTATTGATTGTGCTGTTGACGAAGGACACGTAATAAAAAGTAAGACGATATTTTCATGCATCTATCATGATACAACAGTATCACAACTCAGCTTCTTCAATAGAACCTGTTAACCTAAGGTTTATAACCATAAGCTCTGTGTAGTGTGCCGATATTATATATCTGAACTGCAGCGCATTACATAACATTTGGAAGTGTGGTGATAAGTATCTTGGTGCGCATCCTATGATCTAAATTCTAAAAACATGAACACTTCTTCGAAGCGAAATTAGACAAAATAATAATATTGATGTCAGAAAATTGACCTGTTAGCTGAAGTGTGTTTAAAATAAGTAATTGTAAAAGTTTCCTGCAATGTTAGCAGAACATAACTTAAGGCGTATAGTTTCTAAATCCGCCATCTCCTGCATAAACGGTTTCGAGAAAAACAGGAAAAACTGATAACTCAGAGATTATGTGAGATAAAATTTTCTTTTTATAAATACTTTACTGCTTTCTGGACATTCATTATAACTACCAAATGATAAAAATCTCTCTCATTCCATTTCTCGGTTATTGCAGAAAGCAGTTTGGAGATGGCGGATTTTGTAAACAACTTTTGGAGATGGAGGACTTTGAAACAAACGTACCTAAGTTATTTTTGGGGTTTATTTGCTTCCAAATCATTACTATTATACTTTCGGATAACTATTTCAGAACAGAACAGTAGATGGAGATAAACTGAATCTAAACAACGATATTAACTTGTTAGGTGACATTATAATGTGCAGAAACAAGGAAAAAAATGAAGCTCTAATCATAGTACGTTAGCTACATTTACGGGTCAAGTTCCGAAGTTTCCAGCCCTTTTAGAAATATCGTCTCCTAGCATAACATAAGCTAACTTAACCTCACCTCACTAACCTAATCTAACCTATTGGGACCTAACCTAACCTAACATAGCTTCACATAACAGGATGGGAACTTCGGAATAAATGCCACCTTTACCAACAAGAAAAGGATTGAAAGTGATCTTTACACTGTTGTGAGATATAGATCTCATCAGAATCATGTTCGGAACACTGGCATTCAGCCTAATCCTCATCTACACTTTCTTCTGTTGACGCAGTCAGTCTCTTTTCAGCATCAAATTAAATGGTTAAGATTGAATTAGCACGCCAATTCTCCCCGAAGTGTTTCGTTATTAGTTGAACAACATCTTGCAACTTTTTTTCATTAACGTCGGTCTTCAATTCATAGCATAGCATAGAATAGAATCGAGATGGCGGGTTTACAAACACACTGCTGAGTGGAGATGGCGGCTTTTGAAAAATACCCTGAACTTTAAAGCAGTAATTGAGGGTGGAGGTGGCGACATTTCAAACAACTCTTTTCATCATCATGCAGGGCATGGAAAGGAATACCAGTAAATCTACTTACCTCATTTTTTTTGAAAATTGGAGATGGCGGATTTAGAAACTATACGCCTCATTGTCTTAGAGTTAATTAAAGTAAAAAAAAAATAGCAACTGGTAATATACAGATACTTTAATTTTTTGTGGCAGGAAGAAAAGAAATAAGTTCAAGCTTTAGGTTCGGAGAAACTTTGTTCTTCTTCCGAATCCTCTGCTATCATAAAATGAAATCTAAAATTATAAGAATATAAATAAACTCTTCTAAATTTCATGTTTTATCAAATTCTATAATTGCTGAATTCTAGATATGTCGAAATTTCTAACAAACGAAAATGAATTTCTGACAATATAACAATTGACATCAAGTTGGAGGGAATAAGATTGGAATTATTATATTTGTGATTGAAGCAACGTAGTTAATATAATATGAAGAAATATATATTAAATGTACTGATATACGATATATATATATATATATATATTTAATATATATACATGTTTAATTTATGTGTGGTTGCCAGTAATCCTATTGGTCACCATATGTTTAACTTAAATATGGATATCATACAATTTTCCTAGAAATTAGGTCTCAAGCAAAAACCATAAATAGGTCAAGGTTTTAATATTAGCTTCGTTAAATAATAAGTTAATGATTTAGTAATCTCATCTTTATAACAAAAATCAATCGACTTTATAAATTTTCTTACAAGTCATTAAATTCAATGCTACTAATTGGACGCATTTATTCAAATGCAAGTGAATTTAATATTAGTCTCAATAAATCTCAACTTAATCATGTACCACAACGACCTAAAATGAATTGAATAATTGTACCAAAATCTCAAGCATATATATGAAATATAGGAAGTTATAAGAATGGTTAATACAAAATGTATATATTCCATTAAATCACAAAGTTAAGTCTTCATTAGAACATATATGAATCCGATTTAAACTTATAAAAATTATCAAACAACTCACCAGAATGTTAAGTAATTAACAATCTACACTTTAGAATATTAAATTGAATTCACTTGTTATACACACACATCTCCTTAATAACATAATTTACCAATTTGCGATAGATAGAGCTATATTACAAGTTTTACCGAGAACATTTCCAGCACACATCTGATGAGGATAATTCAATTGCTGGGCGAAGTAACAGTAGTCGCCACTAGAGGCGCTGTATTCAAAAAGTTGACAAACGAAACTATATTATCGAAGACTCAAAATAGAATGAATTTATATAATAACTGTTACAACTTTCTTTTTTGCGAAAGTAACTAACAGAGTGACATGTTACAATTAGAAGGAGAAGTGCAGATATAGAATTTAATTTTAGAGTAAAGTAAAGTCTCATATTTACCACTTATGGAACAGAATCTTCATGGGTCACGTCTTAAGGAAATTACGCTGAACCTGCAAGAAATACGAAGAGGAAACATAAAATGTTACATAATGAATTTGTTATTAAATAAATAACTAAAATGGAACACTATTTATTAAATGATAATAATGTATTCTAACTGTATTCAATATTCCTGCTATATTTATGTTAAAAGACACAAAAGTACATAATTTAAATAAAATATCAAAATAAAAGGAAAATCCTAATATTAGATGCACTTATTTTAATTTTCCCATGACGCGACAGGAAGTATGGGGATGGCTATCTGATTGTGTAGGGCCAAAACATTCTTCAAAAGTTTCAATGAGAATGACAATATTGTTCTAAGAGGCTGCAAAGTCAATTACAAATAATATCAAAATGATTTTTTGTGTACATACTGAAAATGAAATAATGCTAGTACGTAAAATGTTAGAAATGTAACTGAACCAAGAATAAGTAGAACAAATAATAAATGCAAGTCATGATTTAGGTTATATAGCATATTTAATTAATTGTTTGCTCTTAAGTTTGGCACTATATCTGTCACTCTCGAATAATACAGTAATTATATTTTATACCCAAAGTACAAACATTTATAACTTAGAAATAGATTCGCAGCTTTTTTTTTTTTAAAAAAAAAGAATGAAACATGCTTTAGAGATAATTCGTCCGATATTTCAACCTACAATAACATTTCCCCCATTTAGTGAAACTGGTCTCTCTTCGTGATGGACGCAACCTTAGAATCAGTCGTCAAATCAGTTTCCAACTTGATCATCTTGTTTTGCAACTTCTCCAATTCATATTATAAGAAACTTGTAGTTTGATCTTTCTTTCTCAATTCCTCTTGGTAGGAAGACAATAAACAATAATTTCTTGTATTTTTCATATACACGAGGGCGCCGATTTTTCTGTAAATTTGGGGGCCCATTCAGATGCAGAAAGTATGTATGAGGATTTTAAGACAAATTATGCATTCAAATTATGTCAAATATTGTATATTCATAAAAAAACGCGGAGGCTCACATGAGCTTTGAGGGGGCCCGGGTCCGCCCGCCCCATGGAATCGGCACCCTTGTATTCCATCATCTTGAATATTTTCTCTAACAATCGATTTTTCTACTTTCTTTACTGTCGGAGAACTTTTCTAATTTCTTATTGAATTCGTTGCCATGCTCAGTAGGGTGGGCAGAATTTCAACTTTTTTTGAAAATCAGTTCGGCAAAGCGGGTGTCTTTTAGTTAACATAGTGTACCAGATTTTTTTTAGTATTTTTAGTCAACGCCTTCATGTGCCGCATGAGGTATTATGGAAAAGGTATGCAACACGCACTATACAGTAGCATATTTCACGTTTTTGTCTCTGTAAATCGCATATATTCTCGTTTCTTTTAGATTCAACATTAGGGACAGCTTTAACTATACGTAATTCACTTTTCCAAAGCCCGCTTATGTGGAGTTCTTCGCTTAGATTGATTAAATTTCAATGTTTCAGGCAAGAATGTTGCTTTTTCTATATGTAGGCCTATGCATAAAAAATGGATTTATTATTTTTAACCTAAGAGTAGAGTTTATCTTTCTGCTGTAATGCAATTCATTCTCAGCATTCTGGATAATTTATTCTTAAGCCAACATATTCCAGAATTCATCACGAGGAGGTGATTGCGCTTCGATTTTCGCCCTCCCGCCCTGTTTAATTTTCTGCCATGGATTTGTTGTGTGCTTACTTGCTAGCTTTACTTTTCTAGATGGCACAGTCCTTTTGCGATTCAATTGTTGACATTTCCTTGCAAACAAAAGCGAGACATAGCGTATGAATCCATAGCGACTTGCTGGCTCACACACGGATTGAGAAGCTTGCGTCACCAAACGCACCGGCACGGAAACACAGTTATTTCTCCTCCGAGCAGTTGCACTAATCCCTATTGAAGCACTCCAATATTGAGGATTCATTTTGAGCGGAGTGTAAAGACCTTCTTATTAATAAAAATAAAGGTCAGGATGGAAAAGAGAAAACTCAGCGTAGCTGTTCAAGAAAATGACGACATAGCCGGAAAATCTGTTAGAGGAGTCTTTTTCGATAGAAGAAAAGATAAGACACTAACAGAAGCGAAGAAAGGAAAACGTTGTCATCTACGGCAAATCGGAGAACACTTAACAATAGTGGATGAATCACGTTCAACATATTTGGGCCACGTAGTGCGGAAGTGTAGATGTTTAGAGGACATCGCCATCGCCGTTTTCACGAATTTCTGGATGAAAACGAAACTGATCTTTAAACGTTAGTACCGGCTGGCTATGACGATACACTAATCAACATCGGAAGACTTAACGTGCTCTACCCTGTTAAAAAAAAAAAACAAAAAAACAACTAAATCGACAACTTCAATCGATCGTTTGTCTTCTTCACGCTAATGAACTACTGCTTCGTCACTTAATAACACACTTCAACGTTAGAACATCGGGTCCAAAAGCACTTTAGGAACCTAGTGGAAGAAAGCTTGGCAACTGCAATATCAAGCAATAAATCTTGACTGGTTGGATGAATTCGAAACGTTGAAGACCTCAGTGCAGACCAACAATATTTACTAGCAATGTGCAGAACAATTCTCTCACGATATTGTTCGTAAAACGTAGGGAACAAGAAACCCCGTCCAGTGCTCAGTCACGTTGGCTCGACACGTCATGTTGCATTCTTCGTTTGTATATACATTAGCACAATGAGACCTTGCGAAAAAAAATGTGTGTTTTGTAAAATACATCGTCAAGGTGTACTCTCTGATCTGATTTGAAATCAACTGAAAGCCATCGTGCTGTGTAGGACCGCAGAATTTATGGAATTTTGGACAAGTAGCCCAATTTCTACTCACGGAACCTAAGCAGAAAATATTCTCTGTATTGCATACGAATGTTTCTTCGTTCACCCGAAAAACTTGCAACTTGCTTCTTAAGATGATCACGGATTCTAGTCCCCAAAAATCCTACACTTGGCTGGAAGAGAATTAAGAAGGCCCGTCACATAAAAAAATCAGTCCGAGAATTCACAGTTCCTAAAATAAATTTTCTCGTGGATGATTACTACGACAAGGTGGAGTTGATGAATTTGTCCCCAACAGTACCTCCACTCACAGAGATGCTCTCCGATGGGGAGATTGAAGAACATATTAAGTAAATGCAATGCTCGGAGAAGAAATAACTGTTTTTCCGTGCTATACCAAAGCAGTGGAGCGAATGGTGCGTTTGGTGATTCAAACTTCTTAATCCGTTTGTGGGCCGGCAAGTCGCTATGGATTCATACGCTGTTCCTTGCTTTCTCGTAAGGAAATGTCAACATTTGGGTCGAGAAAAGACACATCTAGCAAAGTAAAGCAAGTAAGTGAGGACGTAATAAGGTCATGGCAGAAAATTAAACAGCGCGAGAGGGCGGATATCGAAGTGCAGTCACCTCCTCGTGATAAGTTCTGGGTATTTTGGCTTAAGAATAAACGATCGAGAATGTTGATGATTAATTGCATTACAGCCAAAAATTAACTCTACTCTTAGGCTAAAAAAATAAATCCATTTTTAATGCATAGGCCTACATACAAAAAGCGAAACATTCTTGCATTAAGTGTTGAAATTCGGCTAATTTAAACGAAAAACTCCACATAAGTGGGCTTTGGGAAGGTGAATTACCTATACTTAAAGCTTTCACTAAGGTTGAATCTAAAGGCAACAAGAATATATGCAATTACTAGATCCGAAAACGTGAAATATGGTAGATTGTAGCGCGTGTTGCATACCTTTTCCATAAAAACTCGATGTGGCACATGAAAACGTTGACTAAAGATTCTTAAAAAAAAAAAAAAAAAACCTGATATACTATGCCCACTAAAATACACCGTCTAACCGCTTCGTTGAACCGATTTTCGGAAACAGTTGAAATTCGGCTAACCCTAATGCTCAGTCTCGGAAACAAAACTATGTGAGTCAGGCTCTGAATTGTCTCCACAGACATATTTTGGAGTCTGTGGCTCTTCTGCATTGTTGTCGATTTGCGATTTATTTCATAATAGCTAATTTGGCCGTGACTTGCGTTTTTTAAATCGCAGTTCTTGTACATGCGGTAACGCCATATCACCATTGTGCTCAAAACTTTGCTACTAAACAGTATCATTTTTATATTTTTACTTTTTCTTGATCTCTCTTCGTAGAGTGTATAGACGTTTAATTAGTATTCTCTATATCAAGTTGTGGGTATTTATAATCGTTTTGTTATTGATTAACTTCTTCCAGTTGTTGATTAAGGTGTGTGTGTCAAGTGGAACGTTCCTAACAGCATATTCAACGTACCATTTTCTTATTCTAATCCGCATTGGTTTATAGTGGAAATATCTTGCACGTTCTGACGGTCTAATATATGAGTTGAATCCCGTAGTTTATGCTCATTATCTTTATTGCCGAAAGAAGTTGATGTTTTCTCGTTGCCTCGCCTTGGGTAGCTTTTAGGACATACATATTCACAAAGTGATCTTTACTTGGGCAAGTATAATATTGCTTGCTGTTAGCTGGACATCTTTCTAGATTGTGCTTACGACATCTCCTGCATTGAATAACCAACTTAGTATTCTCGTGGAAGTATGAAGAATCTGGTTATGATGATTCAAGAATTTATGCAGATTTCTTACCGTAAGACAAGGATATGAAGGCCTTAATAATTGCGCATTACTCTGTTTTGCCTGCAAATTTTTCGGGATTACGATTATGTCGCAGTATATTGTGGTCTTAACACTTCTGGTATTGCACCATTTTATTTTGCAACAAAGACATAACACATAATTGCTCAAACACTAAAGCTATATTTCATATTTATTGAAAAGTTAACTTTCTAGATGAAACCAACGCTTCTACCAACTTCACTTTCGAGAAAATTGTTCAAATTTATAAAAAGCAGCTTGATGTCTTAAAACTAATGCAAATTTCAGGATCGTTTGAAGTTCTTCTTGAAATGAAATTTGAAAAGTTTTCCAATTTTTAGCGGCTGTATTATACTATTTATTACTGTGTATTTTAACTCATTCAATCTACTAGGAGGAGAGCTGTCTAGCCACGTTGGATCTTGTAACTGCTGATACGTTTTGGTAGTGATGACAGACAAGAAAGTAATCTGTTTTTCTCCTCTATGTTCAGAGCCTGACACAAATTGTAGAATATTTCCAAATATGTATGTTACCGTATTCTAGAATGAATGTTTAGAATGAAGTAGTCGTAACCATGATCGAAATGCTCTAGGGGTGTATATACGAATACCCAACTAAGTGAATGTTGCTACAAAATCTACGAGACAAAGAGCACATAACCACAATCGTAACTAGTTTATTCTGCTAATACAACTCCTACGGTATCTCAATCTTTGTATCAACCGCCTAAGCTAAAAACTTGAAATATGGACAAGATATAGGCAGGGTTGGGTAATTACGCGTAATAAAAGGTTTTCTACGTGACGTGTAAAATACGCGTAAAAAACGCGTAATTTACGTAAAATACGTAAAGTACGTAAAAAATTAGAAACAGGTCTACAAATTAAAAGAAAATGTTCTACGCGCTGAGCTTTAAAAAAATTCTTCCTAAAATTGGATGGAATCTAGCTGGATTTTGCAAAACTTAATCCGTAAGCATAAACTGGGAATTTTGTATTGGCTTTGTAAAGTAGCATTGTATAATACGGTTTGCATGCGTGACTGTTCAAAACCCATTTCATCATGTTTCATGTTTTAAACCCTCTGTAATCGAGAAAAGTTTTATGCCAGAGAAGCCATGGAAGAAACTATTGTGCAATATAACAACAATGGTAAGCCTTCGTGGTCTCCATTTGTGACGACTTTCTGCAATGTCTGAGAAAAGCATCACGAACAAGTAGAGGAGTTTCTGTTGGAAAACCTCGGCCCTTCAGGAATAACTAGCTGTCAGCAATATCGGGGAAAATGTGGAAATTTTGAAAAACTTATGAAGAAGGGAATTACAACACCACGCACATTCTGGTATTTCGCTACTCGGCAACATAAGGAGTTGTCGGAATTTGCTATGAAGTTACTGAACATCCTAGCATCTTCAGCGCAAATTGAAAGACTTTTTCTCAAATTGGTTCTTTGTCCATAACGTCACAAGATACCGGCTCAGCTTCGAACGTTCGAAGAAACTACTTCAAATACACTACACCCTCAAATTACAAGACCACTCAAGTTATGAATATTAGTGTGATTAAGAGTATTGTGTTCGAGTTGTACTAAACTATAATGGAAATGACATGTAACTTTTTTTTTTAGAATTAAAATAATGGCTAAGTTTAAAATGAAATGATATACGCAGTTCTATTGGAACCAAGTGAAATATATTCAGTATTCGAACTAGGAAGAAAGACAAATTGTTTCTTTCTACACACACACACACACACACACAAAACGAAGAAACAAGTAGTTCAATATTCTGTTGAGTATTTTCTTCAGTTTTGTCTATTTATTATGAGCATGAAAAATGTCTATATTAAATGTTCAAATGATAGTCAAGTGCTAAGGGAAGTAATATATTTAGTGTTGTTGGACTTGGAAGAAAAGAGCAAAATAAATGAGTTCATTCCAAAAAATTTAGTATAATGTTCTGTTGGGTGCTTTTATATTTTTTCAGTTGTGTGTGTTTAAAATGAGAATCTAATAACTTTTACATCGAAAATTCAATATGTCTCAGTGCTAAGTGAAGTGGTATATATAGCATCGTTGAGACGTGGAAGAAAAACAAATCAGTTTATTCTAAAATTTCATTATTTCAATATTCTGATCAGTGCTTTTCGTATCAGTTATGTGTGTGTGTGTTAGTGTGTAATATGAAGGTGAAATTAGCCTAACAGTCAATCTCTTTTTCTTTTCTAATAGAAGTTTCAAAGTATACTGAAATGTTTCGAGTTTTATATTAAAAGCTGCAAAGGTATAACAATAAATTGTTATAATCAAAAGGTTACTTGATACTTTCAAACATATCCGAACCAACACACATTTTTAATGTGTGTGCTTATATGTTGGGTGGTTGTGCTTGGGTGTGCACTAATAAGTGGAAAGTAGTAGTGGGCCGGCGAGGGGCTATCCAAAATTATCTTTTATTACTATGATTTGGCATGAAATCATTACTTTTAAATATAATGTTTAGAAGATAATAATGTTTTAATGCTTAAATAAGAAAACTAAGCTTACAATATAACCGACTATTCAAAATGATCTTAGTTTTAATGAAAGAAATATAGTTTTCTACGTCTGCGTAAAAAACTGGTTTTCTACATGACGTATATTACTAGTAAATTACGCGTAATTTACGTAAAATACGTAACAAGTAAATTACCTTGCCAACCCTGGATATAGGACTTGTGATATAAGATCCCACTAAGGAAGAATGTCTCAATACGGTTAGAAGTATGAAATTTAGGTATTTAGAAATTTAGTTATTGATAAAATAAATATATTAATTATATTTATATATAAATGTATTAATAACTGTTTGTGACCAATTTAATTCTATGAAAACTATTCATTGCTTTTTTCTGGTACGATCACGTTGGCTTTTGCAGCCAGTCCTAAAGTGTGTAGCTTTGTCTTATTTAGTGTATTAATGGCTAAAAAGTAAGGACAATAATTCACATTATATATTGGGAATTTTTATATTACTATATTATATTTCTGTTTCCGTTTCATTCACTGGTACCTATAAGCTTTTTTTTATTTTTACTTTTATTACATTTTATTTCACACACGTCTTCGCTCTAAGTATTGCTATCAATTTATAAATCATAAATTACACTATTCAGTTCGTAACTCATATTAACAACATACAAATATTGACTACCGTCTTATAAGTTAAGTATTCTATAGTTACAAGTAGTTATAAGATAAGTTAGTTAAATTAAACGAAAAACTTCTTTACAGCTCAATATCGTCTGCTTTAAATGGTGTTTCTGGCATTATTTTAGAAGATTTCTTCAAGAGCTTTGTGAAAAGAAAGCTTACAGAGAAGCAGACCTCTCTTATTATGAAGTTAGTTGTTGTCCTTTTTGGTACCACAGCAACTGCACTGGTATATGTGATTGAGAATCTAGGAGGCATTTACCAGGTTAGATAAATAGCTACACTTTTCTTCTAACCAGGATTTACAAGGAATTGTCTTAATTTTTCAATATGTTAGTCCAAACTTTTAACTTTGTCAAACACCCTTTTTATAATCTTTTTTATAAATTAGTATATACCGGTCAAAGAGTTCGAAACACTATTATTCAAGAAGATTGAGCTTAATATATACTAAATCTGGTGACAAAAATGAAATCTTTCAATTTCACGTCCCATAATTAAGCTACGTAAGCAAAAGGATAAATGATGAAAAATAAATGAAATGGTGGAATGAAGAAGGTGGGAAGTAACGGGACAACACCGAGAAAACTCATAAGTAACTGCAGTACTTATTAACTACTAATGAGGAAAACGTCGGGAATCGACTGGCTGTCCTCCATTTTCAGTGTCAGCGACAGAGTGGATCACTATTCCTTCCCTCTCCTATTTCTGGTTTATTCCCGACAGTCTTTGGCTAATATTATGTCTTTCAGAACGCCATATTGATTTTAACTATGTATTATGTACTAAAAATTATTGCTGAGATGTCTAGTTTGGTTTAACAATCTGTTAACATAGTTTTTATCTGTTATGATGAGTCCACAGATTTCAGTATTATGGGATTTCTATCATGGAGACAGAAAGGTGTCCACAAAAACATTTATATAAAGAAGTAATGTTCTTTATATGAACATGTTTTCTCAGCCATTAAGATATCATCACATAGATATGTTACATAGAATTGCATAATAAAACATCAGAAAAAAATCTTAGACACACTAACAACTCTTGAACATTTTCTTAAATGATAGGAAAAGTGTGATAGACAATTAAATTAAGAATAAAAATTATGGATCTGCTACAATTTAATTTTCGCTTGTACTCGAATAGTCTAACACCATTTTTAAATTCTTTATCCATCTAGGAGTTAAACAAGATTCTAATAAACTTAAATTGAATAGACACAATATGATCTTGACGCTATTGCACCTTATTCACGTAAGTTTTCAATTTGCTAATTACCAATAAGTTCATGAAGTTACTTTTTCAACAAAGAATAAGATGAATGCACACCTTCTAAAGAAGAATCAAATGGACAAACATCATGTAAACAGTACATATTGGAACTACTGAATTTATTCAATATGCTTTCTTCTTGAAACTTAGTTCATACATAAGGAAGATATCGCAACGTAAATTCTTAAAAAATGTATTTAACGAAATTCATTCATGTTCAATAGATTAGGAATCAGTTTTAAATTGTAGAATCAATTTATCTAACGTGGGTTCCTGTCACCACGGCATGGCGCGAGTGGCATACTGAATAAACAGTCGCGGACAGCCGACTAGGAGTTGTTCTCCAGCTTGGGGGTTTGGGTAAGGCTAACAACCTCATCCTACAAAAAAAGTACTTGTTCAGAAATATTCACAAAAGCCTCGGACAAGGACTGATAACTTGGCACGAGCTCAGCAAAAGAAAATGGACATGAGATTTGGAACATGGAACATTAGAAGTCTTTATAGGGCAGGCGTGTTAAAATCCGTAACAAGTGAGTTAGTTTAATACAGGATGGACTTAGTAGGAATTCAGGAAGTTAGGTGGGAAGGAAATGGATCTGTGAATTCCGGAAATTTTACATTCTATTACGGGGAAAGAAATAAAAATCAGCAGTTAGAAACAGGGGGTATTAGTTCACAAACGAATATCAGCAATTAAACGGGTTGAATTTGTTACTGACAAACTTTCTTTTATTACTCTTAAGGGACGGTGGTGTGATATTATTGTTTTAAATGTACATGCCCCAACTGAAGATAAGGGTGACGATATAAAGAACAGTTTTTTACGAAGAAGTGGAACGGATATTTGACCAACTCCCTCGATACTCTATGAAAATTCTATTAGGGGATTTCAATGCCAAGATAGGACGAGAGGATATTTTCAAACCGATTATAGGGAACGAAAGTCTACATAAGGAAAGTAATGACAACGGTGTTATACTTGTGAACTTTGCAACATCCAAAAACCTAATCGTGAAGAGTACAAAATTCCCACATCCCGATGTTTATAAATACATTTGGATATCATCAGACAGAAAAAGACATAATCAAATTGACCACGCTTTAGTAGATAGAAGAAGGCAATCTAGCATAATTGATGTCCGGTCGTTTAAAGGGGCTGATTGTGACACTGATCACTACGTGGTAGCAACGATAATACGAGAGAGTTTAACGTTGAATAAAGGTAATATTCATTGTCCGAAAACGGAGAGATTCAATTTAAAGAAATTAGAAGAGAACCAGGTAAGAGAGGAATACCAAATTAAAGCTTCGAATAGATTCTCGGCTCTAGAAGATCGTGAGTGCACTAGTGTTGAGGATACCTGTATTGAAATTAGAGATTCAGAGATTGAAATTAGTTCAGCAAAAGAAAAATTGGGACACGCGGAAATACGTAGGAACAAACCATGATTCGATCAGGAATGCATAAAACTAGCAGGGAAGAGAATACATGCAAAATTACGCTGCCTACAAAATCCGAAAGAAATAACTACACAAAATTTCGCAGGTATCAGGCGGGAAACTTCCAAAACTTTTAGAACAAAGAAACGCGTTTTTTTGAAAGCTAAAATTAAAGACCTTGAAGATAATAGTAAAAATAAAAACATCCGGGACATGTATAAGGGGATCAGCGAATTCAAGAAAGACTATCAACCTCGTGCTTATATATTAAAGAAATCTGACGGTACAGTTCTCACTGATACGGATACCATCTTAAATAGATGGAAAGATTTCTTTGACGATTTGCTTAACACGCAACCAAAAACTAGTGTGCGTGGAGAAAAGGAGATACACACCACAGAACCGTATATTCCAGAACCCAACCGAATACCAGAACCCAAGTAGGAACTACTATAAAGATATTAAAGCAACACAAATCTCCGGGTGTAGATGAAATTCTGGCTGAGTTAATTTTAGCTGGAGGCAACAAATTGTGGAACAAGATACAGAAACTCATTCTCCTTATCTGGAATAAGGCAGAGTAGAAAGAATCAATCATTTTTCCAAAAAAAGGGGACAAAACTGACTGTAATAATTATCGAGGCATTTCTCTTCTGTCAACATCATATAAAATCCTTTCAAATATTCTATTAGCAAGATTAACTCCATACGCAGATGAAATTATTCTGAGATTGTCAGTGCGGATTTAGACGAAATCTATCAACTAACGACCAAATATTTACCGGTTTTCAAATACTGGAAAAAAATTGGGAATACAATATCGCGTTACATCAACTATTTATTGATTTTAGAAAGGCTTACGACTCGGTTAGGAGAGAAACATTATACAACGTTCTTGCAGAACTTTGAATACTGAGAAAGCTAATTAGATTAATTAAGATACGTTTAAATGAATCCCAAAGTAAAGTACGGGTAGGAAAATTTTTGTCCACGAGCTTTCACGTCGAAAATGACCTGAAACAAGGAGATGCGTTGTCACCATTACTATTTAACTTCGTTCTGGAATACGCTATAAGGAAAATCAAAAATAGCAACCAGGGCCTAGAATTGCAAGGTATTCACCAGGTTATGGCATATGCTGATGATATAAATTTAATATGTGATGATAAGAGAACAATAGAAAGAAATGCAAAGATCTTGTTAAACGCTTGCAGGGACATGGGTTTAGAAATAAATGGAGAGAAAACTAAATACGTGGAAGTGCGTCGGGACCGTAATACAGCAAATTATTGATGCGTTAAAATATTAAATAATGCTTTTGATAAAGTGGATACTTTCAAGTATCTAGATCAATATTAACAGACGAAAATCATATTCACGAAGAAATTAAACGTCGCCTAAAAGCAGGGAATTCTTGCTATTATTCGGTTCAAAATCTTTTGATGTCGCGAATTCTGTCGAGGAATTTGAAGAATAAAATATATAAAACGATAATCATGCCTGTTGTTCTGTATGGTTGCGAAACATGGTAACTTACTCTGAGGGAATAACGTACAATGAAAGTATTTGAGAACAAGATCCTGAGAGGAACATTCGGGCCCAAGAGGAACGGGAATGGGGAATGGCGGAAACTTCATAACGAGGAACTACATAAGTTATATGGTTTACCCAACATTGTTAGGGCTGTCAAGTCTAGGAGGCTTAGGTGGGCGGGTCATGTAGCTAGAATGGAAGAAAGTAGAAACGCTTTCAAAGTCTTCATTGGAAGACCAATCGGAAAACGACCATTAGGAAGACCTAGGTGCAGATGGAAGGAGAATATTAAGATGGATCTCGCAGAGATTGGAATACAAAGTAGAAACTGGGTGCAGTTAGCTAAGGATAGAAGTCAGTGGAGAGTTTTCGTGAACGCGCCATTGAACGACCGGGTTCCATAGGCCATAGAGTTAGTTAGTTAGTTAGAGTCAATTTATCAAAAACAAACGTACAATTAGTTATTGATGTTTTAATTGTGTTTCCTTGGAAAAAAAATATTGTTTAAAGATGTTCAAGTTTATGGAAAATAATATCAAATGTAATTGTTTAAATCAATTAACATATAAGTAAACAATAAGACTTTCAACCTCTTGCCCAATTTATATATTTTTGGATGTATTTTCGGTTCGATAAATGTTTGCTTAATTCAAATGATTTGAAACGTCGTATGGATTATAAAAATAATGCTTCTATGGAAATTCTTAGATTACAAATTTCTGAAATTAAGGTTCATAAATGATAAGTTTTGAACTTTTATTTTTTTAAAAGAAGTTCCAAGTTATAATTGTGAATGATTAACACCAGAAGCTATTATGTATACTGAAATTGTCTTCTATGCGATTTAAATTAATGGATTTTTTGATGGAGTTGACTGTAATGCACATTCGAATGGAAAGACAATTTTATGTTTAATCACTACTACAATCCTCCAATGTTCTTGTTGTTTACCAGATCTTAACACGTTTTTATCGACGAACAAATATATATGAAAGTTGAGTACATTTTGAGGTAAAATTTAAATCCTTCTATTAAACACGGCTTTCATTAGTCTTACGACATTTATTACTCTATATTGATGACGTATTATTTTTATCGACATGCTTT
Organism: Thermobia domestica; assembly: GCF_964235325.1. NCBI lineage: Eukaryota > Metazoa > Arthropoda > Insecta > Zygentoma > Lepismatidae > Thermobia > Thermobia domestica. The sequence goes on along the minus strand of NC_137466.1, from coordinate 131,419,960 downwards.
CCTGTTTACGAACACATCTGACTGAAAAAATAAACTTATGCTGAAACGGAAGGACAGGGTATTTCAAGAAGGATACCTATTTCCTTCATAGGTATCAAGTTTGAACTTGATTTACGTGAGTTACCAATACTCCTCTGGGAATTGAAGATTGTTCTTATTGTGATGTTACTGCATAAAATACTTACGACTTTCTCGATTAGACCTCGATCATTCTCCCATTAAGTATCTATGGTATCAATTCAGGATAATGAGACAATAGCGATGGATATAAATCGAAAGAAGAATCATACACTCAAAAGCGCAACAGAGAACTTTTGTTTTTGATATATACTGTATATTGCATTATATATATGGATTGGACTCAAAAAATATTTAGTAATTATTAAATGAAATTTTCGTTTCCTAAACTCTATGTTGTGCCAGGCACAGCATTGCCTATTTTCGAGGAAAGAACAATTTCTAATCCTTCCAGTTTTGGATAATTTTGTAGTTAAAAACGAGCATCATGCTAGTTCATAATAAGCTTATTGTTCTTATGAGATTATGCTTCAAAAGGTGCAGCAATCACAGAGACAGCTATGTTTAAAGTTATACAATTTACTGTTAGTTAAAAATTTTTCTCTTTCCTTATATGATACATATAATAATTATAGAATTATGTGAATCATATTTAAACTTTCTCGGATATTTTTAATTTATCTTGAAACAAGAATTTAAAGTTTGTGTTTACAAGAAAGTTCTTACTAATACAACACCTGATTCATTTTCTATAATTATGTTGCATACTTCTGATGTAGGTTGGTATTAGTATGCAGAGTATAACCGGAGGAGTAATTCTAGGATTGTTTACGTTGGGAATGTTCTTTCCAAGGGCCAATACTAAAGTAAGTATTAATCGAAAGCAGTTGCTATATCATACACTAAAACCAAATATTGATTTATATTTACATTAATTTTAATGATGTTTCATAAATACGTGTAATATTCTATATAAGGTATTATTTAAGATTAATATACTGTATATTCCTTTGTTTACCGTTCCTTGTCGTACCTCTCTTGATCTAAACAAGGATATTAGGATATTAGGATTTAGATTTCTGGGCTTTCGGCAGCTATGGCCATTTAGCCCTTCACGATTTGAGGGATGACGTCCCTCGGCGAGCACACAATCCGGGGAAAGGGAAGGAATAAAGGATTGGGGAAGGAAGGAAGCGGCCTGGGACCTATAAATTAGGTACCACCCCGGCATTTGCCTGGTGTGAATGAGGAAAACCCAGGAAAACCTCATTCAGGGTGGCTGGCCTGAAAAAGCTGTTACACTTTTTCGACCGAGTGACCCCACCGGGAATCGAACCCGGGACCGCTCGCACCGAAAGCGAGAGCGTTAGCGTTGATCTAAACAAACGAATGATTGTATGTACACACACACACACACACACACACATACACACACACACACACACACACACAGGGAAGTTAGTTAATTCATATATCATTCTTTTGTTTTCATGGTTGGGTGTAGTAGCTGAATTATAAAGTTTACCTCATTATAATCTCAAAAACTTCATATTTATTCTATCTTACCAAAATAGCTCCTTGTACTGCACGTATAACGTAATCGTTGGTCCCTAGTACAAATAAGTGAGTTGCACACGTATTAAATTAGCCCAAAACTGCAAATGTTGCTTATTCGAATGTATTTATTGTATAGTCATATCTAGGCTGTTTACAGCCATCTTACCACAAAGTATTATATCCTTGCTATCGATACACAATCAACATTCTAAGATACAACCACCGATACATTTTCAATCCCTTTGATATGTTTGACTTCAAAATCGAAGGATTGTAATTCTAACGACCAAGTGAGTTGCACACGTATTTCATTAATTTTTAACATAATCCGTGCTGTGGAAAAGGTTTTTAGAAAAACAAAATCATTTTCAGTGGAATCTATATCTAATTCTATATCATCATCGAATCTCCAAAAGCAATTGGCGATCGGTAAGTATTGATACATTGCATTAGTATGCATAACTTTTAATTTAGTTTCATCCTCAGTTGATTGATTAGATACACTTAACGCTGATGTGGTTTCAATCCAAGCCACATCAGCACCATCTAGTTTAAATTAAAAGGATTAGTAGACTCCAATAAAGTACGTACATTGTATTCCGCACTCTTGAGTATGTTCCGATCGATTACATAAAGATCCTGAATTTGAGTTACTGCAAACTTGTCCACCTAGGAATCCATTTTGTGACAAAGTACGCTGATTTGTATTGCGATTTCTACTATGATTCCTGTTATAATTCCTGTAACTTCTGTAACCGTTACTATATCTATAATTAGGTTGAGTTAAATTGCCGGTACTATTTTGATTATTTGTTCTAGCACCAAAATAACGGACACTATTTCCTGGAGAATTAACACTACCTTTATTTTGAATACTTAAGTTTCGAATATGTGCATAATTAATATTAATACGACTAGAAGTAACCTGACTTTTCTCTGGATTTCTGCTATTTCTTTATGCTAGAAATTGGCTTTTGTAACTTTGAATTAACATGATCAGATGGTTAAAATTGACACATTGAGCGGTCATCAACATTTGTTGTAATCTAAATGGTAATAAAATACGGACAGGAGCTATTATACGTGATTCTGGTTGGTTTGGGTTAAGTGCTCTTATTTCATTATATGTGGCCACTACAAATTCGGTAACAATTTTTTGTATCTTAGGGTTAAATGATTTCGTTCTTAGTAATGCGTCCCTATTTGCTAACATGAAATCGTTCTCATAGTTTGCCAATAACGCCTCTTTAAAATCAGAATACCCATTAATGTGTTCTCGGATTGCTTTGAACCAAGTCAAACATGGGGGCAATAAGACATGAGGAAGAAGTTCCATGAATTTTGACTCTTTAATTCCCATTAATTCACACTCGTCCTCGAATTTTTCTATAAATACCCTAGCTCGGATATCCTCAGGCACACCACTGAATTTTGTTAAGGATTTTATTTCACTGAATCGCAAAGGCGTATCAGTATTATAAGATTTAGAACACTTACAGTTACAGTGAGAGTTCTTACTCTTCCGTGTAGGATGATTCGTTCTTCTTCCTGATTCGGTGCTCTCTTCACTACCATCCGATGATCCGCTGTCTTCAAAAATTGCTTGGGAATGAGGTGTTGGTTCTGTCCCATTATCAGGAGGTCGATTGATATTCCTAGGTCCAACATCGCGCTCCATCTCCTTAGCAAAAATATACATTTCCTTGAAAGTATCAAACTCCTCTTGAAGTCCTTTAATCCTGTTAGAATGTTCGTTTACAACCGATTCTATAACTTCGACGGCATTTTGTACTCCGGTATAGGTTATAGCTACCTGTTCCGTTTTCTGTTCGCATTTCTCGAATCTGGCATTAATTTGTACATTCATTTGGTTTTGCTGCTGATGTAACTGTTCCCATTTATGATCGTTTCTCTGCTGTAACTGTTCCAGCAGTTGATATATATTATCTTCTAGTTTGCGTTGGAATCGGTTCATTTTGTCATCAAATTGTTCTTCCATTTTATGTTGCAAACCATTCAGTTTGTCATTAAATTGCTGAGATGTATCATTTTTTTGTTGCAATTGCTGTTGCGATACATCCATTCTATGTTGCAAATTGTTCATTTTGTCATCAAATTGTTCTTCCATTTTATGCTGCAAACCATTCATTTTGTCATCCAACTGCTGTTGAGACACATCAATTTTTCGTTGCAAGTCGTTCATTTGACGGGATATTTGTTTGAGTACATCTGCCAAATTCTCAGATGCATCAGTTTCACTTTGATTAGTCCTAATGTCGTTAACTTCACTATGTGATAAATCCATCTTAGTGTTTCTATATATTAACTTTCCACTCCTCAAGATGGTATCATTATTAATCGACTCAATGATGTATGTATTTAACTATACTTTCAAACAGTACACAATGAATAAAACAACTTCGTAGTACTCACTTGTGTTCTCTGCTAAACTTGATTTTCCTAAACTTTTTACCAGTTTTTAGCTATTCCCGGGTTTCGGTCAACCGTTATATAACGTAATCGTTGGTCCCTAGTACAAATAAGTGAGTTGCATACGTATTAAATTAGCACAAAACTGCAAATGTTGCTTATTTGAATGTATTTATTGTATAGTCATATCTAGGCTGTTTACAGCCATCTTACCACAAAGTATTATATCCTTGCTATCGATACACAATCAACATTCTAAGATAGAAAACATTTTATATAATTATATTTTTTATATAATTATATTTTATATAATTATATTATAATAAACTTCTTCTTCTTCTACCTATATAAAATAATTAAATAGTTGGCTAGTTTATAACACCTTTGATTAAAATATCTAAATGGTGCAAGTAAAGAATAATTCATGCATGCCGAATAATACATGCTGTCGTTCTACATGTTCAAGCATCTTTTGTTTACCCCAAATTTAAAACAAATGTTGAACAGAAGTCCGACGGATTTTGACTTATTTTGTTGAATATGCTTTTTGAAACTAATAAAAACATCACAGAATTTCAGGAAAAAGCCTAATAGGTCTCCAAACTAACAATACTTTTTCAATACTTGCCTCAGAAGCAGGGTTGAAAAAATACAGTTTTATTTGTAAAAGAACAAACCATGTTTTTAAAACATGAAAAAGGTGTTCCAAATGTTTTAAACATGTTTTAAAACATACATGGAAAACCATGTTTTAAACATTTTGAACAGTTTAAATCATGATTTTAAACATATATTTTGTATTTGTTAAGACTTTTTGCTCTTTACTTGGAACCTATCTTTTCATTTATTTTATCCTGGTTAAAACCACTGTGTTGGGTACAGAATATTTCTGTATAGATTGGTAATTCTCAACTTAATTAATATTACGAAATCCCCCTTTATTACACCCTGTTGTCAGTGACTCTCATAAGTGCTTTCTTGGTTATAATAAGGTTTTGGGTAGATTTTAAAATCTACCTACTATGGAGATTTCACCTATCAATATACATGTTGAAACAAAAATTCTCATCACCTTTGTGCATTGAGAACGTGTTGAGAGAGAATGATGAAACTTGGAAGTGGTCTGAACATCAGATGGTGCTATCTAGCATCATGGTGGCCATCTCTGATTGGTATTCAAAATTTCAAATGTAAATGGAGTCATGTTACATGTATTAAGACAAGAACTTTACCAGAAATACGCTTGTGCGGTTATTTTTGCCCTAAAAGAAGTCATTTCGGAGTTACTGAAAGTTTCCTAATTATGTCTTTAGAGGCTAAGCTCGCGTTTCGTGAAGGCGGGTGAGATTTTAGTTGCAAAATTTGATTACTACCTCAAAACATTGATGCTAATAAAAGTATCGTAAAGTAATAAATTTTCGAAAAGTAATGTTTGATCCACACTTCAAGTTGTGCTAACTTTAGAATATTCTCTGCAAGCCTATGTAATTGTTTTTCAAATCCATTCATTCATTGAAGAAAAGTAATATTTGGGGCGTTCACAGCACAATGGATGCAAGTCCATTTTCAATACGGTTCAGGTTTGCTTAGCAACTGAATTCTATTTCAAAACGTAATACCTTCGCAGTCAGGAGTCAGAAATAAATATAACTAAAATCATGTGAAAGAGGTTGGATAGTTTCATTTGACAGCCGCTAGACAGGGGCGTAATTTTGGCAGGAGGGCAGCCGCCCCCATACCCACCCTGAACTTCAGATTTTGGGGTAGTAAGGAAGTTTTAGAAACATTTCGATGAGCAAAAAAAAAAAAAAAAAAGGAAAGAAAGGAAAGTCCGTCCAACAGAAGTTTGAGGTGCTTGCACCGAACAAATACGGAGGCAATATAGATTATCAAAACTGGAAACTTGCTTAGACCCGATTTCCAGAATTTTAAGTAGGCCCGAAACTCGAAATTAGAGCAAGCTTTGGAATCTTTGGTCCAAAAATATACAAGACAGTAGTATAGGCCAATAGCTCCTTACGGCCAATGGGTTATAATAGCTTATCAAAATCCTATTTATTCGACGTAAGGAATTCAAGGTTTTTCTGTTGGGCTTTGCTAAGCAAAATGTTTCTAAATCTGCATTACTATCCGCAATATCTGAAATTCAGGGTAGGGGGAGGATGACCTCTTCACGTACGCTCTTCTTTAGCAGCAATCATATAAAACTCTTAGATTGCACCTTGTCGTGTAGTTTTTCTTTCTTTCAGTTCAGGTTCGTGGTTGCGAAGATATGATGTATTCCGTCGGTGTATGGTTTTTGATGAACCCTGCATTTATTTACCTTAATTTTGCATCATTGACTATGGCATTCGGAGCTTGGCTTAATCATCCCCAGGCTGCAGCGTACACAATATAATGTTAATATCTTAAATGTATGAGCAAGGTGGGGGAAATTAGCTCTCGTGTTCCCCCGTTCCGTCAACACCCTTACCAAACGTCTGGCCTATGAAACTGTAGCCCACACCATTTCACCTGATTTTTGTTTCATTTATTTCGTACTTTTGGCTACGAAGATACTACGTTGCTGAGCAAAAATGGACCCTTCTGAAAATGGACTTGGATCTCTTGTGCTCTGACTCCCCTCACACTCATATATATATAAACTAATTTGAAGAGAAATTTATCCTGTAACCCAAGTTTGTTCGAAATGCATAAAATTAGTTGGTTTAGTTTGATTGATTACATTTTGCATCAATAGCAAGAACATATGAAACAAGGCTTATTGTTTAAATCGGTATCCGAATCACTAATTTTGAAATTTTAAGTCGGATCACAGTCACATCTATACAGAATATTTCGGACGTTTAGTGCCTCTACCCTCAAAATTTAATGCTAAAAGACTGAAAATTGCGCTCTATAGTGTGGTGCATACATACAGACAGACGAACAAATGTAGACCAAGTCGTCTCAGGAGCCTCACTGACGTTCGGCAATGATGTGACAAAAAGCATTACGCTTTAATGGTTAGTTACACGACTGACTGCCATACCTTGTGTTTTCTTGCCTGGTCTCTTCATACAAGCTGTGCCAGGGTGTAAAATTTTAAAGAAAATTTAGAACGAAGGTGTGAGAGAGGGACGAAATAAAATTTTCATAATATAATGAAAAAGAAATTGGTGATACAAAATTAATTCTTACCTGAAGTTTCCAATTGCATCTCAATCACATTAGTGACGTTAGAAGCATCAGAAGCAATTTTCGGATCGACACTTCTGCCATCTGTTTGGTTTTCAGGTTTTTCACAGCATTGCATTTTTCATAATGATTCTTTATTCTTTGAACTAAACCAATTATTTCTTTCCTCACGTTTTATAACGAGCTCGTATGGTTGTTCTCTTATCTGATGAAGTTTGAGTTACTTTAATAAATTTGCTCGAAAGGATGTCCTTTTCTTCTTCCCATAAAACTCATATTAAACGATTCAGAGTTGCACGGAGACTGAGAACCAACATGTACTGTATCAACGAATGCCTGTTATAATTTAATTTCTGAACTGCAATTTAGCAAAGAATCCTTTGTTAGTTTTCTGAATACAATACAAAAACTTGTTTCCATGATAATTATTTTATTTAATTTCTATCAGTTCTACAAATAGTCCAACCTTCGACTACGTCACATTCTCTCAAGTTAACTGATAAGGATTTAAACAATACAATGAACATTAAAAACAAGGGGAGAAAAAGAGACCAAATTGTGGATCATCACATTGATCGACTGTAGCCACGAGAAATCAAAACATTCGCATGGGAAGAAAATAGGCTTTTGAATGGAGAGCACTTTCTGATGTTTAAAACGTATATAAAATGTGTTTTGAACGAAATCAATTGTTTAAAACAAGTTTTAATCATTTGCTTCAAACATTTTGTTTTAAACAAAACAACCCTGCTCGGAAGTGTAAAGCATCAACCGCCAAGAAAATTGTAAAACAAATTAATTTCGTTACTAAAACATACTGAGTGACATCGTTCTTAGTGGTATTGTAGGGCTGCAAGAAGTCCAGGATTTGTTAAACAAAATTATCTTTAGTACTCATTGTAACTTTCCAAAAGTCGATTAGTGGTGTTGAGATAAGAGTTAAGAGGATCCCATGCCAACCGTGTTGAATTCAGGCACGTTCAAGAGGGGGTTGTGTCCCCCTAGAATTATATGCGCCCCCCTAAAATGATTATACAAATGCACTGAAATATTTACTTTTTCCGTTTATTTATTTTTTTTGGGGGGGGGGAATAAAATTCTTAATAGCAAAGATTCTTTTTTCTTTTAAAGAAAATTAGTTTCTTGTTTTGCCCAACCTAATTGTTCTAATTAACAAACCGTGTTCTCGTATAAAATCGAAGTTAAATATAAACTTTAAAACTAGATACATATGGACACAAACACTTTACAACGTTAGTTTGGGAAAATAAAAATATGCTAGTTATTGCAACCGACCAGACAATAACAAGTGTCGAGTTTTGTTGCCACGGATTCCTGCTGCTCTATTGCAATCTAGAATACAGCCCGTTAAATTTTAATTACCCTCCTTGTACAAAAGTCTGAATTCAATACTGAACACCAAAGCCCTCCACTGCCCTGGGGCGCACTAAATAATTCCTAGAGAGGAAAATTTTTATAAAGTATTTGGTGAGCTCTAATTGACAGAACGGCAAAATCTGTGCGACTATCACCGCGTTGTGAGATCACTAAACAATCAATCCTGGGTCAATATATCCGTTCTCCAGTTTCTCTCGCACCACCATTCCTAACACGTGGGGACTACTTTTAAACATTACTAGTCCTGCAATACTTGTTTGTTTCCACTAGTCCAAACATTTGATTTGATTTTGAGTTTAGAGTCCCTTTGAGCAGCGAGGTTATATGAGATGTAGATCTACTGCTTAAGATGGTATCCCAACTACGTGAGCTCCCACCGGTACTTTAACCCTGGTATTCCACTTCAAAAAGGCATACACTAAGCGCTTAGCCACGAGAAAGCTCTTTTGAGAGGTCGTAAAATATCGTATAATAAAATATTGGAACAATAATAGAAATCCTTTGTTAACACTAGTGCCCGTATAGATAATTTGTCATGATTTTATAGTATATATAGTTGTAAAATGTTCGATATTTAAAGAGTATTGCACTAGTATTACAAGGCCAGTAGTTTTTAAATACAGGCCCTTGCTAGTCCTTGACAACACATTTGTTGCTGGGAAGAAACACTAAAATGGACGAATAAATAGAACCAGTGATATTTACTGTTGAGATTTGATTCTCTCGTGGAGACAGAGTTAGTTTGCCTGCTCGTAGAAGCTTGCGTACCGATGAGCAGGAAAATGGAGAATGAGTTGGTTCTCATCATACAGTACTCACATTTGCTTCTCTGTAACGAAGTCTGACTAAGTTCTGTTAATAAATATCCCTAAAATACGCCATGCTATACACCAGCAAGCATGTTATTCTATACCAAAGACAGAGATTCAGCATCGGTACGATCAACTCTCAGAATGGCAATTGGATATTTCTCACTGAGGGCTTAGGGAAGAGAATACGTGTAGTGTGTTAATTCTTCTATAAAATAATTAATACATTTCTTTCATCAGATTGTGATGATACTATTTTCATTTGTGAGCATGTGACTTCACTCTAGAGCCGTTACTTATTTCGTTTATGGTTTGTTTATCGAATAATCATTTCAGTTATCAATATATTGCTATATTCCTATATTAACGAGCTTTATATTAAATTAGCCAAATACCTGTTCTTCACTGGTAGGTAAGGTTTAAAGAAAATGTTTCAATATCATTTCCCCTTATTACACTCATTTCAATAAAAATGTAATAAAATTCCATAAGATGTTCTACTATTGCCATACATTTGAAAACATCGTATCTCATACAATAATCCGTGTAATCAAAGTAAGATGTTAAAAAGCGTTAAAGGGCAAACACTGTATTTCAAAAGTCATTTCAGGTAGACATAACCACTTTTCCAACCTGAAAACTATGGATTCACCATTAATCTCAGTCATTCTGTACATGTCATGTTCCAGTCTTTTTCAACCAGAACGACAATAGAACTGGACTTCAACTTAAACGGCATCGAGAGGATTAGTTTTCATCTCAGTAACCTTGACAATTATGGATTTTAAACTAATTTCGGCCATTTTGATTATATTATTTTTCACCATTTTACCCCTCATGTCGACGATGGCCAAACCTAAGCATAATCGCGTGTATACTTATTTATCTTGCTGACGCCAAGAACTAAGGATTCAATCCTAATATAGGTCCTTTTCGATTATTTTCACATGACCATCTTTCCCAGCTCTGCTATTGATCATAGCGTATCGTTCCCCTCGACTAAACAAGATATTATATCACATAATGAATGCCAATAATCAGCTTAGCAAGTCCAAAAACTATTGATTCAACATTTATTTCGATCACCTTTTACAATGTTATATTTTACTCTTCCCCCAATAGCAATAGGGATTGCATTTATATTTAAAATCAAACAGAAGTGTCATTATTCACCTCAGTGACCTCGGAAATTGGATTTAACTCAAATCACGGTCATTTTGAACATTTTATTTTTAACTGTTTCCAACCCTTACCTCATGTCCGTGGTGGCTGAATTTGGATTTAAACGGAATTTGGAATACCACTGTTCATTTCAGCTACAACCAAAGTTAATATCGTTACTTTCGATTATTTTTTTACTCAGTGGGAAAGAGTAGTATATAGTTCAGGGCGTAGATATGCCATTTCTTCCATGCATACATTCTGCAGGGTCAGCGGCTCTGAGATCTAAGGGTACCTTCGTTCTATTGTTATCCACACATGTGATTATTTTTCATTCGCGTGTGTGATTCATATTTTTTCTTATTGGAAAAGTGGAGTCTTTGGGCAACGCAGTGCAATGCTCACATCGATTTAGCAAAATAATTTTATAATAGATGATGTCAATTTAGAGAACAGAAAACAGAATATAACTTAGAGAACATAAAACTACTGTACATATAAAAATCATTTATTTAAATGTTTGTTATAATTGCAGTTTCTTCTACGGTTTATTTATTTACTCCTGCTACATATACGCGCAAGTGTAATTACTATGTATATAACGAAATATTATATAAATAATATAATAATATTATATTATTTCGAAATATTATATTCGAATATATCATTAAAATATTTCTTAACGAAATCGTAAAAGTCATTGCTTATAGTCATAACATTTAATTATTTCATTATGTAACTTGATAATTTGTGCGAGTGTTTAAAAGAATTGCTCTTCTTTTTCTACAGGGTGCACTTGTAGGATGTTTTACAAGTATCGCCTTCGTGTTTTGGATAGGGATAGGAAGTCAATTAGCAATTGCTACAAAGCAACTAATATTTCCCAAACTACCGCTCTCTACTGAAGGCTGCACTTATGAATATGAGAAACAAAATTCAACATTTCCATTGCCAGGAGTCAATAAGTACGTATGTTTTCCATTACATTATGTATTATTAAAAATTAGAATTAATTAAGAAAAAGAAGTTTATATTAAATAAGTTTTCAACATGCATGGCAGTGCATGGCAGCCAAGTTCCGCGAAGCAAATGAAAACTGGCCTGCACTGCCGTAAGCATATTATACACGAACAAGAGTTTTGGGTAAAATCGCCAATTTCGAGGCTTTGTAGAAACGATTCTATTAAGAGTAGAAACATGAAATTTAGAATGTAAGGAAATATCCCACAGATGTACTCATATGCCAAATCTCACATTCCTATCTTCAACCATATTCGAGTACTGGACCCCCAAAATATGCAGTTTTCAGGCTCACTGACTCACTGACTCACTCATCAAATTGATTAGGTACTTCCCAATTAGATAGAAACGTGAAACTTTGCACAAAGGTAAACTATAACAACCTAAGTATGGAAAAGGTCCGAAATCTGAGGAATGTCCTATGGGAAATCTTTTATGGGCAAGAAACTGTCCTTAGCCAGGAAAGAAATCGTTTCACTCACTCACTCATCAAATTGATTAGGTACTTCCCAATGAGATAGAAACTTGAAACTTTGCATAAAGGTACCCTACAATAACTTGAGTATGGAAAAAGTCCGAAATCTGAGGAATGTGCTATGGGGAATTTTTTATGGGCAACAAACTGTCCTTAGCCAGGAAAAAAAATCGTTACACTCACTCACTCATCAAATTGATTAGGTACTTCCCCATTAGATAGAAACTTGAAACATTGCATAAAGATACCATACAATAACTTGAGTGTGGAAAAAGTCCGAAATCTGAGGAATGTGTTATGAGAATTTTTATGGGCAAAAAACTGTCCTTAGCCAGGAAAAATATCGTTTCATTCACTCACTCAACAAATTGATTAGGTACTTTCCAATGAGATAGAAACTTGAAAATTTGCATAAAGGTACCCTATAACAACTTGAGTATGGAAAATGTCCGAAATTTGAGGAATGTGCTATGGGAAATTTTTATAGGTAAAAAACTGTCCTTACAAGGAACATCACCCAATTGTCCGGCTCCGATTTCAATGAAATTTTTATTGCTGATAGAGGACATGTATTCATTACTTGTGATGACAGAAATTTTTGCCATGGTGCATGTTTTCTATTTTTTAATAATTTTTAAAAGTTGTGATGTGGTTAATAGAGATTACTGCAGAAGTCCCTTACTACCCTTTGTAAGCGGAGTGTTAATGAAAGAACAACCATGTAGATACGTATAGGGCCTAGGGGCAAGTCGTATGGTACGTATGACCTTGACGGCAGCCATCTTGAAATCCGTCATTTTGAATTAAGGCCAAGTTTTTTAAATGGGAATAGGGTAATATGATACATAATTTCGGGCTAGAAGTTAATCAGGAAGACAATGCTGAAGCTATTTTTAAGATGCGCTCATTTGGTGAAAAGTTACAGGCATATTAATTGTTTATACTTACTATCTGCGTAGGTCCCTTACCTCCGCTTCTAACCCGCGTATTAATGATAATAAGTGGATAAAGGTTTTCGGTAATACATATTATGCCTAGAGGAAAGTGATACGATAAGGGTATCATTGACGGCAGCCATCTTGATATTCGCCATTTTGAATTAAAGTGAAGTTTTGAAAACTGAAAACCATAGCATGTGGTAGCAAAGTTTAATAGTAAATTTTCCCCAAAAGCCAATGGTATGCTTACTTTTGTTCTATAGTTAACCAGTATGAAATTATGACTCGTCTAATGTGCACCAAACGTCCATTATTCGATCTTTCAAATTGGCAACACTCCTAATTTTCACCGCATGTTTTAAGATTCCAACTGGCACTTTGCAATTGTTTCCATGACTCATGTTTTCTAAATTTATTACCATGTTTTCTAAATTTTTTAAGAGTTGCGATTTGTTAGTTCATGAATAGTGTTGGGATAAGCATCCAGCAATCTTTCTGAATTTTCAAGCCTTCTCATGTAATTATTAATTTCATAGGCAATGTAATTATTTATTTCCTATACCTGCCCTTCAGAAACTCGTTTACTGACATGAATCATCGTAGAATGAAAAAAACTCCAACCTTGCATCCAGGTAATACCGGAGACGTAGCTTGTAATGGATAGTAGATGAGACGAGAAATAAGTTGAAAATTCACTTCAAAAAAGGAAACAAAATATGATTGTTGTGTAAACCAATGGTCTTTTGTTTCGTTTTATATTTATTTGTTTATTGTATGTTTATTTATTTATTTTCTATGGCAATATTTTAGCTAGTCAGACAAAAAAAGTCATTCAGTTTCTAGCGATTGTTGTCGATGGTTTATATTTGTAAGATTTATAATCAGTATTGATCGGGAACTCGATTAAGTTACACCTCTTTATAAACAAGTTACCTGTTTTCATATTTTGTTCACGGTACAAACAGCGTGTTGGGAACAGTCATATTATGACTCTTTGATATTTCCTATCATTGCTGCTGTTCCTTTAAAGTTGTAACGTTGTATTTATTTCCAAAAAATACTGCTTGTCGTTTGCGCAACATGTAGGCTTAATTTTGAGTTCGTGTTACATCAGTTTCTTATAATTTATTTGTATTTCTTTACATCACATTGGTCCATAGGTTCCTCATGTACTCTGGGTTAAAATAAATAATTACACTGCCTTGGAAATTAATAATTACATGGCAAGTCTTCAAAATTCAGAAAGATTGCTGGATGCTTATCCCAACACTATTCATGAACTGATAGATCACAACTCTTGAAAAAAATGTAATAAATTTAGAAAACATGAGACATGGCAACAATTGCAAAGTGCCAGTTGGAATCTTAAAGCATGCGATGAAAATTAGGAGTGTTGCCAATTTGAAAGATCGAATAATGGACGTTTGCTGCACATTAGACGAGTCATAAATGCTTACTGGTTAACTATAGAACAAAAATAAACATACCATTGGCTTTTGGGGAAAATTTACTATTAAACTTTGGTGCCACATGCTATGGTTTTCAGTTTTCAAAACTTCACTTTAATTCAAAATGTCGAATTTCAAGATGGCTGCCGTCAATGATACCCTTATCGTATCACTTTCCTCTAGGCATAATATGTATTACCGAAACCTTTATACACTTATTATCATTAATACGCGGGTTAGAAGCGGAGGTAAGGGACTTACGCAGATAGTAAGTATAAACAATTAATATGTCTGTAACTTTTCACCAAATGAGCGCATCTTAAAAGTAACTTCACCATTGTTTTCCTGATTAAATTCTAGCCCGAAATTATGTATCATATTACCCTATTCCCATTTAAAAAACTTGGTCTTAATTCAAAATGACGGATTTCAAGATGGCTGCCGTCAAGGTCATACGTACCATACGACTTGCCCCTAGGCCCTATACGTATTTACATGGTTGTTCTATCATTAACACTCCGCTTACAAAGGGTAGTAAGGGACTTCTGCAGTAATCTCTATTAACCACATCACAACTTTAAAAATTATTAAAAAATAGAAAACATGCACCATGGCAAAAATTTCTGTCATTACAAGTAATGATTACATGTCCTCTCTCAGCAACAAAAATTTCATTGAAATCGCAGCCGGACAATTGGGTGATGTCCCTTGTTAGCCCGAAAAAAAATCGTTTCACTCACTCACTCATCAAATTGATTAGGTACTTTCCAATGGGATAGAAACCTGAAACTTTTCATAAAGGTACCCTACAATAACTTGAGTATGGAAAGAATCCGAAATTTGAAGAATGTGCTTTTGGAAATTTTTATAGGCAAAAAACTGTCCTTAGCCAGGAAAAAAATCGTTTCACTCACTCACTCATCAAATTGATTAGGTACTTCCCAATGAGGTAGAAACTTGAAACTTTGCATAAAGGTACCCTATAACAACCTGAGTATGGAAAAAGTCCGAAATCTGAGGAATGTCTTATGTAAAATTTCTTATAGGCAAAAAACTGTCCTTAGCCAGGAAAAAAAATCGATTCACTCACTCACTCATCAAATTGATTAGATACTTCCCAATTAGATAGAAACCTGAAACTTTGCATAAAGGTACCCTATAATGTCCTCAGTATGGAAAAAGTCCGAAATCTGAGGAATGTGTTATGAGAAATTTTTATGGGCAAAAAACTGTCCTTAGCCAGGAAAAATATCGTTTCACTCCCTCACTCAACAAATTGATTAGGTACTTTCCAATGAGATAGAAACTTGAAAATTTGCATAAAGGTACCCTATAACAACCTGAGTATGGAAAATGTCCGAAATTTGATTAATGTGCTATGGGAAATTTTTATAGGTAAAAAACTGTCCTTAGCCCGAAAAAAAATCGTTTCACTCACTCACTCATCAAATTGATTAGGTACTTCCCAATGAGGTAGAAACTTGAAACTTTGCATAAAGGTACCATACAATAACTTGAGTATGGAAAAAGTTCGAAATGTGAGGAATGTGCTATGGGAGTTATTTATGGGCGAGAAACTGTCCTTAGCCAAACATAAATATGTTCGTCTTCTCACTCATCAAACTGATTAGGTACTTTCCAATGAGATAGAGACGTGAAACTCTGCATAAAAGTGCTGCACCTTATAATGGCTTAATTGTGAAAAAATTCCGAAATGTGAGGAATGTGCTATTGGAAATTTTTCATGGGCGAAAAACTGTCCTTAACAAAGCACGGTTCATTCATTCACTCATCAATGTGATTTTTTAGTTTCCAATGATAATGACGTGAAGCTGTGCATAAAGGTACCTTATAATGACTTGAGTGTGAAAAAGTCTTAAATGTAAGGAATGTGCAATGGGAATTTCTTTATGGGTGAAAAACTATTTTTATCCAAGCAGATATCGGTTCATTCATTCACTCGTCACATTGATTAAGTACTTGTTTATGAAATATTGACGTAAAAGTCTGTATATTGGTCCCTTATAATGACTTGAGTATGGAAAAGTATTGAAATTTAAGTAATGTACTAAAGGAATTTTTTATGGGTGAAAACTGTCCGTAGCCAAGCAGAAATCGGTTCACTCAATGATTGACTCATTCATAGCATTAATTAGGTACTTCCCAATGAGATAGAATAATGGATCTCTGCATAAAATTACCTTATAATGATTTGAGTATGGAAATGTCCGAAATTTAAGGAAGTGCTATGGAAAAATTTTATGGGTGAAAACTGTCCTTAGTCAAGCAGAAATCGGTTCACTTACTCGCTCATCACATTGATTTTGTATTTCCAATGAGATAAGTTGTGAAACTCTGCATAAAGGTATCTTACAATGACTTGAGTATGGAAAAAGTCCGAAATGTGACGAATGTGCTATGGGAAATTTTTTATAGACGAAAAATTGTCCGTAGCCATTAGGTACTTCCCAATGAGATGAAGATGTGAATGTCTACACGAAGGTAGCTTATAATGGCTTGAATATGAAAAATATCCGAAATTTAAGGAATGTGCTATGGAATTTTCTATGGGCGAAATATTGTCCTTACTCAAACGGAGATAGGTTCATTTACTCGCTCATCATTGATTAGGTGCTTCCAAATGAGATAGAGAATTGAAACTCTGCATAATGGTACCTACCTTATGTAATGACCTGTGTAAATAAAGGTTCCAAATTTAAGGAATGTACTATGGGAATTTTTATGGGCGAAAAACTGTCCATAGCCATGAGACAGTTACTTATTAATGAGATAAAGATGCGAAACTCTCCATAAAGGTACACTATAACGGCTTGAAAATGAAATTTGAGGAATTTGCTACGGAAATTTTTTCATTAGCAAAAAAAAAAATGTCCTTACAATCAAAAATTGGGAACGATTCCGTTATTGAACATATCAAGTGCATAGTGATAATGTTGTCAATCGTCTGAGTGGTCAAGTTGGTGCCCTCCTCGCTGGTCTATTGGTTATACTTAACATACGTTATTCATATGTTACATACGCACTGCCCTCTTTCCCGCTTCGATGTCACACAATGTCGTTGCAGGATGTCTGACAGCTAACAGTCTTCCGTACATTACGTACGTCAACTATAAGTTACATACGGCCATCTGTATGTGAGATCCTGACCGCCTACATACAGTCTTTTCGTTCGTGTGGAAAGTACGTTTATTCGCAACACTTATACAGAAAGTACGTTCAAATATACTTTTTCAGTTATACGTTTAGTGTACGTTAAGTCCAACAACTACAGGATTTAGACATGTAACAAACGTTTTTACGTACGCCACATACAGTTTTTCTCAGTGTGCGAGTAAAATAAGTGAAAGCTAGTAATAAGTAGTTAAGCAAGTTAATGAGGCACGTTCTGTGAATCAGTTATCTTTTAAAACCGTGGGCTAAGACACGTACATACTGCCGTAAATTTCGTGGTTGGAAACCCAGACAAGGAAAGCCAATATTTTGTCTTTTTTCGGTGAATATTTTTTCTTTATTGCAGTCATTGGTATTAAATAGATCTTGAAATTAATTTGATAAGTAAGATAATGTAGAGGTGAGAATGTTTAAAATTAATGAAGTTTTCGAAGAAATGAGAAATCCAATTGTTCGAATTTATGTGAGACTAGCAACAAAATGTAACCGATTTCGTCAATATATTGGTACCAGAGTAATATTATAGTTACCACAGTCGTTATGTAAAAATGTTTTTGATACTTCGTATCTCTATCTGTGAACAGTGTGAGAATCTCTTACGTATCAGCCTTTTCATCAACAGTGAATTTCGTGCCTTTTGCTCTTCATATTTCCTGAATTTGCCCTTCGGGGGTTCACCCCCACACCCTCGCCTTTGCTCGTCCTACTTCCTCACACATCTTAAGCTTACAATTCCCGAATTTCAAGTTTATTTTCCTATTTCAACTATCTAAAAGATAAGATTTTGTATTCCAGGAAAACGCCTATTTAAATAACATGGTTTTTTCTTCATCTTCCTTTAGACTCCTTAAAAATAAAAAAATATTCAATTTTAGCAATTTTCCTGTTGGTTAGTCCCGGGAGGATACAGGCGTGGCAAATTTCATCATTCTAACCCTGCCGGAAGTGCCTAAACATTTTGGGGTTTAGAAGGTGTCCAATATAAATAACATGGAAAAGGTTTTTCTGTTCCCCATAAAATCACTCTAGATTTGGATATTTTCATTTTTACTGGCTTACTTAGGTAATACTAACGAAAACGTTGAAGCATACCGAATTTCACGTTTGTATTCCAATTTCAAGTACCTAACATATGAGATTATTTGTCCAAAAAAAAAAAAAAGAAAAAAAAAGGCCTATTTAAATAGCATGGGCAATTTCTTCATCTCCCCTTTAGACTCCCTAAAAATTAAAAATATTCACTTTTGGCAATTTTTTTGTCGGTCAGTTCCGAAAAACTACAATCACGTCAAATTTAATCATTGTAGCCCTACAGGAAGTGCCGTATAATTTTGGGGTGTAAAAGGTGTCCCATATAAATACGTACCACGGAAAAGATTTTTCAGTTCCCCAGAAAACCACTCTAAAGTTGGAATTGTTTATTTCTACTGAGTTACTTAGGTAATACTAATGAAAACGTACAAGCATACCGAATTTCAATTTTTTATTCCAATTCCAAGTTCCTAAAACATGAGATTATATGTAAAAAAAAGACCCATTTAAATAACATGGGAAAATTCTTCATCCCCCTTCATCATTTCAATTTTCCACGTTAATCGGAAGCACCCCTTTAATTTATGCCAGTTCATGTAGCTTTATATACAGTTAGGATATGTTAGTGGCAAATAATATTAAGTTTACAAGCTATTTGAAAGGTGTATATCATTGGAAGGAAAACCTGAGGCAGTATGAAACTGCGCAAAATGAACGTCATGTAATGAACTCCGTAATTTCGCAATGTGAAAAGGTAGAGAACAACTAGGTATATTGAAACACAAGCTATGTTTAGTGATGTAGCAGCGAGGATTCAGCATCAAGGGTTTTGGGCCCTGTTGATACTCTTCATATTTAGGTAATGAAAAATGAGATGTTAGCGATCGTGATTTTGTAGTTCGGGTAAATGAATTGGAATCTCGTTTGGACATAACGCTCTGACAGATATTTGAAAGAATAAATCCTCCCCGCTGTTCTAGTGGCTAGCATGTGCGCCTTTCTTGTACAGGACTTGGGTTCGATTCCCGGTGGGAGAGCCCTTGGGAACTAATGTTGTATGTGACACATTATGACTCTTTTAAAAATGTACAATTTTAAATTTAAATCCATCAATATGCCACAATTGAGAATTCCAATATACGATATTGACATGGTGAACTACAAAAAGAAGTGAAATATGAACAAAAACACCAGAGGTGCAAAAAGTGCAGCCAAGTTCGTCAGCCTCAAAAAGTGTTGAGATGAGGATGGATGAGCCAAGTTCCTTGGCCACTGCATCTGAAACGGACACTGGAACTTGGCGCGAGGTGTCAAGGAAAATGATGTTAAGGAACCTTAGGGATAGTGGTGGTGGGCGTGGTGGGTTTGGGACCACCATCAACCGTAGGAATATCAACTTTGCTAATGAGCTAAGGCACATATACAGAATACTGCAGTAAGATTGGTGGTTCGAAACCCAGACAAGGAAAACTTATATTCTTCCACGAAGTGTCAAAGTAAATGATGTTAACGAACCTTAGGGGTGGTGTTTGTGAGCGCGGTGGATTTGGGGATCACCATTAGCCTTAGGACTAAAAT
Organism: Thermobia domestica; assembly: GCF_964235325.1. Lineage (NCBI taxonomy): Eukaryota > Metazoa > Arthropoda > Insecta > Zygentoma > Lepismatidae > Thermobia > Thermobia domestica. The sequence continues at coordinate 131,399,727 of NC_137466.1, read as the reverse complement.
GTCCCGGCCTTGAAACTAGGAACAGACATCTTAATGTATTCGAATATGTTAGACACCTCGCGCAAAGTTCCAGTGTTCCTTTCGGTTGCAGTGGCCAAGGAACTTGGCTCATCCATCCTCATCTCAACACTTTTTGAGGCTGACGAAATTGGTTGCACTTTTTGCACCTCTGGTGTTTTTGTTCATTCATTTTACAGTATTATTGAAAATATTGTGAAGAACGCGATTGAATTACACGTTTGATTTAATATTTTTTACTTTCTACCTGCACTGTTCTTTATTCTGTTTGTTTTTATAGATCATAAAAGGAAAAACAAAACATGAGACAAACCAATGAATTAATTTGAACCCTGAGGCAAATATTAATACAAAGGTTTCGTGTTCTATGTATTTATCTTTCTTATATGTTTATTGTGGTATTAACTCTAAGTTCTATCGACTTCATAGATAATAGTCTGGAATTGTACAAGTACCTGACTAAATAGAATGTAATATGATTCGTCAAAGAGAAAGAGTGTCTTTAACAATTGTATTATAAGAAACGTTAAAACATCATAGAGAAAATATAGCTATTAATTATTTTATTATATTTATTATTCATATATTTCCTATCGAAAATATTTCATATCTGATACGGTCATTACTTGCTATAGTTTTATACCTTGTATATCAGATTAATGAATAATGTTCTCGATTGTCTTTTATGTTGCATTTTAAAAGATTTTACCAGAGTATCATATTTCATATTGCAAAATGGGGGAAAGTCCAAGAAACCATTTGCTCTAAATACTATTGACGGAATGAAGGAACTTGAGACAGTTAAAACTGTTCATACTCATTTACGTAAAAAAGTTTACCACAATTTTTGAAGATAATTGCCTTTATTTCAAGAAACAGTAATATATGAAAATAGAATCGCATCTCGCACTGGTGTAGTAAAATTAGCTTTGGTGCATGTGGCCCTGGGTTCAATTTTCGATGACCAGCATTAAAACTTGGATAGATTACGATGTGATGATTTCCCCTTTATAATGTAGATCGATGTTCCATTACTTCATCGGTGCTGAAAGAAGACACTAAATTTCGAAAACCTTTTTCAACTGACATATATAATTCTTTTCTCTATAGGGAACACAATAGTGTTAGTTTACAGAAACTGTAATTAGCCTCAAGTCTGTAAAATAAGGAGAATGAAACAAGTAACTGCATACATTTTCTTGCAGGTCATTAGATTTTTACTTCTTCAAATGATAAAGTATTTCACAATTTTTTAAATATATTTACATACATATTTGGTCTTATATTAAGAGAGGAGAATACAGTGAAAGGAAGAAGTACAAAAAACATTTTCCAAATCAAGAAACATCTTAGCACCCTTAAATGTCTAGACGAAAATTATCATAGTTATCAAAAAAAATTCAAACCTCTATTAATATTCAAACTTATATATTTATAAATCGTTTCGCAGCAAAGAAAATATAAAATTCCACACATATTGACCTTTGAAAACATAGTAAATTCAATAATAATAATAATACATTATTTATAAAAAAAAGATTAAATTAATTTCATCGGAAGAAAGAAAAGAAAACAGTTACATTTATTTTCCTAACTTCTATTTGGTATATTTGTGTGTAATACTCATCATATAAACATTTTGTTATGTAAATAGAAAGTATCATCTCAATCTCTATGGTATTATTATTATTATTATTATTATTATTATTATTATTATTATTATTATTATTATTATTATTATTATTATTATTATTGTTATTATTATTATTATTATTAGATTAGAATCAAAAATGGTAATAGTAGTATTAAACTTCTATTAGACCAGAGTATTAAATTATAGTTATTAAAGACACTGTAATTTGTGATGATACATAGGCTAGTACGAGGTAGCTACGAATTAAATTGGTTCCTTTGATTATCAATTACATTTAACAATGAGAATATATACGTTTCGTATATTATCATATGGAGACAATGAATTAGACATTTCATCTTAACAATTATCTCTGTTTTCCACCTGGCTACCATATGACTTCCATATTGACCCAATTATTATGTTGAGAAGAATTGAAATGTAGACTTAGTAGTGTGATAGATGTGCAGTGACGAATAGTGGAAGAATATGGACTTTTAGCAATAACACGTGACACTGTCGCAAAAATCTACATGTTATTTGATGTAATCGGAAGTGTTTTAGATCTGATAAAGCCATTCATGCCACAGACAGTTATAACTATAACCAATGAGGGCAATCTGAGAAAAGTCATTCAAGAAATCCAAATCTTAGAACCGATTGTTCGAAAACTAAACATTAAGTAATCAAGACTACAGATGTTATTGCATTATGTTAATGTTCAACAACATCATCCAAGATTAATCTTTGCGCTAAACGAGGATCATCGTAATAAAAGGTTAAAGTTCTTAGAGAAATGGATTGAAAAGTAGAACCACAACCCTGGCCTAACTAAATACGTAATATGTCCTAACAGCGCCAATTTTCATTGGAAACTTTAATCATTATCGTTGCGTATGTTGGATTGCTACAAAGTATTGAGCAACAATAGAGGTAACAATGCCAATCCATATGTGATAGTGTGAGAAGGAATGAGCCACGATTGACTTATTGAGTCTTAGTTTTTAAATACAGCTAATATTGAAAACTATGTGGATAGCTGATAAAATTATCATTGTAATGTCTAAGTTACTATCTCCAGATAATAACAATATGGCAAAAATATGCATTGTTTTCATTATTATATGTAATTCATCGTTAAAACCATCTATCAATTCGTGCTACGCTTTCTAACGTATTGTAGTTAGGGAATAGTTTTACTAACTTAATTTATTGATTCATTTATGCTTTCGTGTAACACATTTCGTTGCTAGTACTTGCAAAAAGACTGTCCTTATAGGAAAATATGATGACCAGATTTTTAATGATTTTTCTTTCAATACACTTGGAGTACTGTTAGTACCTTAAAGACAATGAAGCTTTCTTAACTCAAAGAAAATTCTGCTGAAATTAGAAAGTAAGTTTCGAAGTTACTGATAAGATAACGTGCAACAGAAAATATGGACTGAATGTCAAATGTATGCATAATTATTCCTGTTAAGATGATATTGCTGCAAGTAATATTTTGTACTGTAGAATGTATAAATATTTTATTTAAAGAGGTAATTATCTAAGCTATATGATTATAAAGCTTTCTAAACAAGATATCACTGGTTCTAAACACCTGAAGTACAAACTAACATATTTAGGTCATACACCTAATTGGATTCTTGATTTGCTAGTTAAGTTTTGGAAATGAATTTCGTAAGTTCTTAACATCATTCTTCTCATTTACATTTCAGCAACTCTGTGTTTGGGCTTTATAGAATTTCCTACCTGTATTATGCTATGGTAGGAACTGTGACTGTGATTATAGTTGGACTAGTTTGCAGCATCATCATAGGCCCACGCAACCACAAACATGTTAACCCAAGACTTCTATCACCATTAACTAGGAAACTTTTTGTTAAAGATAATAAAAATAGTCATGAAGATAAACATTTCAAATCAAAGGTATGAATTGTCATTTTAATTGTAATTATTTGGAGAAATAATTTTAAGAGTCTAGTTCTTTGAATTAATTTTAATAATAATGTAAGGTATATCAATAAATGCATGCCCCCTAAATGATTAGCTCCTAAAAGTGACAATTTTTCGTGTACGTTTCAAATATATTGTAATTCCGGTAAAGGTAATTGAACCTCTTTCTCAGTGACAACAATGTTTAATCATTAGCATACATGTCAACGTAGCGATTTAATTGAATCAGAATTATAATAGGACACAATTGGCGTCGGCCAAAAGACCACCAATATCCCATCTGCAAATTTAAAAGAAACATACATACATTTTTTTGAATTTGAATCGGAAGGACAGTTGTAAATAAAGGGCTTGATTTATTATGATATGTGTGCGATCTAAATGAAAAGCATTAAACAAAAATACAAAAGTATGAAAACTTAAAAACCACTGATCCAAATGTGCTGTCTAGTTGACAATACTTTACAACACTATACTAATACATGTACATAGGAATTGCAATTTTGAAAATTTTGGTTGGAAAATTTTTGGTTTGAAAACTTCTGTTCGAAAAATTTTACCTTGGAAATTCTTGCGCTCAGTGAAAAACTCACAAGTGTAAAAAATGAACCTTTTGTAAAATAATCGGTTAAATTTAAATAAACTCCGAAAATTTAATGTACAGGTCCGAAGAACATGTTCTATCTTTGTTCTTATTAATATATTGCAACCAATAGTTATAGATGCACTACTTCAAATTTGAGTATTGAATTTCCATAGTTTAGAAATCTATCGCAGTTACACATTATGAAACGAAACTAACTTGTTTGAAAAATAACTATTCACATAATGCAATTTCACGAAAAATAAGTAAATAAATAATAAAAATAATTTTAAAATTTAGTGTTGTTTAATCCCTTTTCTCCATGAAATCTGTTTTAAAAGTGTCAAATCTCTTTTTCTTTTATTCTATTTTACTTTATTACTTTTATCATTTATTGCAATGTGCATTGAATGCCTTCTTAAAAGATAAATACTCAAACTTCATTTAGTTTAATTTTAGTATGTCATAGTTTAAATATTACAACTAAAAACATTACACTGCGAAGCTTGTAGAAGTTCTATCGTGGCTGTATCGCTAGCACACAGAAGCCTTATCGTCAGAAACTCTGTTTCTACTCTAGAGGGGCTGTTCTTGTGGTTCGAACTCCGCGTGAAGCTGTAACTCCCTGTCCCTGCACATAAGCTTGCTGTTATAAGAGAAGCTAAACTCATAGCCAACCAAAAGAGCCAAGCTTGTAATAAGATGTATACATAGTGTAGCTTTCAATAAATAGAACGAAGGAAAGAAAGAATTCGGAACACTTTATAGCAAGCCATACATTACCAAAAGATATATATCGTTAGAAGCTAATGAACAAACAAAATGAAACGTTCTAAGGCAAAGATCCTAAAACAAAAACAGACCCAGATAATCTCAACGTTAAAAAAAAGAGAGAGAGAGAAAACCATAATAATTTGAACAACACTACTTTAACTTACTAATGTGTGACAGCTTTTAGGACTAAAAGAATTATGCACGTTGAAAGGAAAATTAAAAACAATATAAGAACAACGTAAAATTTTGCATACTTTTCAAATCCAATAGATCGCACAATAATGATAAGTTTCGAAGAAGCTGTGTTAACTTGTATGTATTTAACATAAAAATACATACCGTATCAGTATACACGTAGCTGATAAAAGCTTGTCAGCTACGTATTGACAAGGAAAAGTGTTCCAAAAAATTAAATATTCTTATGTAAATTGTTTCTAAATTGTTTAGATTACATCAAGTGTGAAATAAGTATCTAAATTGGTAAGAGTGTTTCCAACAAACACTAATTTTCTCCGCTTTTCTTCCCTTTCAGAGAACGTATTGGTCTACAGAAGAAGCTGAGATGGAAAATTTGAATAAAGCGTTACACAATTATAACATTTGTTAACATATGCTTATTAAAAATAAAATAAAATATACGTCTTTAAAAAAGATCATTTCTGATTGTTATACTGAAAACCCATAGCAAGAAAGGAAGGTGATGATTAGAAAGGAAAGATTTATTCAGGGGTATACAAGTAAAATCTACTAAATCCACTTTTCAACTTTGTCAGAAAAAAATGACACTGTTATATTTCATTTTCTTTTTTGGTATATTTCACTCACCTTCATTAAGTAGTGAACACTAAACAAACAAGTTGTTCAACAATTCCTAAACTTAACCCTCCGTGGTCACTCTGGGGTCTGATAGACCCCACATAAATTAATTTTTGATCTGATGTTTTTCTGTTTTTTTTTTTTTTTTTTTTTTGAAAACTTTTCTAGCCATGTAAATTCAATTGGTAACACTGCCTATTGTTATGGCCGGTAAACTGCGTCAATTGCGAGCTGTGTGCTATACAAGATGGTTCTCAAGTGTGTTTGGAGTCCAACAGACCCCAGTGTGACCGGCACGGAAGCATTTGTTTCTTTTCTTCGCTTTCTAATTCCACCTATTTTCCTTTATTTCTGACATTTCTATTCATTAAATATGGCTCAGAGTAAGTTAAAAGGAGATGAAATACTTAAACTTTTGCTTGCCAATAATGATGGTGACAGTGGTATAGAAGAATTTAGTATTTTCTTAAAGTACATTTACCAAAGGTTTAACCTTTTCAGGACCAAAGGCGTAAACGCTGAGCCAGTAGTTTAAACCTCCGTAGTACGGCTCCTAGTTAACGTAGAGGGATGATATAGGTGTTTATCGCTTCAGGAGGGATAAAACGTTGTAATGGTGTGCATTTCATCCACATTAAGGGTCTAGTAACGGAAACTTAGGGGGAAAATAGGATGTTTTTGTTCCCCTCTTCTTTAGCATTTAGGGGAGAAACTATCTCCCCAAAGGAGCTACAAGCATAAAAAGTGGCATCAACAAAGATAAATGAACGTACTAACTAGTGACACCCTGTGTATGGCCATTGGGCTTGAAAGGGATGAATCAGAGGGATATTGAATTTACCCTTTTTCAGTTTTTTTTTTTTTTTTTTTTTTCACCTGAAAATTGTGGAACGATGCCAACACTGTTATTTGTCGCACGCACGGGGGCACAAGAGTTACCTCGTTCGAATCTGTGTTCCATCATGAGATTCTAATCTGGTATGGTTTATTCGGATTTTTTTCTCACTTGGTATTGAATTTTCGCCCTTCATTCTTTTTACGTGATTGTACCCAATGTCTGGCGTACATGTGAATTTTTTCCCTCCGTACGATAAGTAACAGTGTTGCCAGTCTTTCACAAATTTCCAAAAACAAATAAATTCTCGTTTTTAAAAATATTCTTCTTCTTCTTCTAAGGGTTTGGCATGGGTGACCTCCGTGTCACACACACACTCAAATAAGTGTGACCACGGAGAGTTAAAGGCGTCACTTTCTTTTTCGTCTCCTGGCAAAATTGAAAAAGGGATTTAGCATTATTTTCATGTCTGGTTCAGGTGAAGAATCCAATAAGTTATTGAAAATTTAAGAAACAGTAGATATACTCTTGTTAGAAGTTTGATTTACTGCACGCGTTCGAAATCTTTTGAAATAAAAAAGAATCAAAATTAAATATTTTAGTTTAACGTCTCATGGTTTACGGACTTAGGATTTGGATTTCTGGACTTTCGCCTGCCACGTATGACGTCTCTTGGAGAGCATACTATCCAGTGAAAGGGACGGAAGAAAACATTGGGAAAGGAACCAAGCGACCTGTGACCTATATATAATTTTTCTAAATTTTATTATAATTTTCAAGAGTTGTGATGTGGTTATTAGAGATTACTGCAGAAGTCCCTTACTAACCTTTGTAAACGGAGCGTTAATGAAAGAACAGTCATGTAGATACATATATGGCCTAGGGGGAAGTTGTATGGTAGGTATGACCTTGATGGCAGCCATCTTGAAAGTCGCCATTTTGAATTAAGGTCAAGTTTTTAAAATAGGAATAAGGTAACATGATACATAATAGAATTTAATCAGGAAGACAATGGTGAAAATAGTTTTGAGATACATCCATTTGGGGAAAAGTTACAGGCATTTAATTGTTCACTTACTAGTGCGAAAGTCCCTTACCTCCGCTTCTAACCCGCGTATTAATGATAATAAGTGGATAAAAGCTTCGTTAATACCTATTATGCGTAAAGGGAAGTGATACGGTAAGAGTATCCTTGAGGGTAGCCATCTTGAAATCCGCCATTTTGAATTAAAGTGAAGTTTGAAAAATGAAAATCATAGTATGTGACACCTCATTTTAATAGCAAATTTTCCCAAAAAGCCAATGGTATGCTTATTTTTGTTCTATAGTTACTGGTAACCAGTATAAATTTAGGACTGCTTCTAATGTGCATCCATTATTCGATCTTTCAAAATGACAACACTCCTAATTTTCACCGCATGTTTTAAGATTCCAACCGGCACTTTGTAATTATTGCTATGGCTCATGTTTTCTAAATTTATTACATTTTTTAAGAGTTGAAATTTGTCAGTTCATGAATAGTGTTCGGATAAGCATCCAGCATTCTTTCTGAATTTTGAAGACTTGTCATGTAATTATTTCCTATACCTGCCCTTCAAAAATTCGTTTACTGACATGAATCATCGATCAACGAAACAACTCCAACTTTGCAATCAGGTAATACCGAAGACATAGCTTCTATTTAGAATTAGAATTAGAATTTGAGTATAGTAGTTGAGACGAAAAATCAAATGAAAATTCACTTCAAAAAGGAAAACGAAATATGATTGTTGTGTAAATCAAGGTATTTTGTTTTGTTTTATATTTATTTCATTATTGTATATTTATTTATTTATTGATTTTCTATGGCAATATTTTAGCTAGTCAGACAAAAAAGTCATTCGTTTTCTAGCTATTGTCGTCGATGATTCATGATTGTAAGATTTATAATCAGTATTGATCGGGAACTCAATTAAGTTACACAATTAAGTTTAAAATTAACAATTACATGGCAAGTCTTCAAAATTCAGAAAGATTGCTGGATGCTTATCCGAACACTATTCATGAACTTGCAAATTTCAACTTTTTAAAAAATGTAATAAATTTAGAAAATATGAGCCAAGGCAACAATTGCAAAGTGCCAGTTGGAACCTTAAAACATGCGGTGAAAATTAGGAGTGTTGCCAATTTGAAAGATCGAATAATAACGTTTGGTGCACATTAGAAGCAGTCCTAAATTCATACTGCTTACCGGTAACTATAGAACAAAAATAAGCATACCGTTGGGTTTTTGGGAAAATATGCCATTAAAATGAGGTGTCACATACTATGATTTTCATTTTTCAAACTTCACTTTAATTCAAAATGGCGGATTTCAAGATGGCTACCGTCAAGGATACTCTTACCGTATCACTTCCCTCTAGGCATAATATGTATTACCGAAGCTTTTATCCACTTATTATCATTAATACGCGGGTTAGAAGCGGAGGTAAGGGACTTTCGCACGTAGTAAGTGAACAATTAAATGCCTGTAACTTTTCCCCAAATGGATGTATCTCAAAACTATTTTCACCATTGTCTTCCTGATTAAATTCTAGCCCGAAATTATGTATCATATTACCCTATTCCCTTTTTAAAAACTTGACCTTAATTCAAAATGGCGACTTTCAAGATGGCTCCCGTCAAGGTCATACCTACCATACAACTTTTCTCCCTAGGCCATATATGTATCTACATGGTTGTTCTTTCATTAACGCTCCGTTTACAAAGGTTAGTAAGGAACTTCAGTAATCTCTAATAACCACAACACAACTCTTAAAAATTATTTAAAGAAATAAAAAAAAATAGAAAACATGCACCATGGCAAAAATTTCTGTAATCACAAATAATACGTATATGCCCTCTATCAGCTAGAAAAATTTCATTGAAATCGGAGCCGGACAATTGGGTGATGTCCCTTGTAAGTGGTACGAAATCCGTGGGAAAATTTTGCCCTGGGAACGTTCAACGTTCCCTGGGCGCTGGGTGATTAGTTGCTATGTGTATGTTCATGCTCTTGAACTGATGTGTGGATATATAAAAACATGATGAAACATGATTTTTCCTCTTCTTCTTCTCGTAAAAATTGGTCGTTGCTATGGGTATTAGTAAAGAGGTCGTGTATTGGGTAGTTATTTTTAACTTCGTTCATCATCGCCTATGAAGTGAGTCAGCTAAAGACCAGAAGTTCCCAATGGAAACAGGCCTGTAACAGTTGCTATATGATATAGTATTGTATACTTATATATTGATTGGCCTTGAGTCCCATGTACTATACTGTATGATAGATAAAAATGTGGTTGATATTCATCGTTCGAAGCCCCTCATTTGCAATCATCACAATGCTTTCAAGTATTCAATGCTCTCTCTCTCTCTCTCTTTCATCGAGAATCGAACCCGGATCCCATGTAAGTAAAAATGTGTTATGGGTGTATGTATAATCGAAATCCCTAATACTGAGGAAAGTAAACGTAATAAAAGAAATATGCTTTCAACGGGAATCGAGCTTAAGACTCTATGTATGGTACCCGCGCTAATCACTAGAGCATCAAATCTCAACGGTAATCGAACTCAGTATCTTCTCACAAGGCACACGTGCTAACTAGAACACTAGAACAGCAGGGAAGGACTATGTTGCAACAAGTGATAAGGGTCGCCGCTACATTACAGTCTTCATAACATTACGAGTCATATGCGTAAAGTATGCATTAAGAACTTTTCTAGTTTGGAAATCTCAAGATTTGCGTACCTGTATGAAATGTCGAAAATTAAATTGAGATATTGAATATTAATTAACTAAATCAATGCTCCGTGGAACTCGGAGGTACAATGCCGAGTGCAGAAAAGCTCTTCTGTAATCAATAATCAAGTCTCGTTATGTGTGTGGCTTAATACAATATTGTTAATAAATTAGAGACGATAAATAAGACAAGTGAATGACGTTGGAAGAGTTGATGGAATGATAAACATGACAGAATATGAACTTGCTAATAGCATCAATTCGTTGACAAGCCAAAACAGTAAAGAATTGTCACTTTAAAATGTGTTAATGAGTGTGTATAATCGAACTCCCTAACGCCGAATAAAGTGGTATTAAAAAGTAAAAAAGAAATATGATTTCTAATGGAAATCGAACTTAGGACTGTGTGTATGGCACCCGCGCTAACCACTAAAGCATCAAAGGACCCCGCACTTTTCTTATGGAAAGTGGCTTTCGGTTAATGTTGTTGAAACTTCGCTGGTTGATAGTTCTTAACATGTGGATCAAAAGTCTCAATGGGCACAAAGACCGAAATCCACTCCTTCCCCCCAAAAAACCGCCTCCAATTAGCTGGGGGGGGGGATTGAACTGATTTCAGCATGTAAAAAAAATTGTTGTTTTAATCAACTCAACAAGGACCCCAAACAACCACATGTTAGACTATCAAACTACCCCACTTGACACCGCCCATTACCCCCCCCCACATATCCCCCCCGCGAATTACCTTACGGATGTTCCATATTACTGTAGTTTATAGTTGCGCGTATGTGTTGAAATACCTACAGTTTTGGTCTCACCGACGATATAATGGGTTTCACGTATCGCTGATTACGAATCTGAGGTGAGAATTCTAGAATTCAAGATGGAGGATCAATATGGCGGATCAAAAACACGAAACTCCTGAATGTAGCCACAAATAGCTGTTTACTAGGGTATTTTGGGTCGTTGGTCACAAATCTGAGGTCAAAATTCTTGAATTCAAGATTGCAGATCCAATATGGTGGATAAAAACATCGAAGCCACAAATCGTAGTAGACTAGAGTGTTTTCAGATCGCTGTTTAAGTACGCAACATTCTTTGATACTTCAGCCACCATGTAGAATTATTCTGCACCCTTGCCCTTTACCAAAACCCACCACAGATATCTTAATGCTGAACGGTGTTAAAATAATTCATAAATTATCTGTTCATTATTTTCATCATTTCGGTTTGCAGCATGTAATGTGGTACTTAGCAATGAGTCATCGGGATATCTAATATTCAAAGCGGTGCTCTCATGTGGTTCGGATTCCACGTTCATCAGTAGGTCCACGTCTCATATAGCCTCGCTGCTGAACGGGACGTAAAAAATAAATAAATCAATCAAAACGGTGCTCGTACATTAGGTACATGTGCGCACGTTGCAAGTGTCTTGTGGTATTTAGGCCATGCACGACATTTACAGAATATTAGATATCCCGATGACTCATTGCTAAGTACCACATTACATGCTGCAAACCGAAATGATGAAAATAATGAACAGATAATTGATGAATTATTTTAACACCGTTCAGCATTAAGATATCTGTGGTGGGTTTTGGTAAAGGGCAAGGGCAAGAATAATTCTACATGGTGGCTGAAGTATCAAGGAATGTTGCGTACTTAAACAGCGATCTAAAAACACTCTAGTCTACTACGATTTGTGGCTTCGATGTTTTTATCCACCATATTGGATCTGCAATCTTGAATTCAAGAATTTTGACCTCAGATTTGTGACCAACGACCCAAAATACCCTAGTAAACAGCTATTTGTGGCTACATTCAAGAGTTTCGTGTTTTTGATCCGCCATATTGATCCTCCATCTTGAATTCTAGAACTCTCACCTCAGATTCGTAATCAGTGATACGTGAAACCCATTATATCGTCGATGAGACCAAAACTGTAGGTATTTCAACACATACGCGCAACTATAAACTACAGAAATATGGAACATCCGTAAGGTAATTCGCGGGGGGGATATGTGGGGGGTAATGGGCGGTGTCAAGTGGGGTAGTTTGATAGTCTAACATGTAGTTGTTTGGGGTCCTTGTTGAGTTGATTAAAACAACAAATTGTTTTACATGCTGAAATCAGTTCAATCCCTCTCAGCTAATTGGAGGCGGTTTTGGGGGGGAAGGAGTAGATTTCGGTCTTTGTGCCCATTTAGACTTTTTATCCACATGTTAAGAACTATCAACCAGCGAAGTTTCAACAACATTAGCCGAAAGCCACTTTCCATAAGAAAAGTCCGGGGTCCTTTCAATGGTAATGGAACCCAAGACCTTGTTCATAAGGCACGCGTGCTAACCACTAGATCAGCAGGGAAGGAATATATTTCAGCAATTGATAAGGGTCGCCACTATATTACAGTCTTCATAACGTTACCAGCCATATGCGTCAAGTATGAATTAGGAAAGTTTGTAGATAGGAAATTTCAAAATTTCAAATACCTCCATCAAATGTCGAAAATTGAAGACTTTGGGACAAAAAACCGTTGTCCAAGAATTGAAAGTATAAAGGAGATAGCTTCACAACGGTTTATCCTCATCCGATTCCCTTCAAACTTGGCACCTATGTACTAGACCGAAAATAAATCAACACGTATTTTGTGTCTTTCGAAAGATAACAGTAAGTTAAGAGGGCGAAAGCCCCCATTTCAAAATAGGGTCCCCTTGATTAAAAGTCCACATTATAGAAAGTAAAGTCTGCTGATGCAAAGATGGCTTCAAAGTAGGAAATACGGGTTTTGCCGTTCTTGCGAGAGAAGGGTTATAGGGGGAAGTAGCCCCCCTTGAAATGACAAAGGACTGCACAATCCTTACGGAAATTGCATTTCGGTGGAATAGCTGAAACCGTGATATGTTGTAGATGTGGTGTTCCTGAGAAAAAGTCTCAAGGTGCACAACTACAAATCACTGACCGTTCGGACACTACAGGGCCACTTTTTAAAAGAAATACAGCCGAAGATGACAACATTCTTGATTTATGTAAAAAATGAATTAAACCGTGATACGTTGCAGATATTGTGGTCCTGCGAAAAAGTCTTAATGAGCATAACCGCCAATCACTGATCGTTTGGCACTACAGGGTCACTTTTTTGAAAGCAGCCGAAGATAGTTATATTCTGGATTTCGTTGAAAATAACTGAAACTGTGGTATGTTGTAGACGTGTTCCTGAGAAAAAGTCTCAATAAGCACAACCGCCAATCACTGATGGTTTGGCCACTACAGGGTCACATTTTGAAACAGCAGAGGTAATGTTATTCTGGATTTCCGTTTAATTGCTTGAAACCATATGTTGTAAATATTGTAACTCTAAGAAAAGGTATTAATGTGCAAACTACCACTCACTAACTGTTTGGCCACTACGAGGCCACGTTTTTTTTAAAAAAAAAAAACAACCAAAGATAGTGATCTGGATTTCTGTCAAAACGAAACAAACCGTAATACGTATGTTGTAGATATTATTATCCTGAGATAAAGTCTCAACGGTCAAAACCACAAATCACCAATCGTTTGATTACTGCGGGCTACTTTCTTGAAAACAGCCGAGTGTAAGGATGTTCTGGATTTCGGTAAGATTGAGTAAAACTAAGATATGTTGAAGATTTTCTCATCATGAGAAAAAGTCTAAATAGATACAACCATCGAATTATGACCGTTAAAAGTTTTTAAAAACAGGTTGGTATAACGATAATTTTGATTTCGTTGTAAATGAATGAAACTGTGATATATTGTAGATGTCATGATCCTGAGGAAAAATGTCTAGGGTTTTCTTTTGTCCCGCAAAATGAACATCTGAATGTTGTCTATGTTCAAATGATGTGGGCCGCTACTCTTCCCGTCCCTTTTCCGGGTTATGGGATAGGACTTTTCAGGGTTCATTACAATTCTACCAAAATTGAAGATAGTCCTTACCTTGTGTTGTTTTAAAAAATCTGGCCCCGGATCCGGAAGTACGGAATTTTACCTAAATGCATTTTCAGTAAGGATTGTGCAGCCTTTTGTCATTAAGAAGTGAGCCATTGCCCCTATAGCCTTTTTCTCACAAAAACGAAAAAAGCCGTATTTCCTACTTTGAAGCCATCTTTGCATCGGCAGAGTTTAGTTTCTTTAATGTGGCCTTTTAGTCAAGGGGACCTTTTATGAAAAGGGGCCCTTTGCCCCCTTACCCTATGTTTCGAAAGAAACAAAAAAAAAAGTGTCGATTGATTTTTGGACTAATATATAGGTGCTAATAATGCAGAATCAAGACTTCGGTTTTGCAGCATGGGAGCTGTGCCGGAACCCAGAGCTTCATGAATGAGAGTTGAATTCAGCTTGTGATGCACAACATCGTGTTTATAAGTTTTCTTGTATACACCCGTTTCCTCACATATTCTCCTGGAAGCAAGTCAGGGACCTCACGAACCAGAGTTGAATTAAGAATGTTGTGAACACAAAATCCATTTGGTGGTAGCTGAGATCGAACCAAGGGCCGAATTAATGAGAGTTAAGTTTGTGATGGCCAACATCGTGTTTATAAATTTTCTTGGATACTCCCGTTTCCTCACACCTTCATCTGGAGTCAAATCAGGAACCTCACGTACCAGAGTTGAATTAAGTTTGTGGTTTACAATATTCGTGTTCACATTTTTCTCTCGGAACATAATCGTGGGACGTTAAACATTTTCGACCAAGTGACCTCACCGGAATTGAACTCATGATAGTGAAATAAGAATAATATACATGAGGAGAGAGAGAGAGAGAGAGAGAGAAGTGTGTTGACAAGGTAATGTTTTTGGAATAAAGAA
Source organism: Thermobia domestica (assembly GCF_964235325.1). Lineage (NCBI taxonomy): Eukaryota > Metazoa > Arthropoda > Insecta > Zygentoma > Lepismatidae > Thermobia > Thermobia domestica. The sequence goes on along the minus strand of NC_137466.1, from coordinate 131,384,519 downwards.
TTTGTTTGAATTGCATGTATTAATTCTAATGTAGAGAACGTCATGTATAAAAATGCAGACATGTACATACATGTTGTGTTATTTAATAATAATAATAATAACGTACCTTTAAACACCTATTATGATGTTCCTCTGGTGATCTACTTCTAAGAGTGACTGCAACTCGCAATATGTGATGTATGAGAGAGTGCTGGTAGAGGCTTCTTAAAATGAACTTCCAGATGAACACAGCCATGTTTAATTAGATTCCAATGCTGCACAACGCTGGCTTCTCCATCTTGTGTAATGTCGAAAACAAAGATAGTGTATCCTTGAAGAATGTCAAGGTGAGGAATGTTGTTGCCATGATTGGAAAAATGAATACCTGATCCACAGAATAAGGTTTGGTTGAGGTGGAACGCCGTAAGGAAGTATTTCTACACCCAGCTTGGTCTATATTTTATGTCTTATCTCGGTGTCAGGAAGCATTCTTCAGACGATGTTTTTGTTGTTTTGAAACACGCTATGTATATATACATACATATATATATATATATATATATATATATATATATATATATATATATATATATTAGAGTGAATTTATTTTTAACTTCAGATTTTGTTTGGCCTCGCTCCCCAGTTTGTTGTAATATATGTTTCGGTAAATATTTTAATCAAATTTTTTCTAAAGTGTGAAATTGGATATGATGATCATACTCACAAGGGACATATTTCGGTTCGAACGCGAGGATCAACATAAAACTTGGTAGACAGGACTAAATACTGACCACTGTATGGTAAGTCATTCCCGTGTAAAACTCGTTTTCCGCCGACAGCGCCACCTATCCTTCGAAACACTAGTAGTTAGATTCCGCGTTGTAGGTGCTGAGTGAAGATCAGTCAGGTGCGTCAGTGTGTGGTAGTAAGCTCGAATTAGTGTTAGGTGTGGTAGTCAGTGTGGAAAAATGGGTGAGCTACCCCCTTCATGTAGTTGAACTGTTAAAAGACAAATTAAGGCGCATATTTAAGAATCAAACATCAGTTGGAGCAGAAGATGAATCATTTGCGACATTTTGGTGCAATTTAATTATCAATGAGTACGAAAATGAATTAGAAATGATACACACATCGACACTTGCCAGAGATGATAAAAAATGACACGGCACAGCAATAAATCTATGGTAGCAGTTCAGAGCGGGAAGAAGACAGCAGTCCAGGGCGGGAACAAGGCATTAGTCAAAGCAAATACGACGTATCTTCAGCATGAAAACTGAAAAGAACAGACATTTTATCGCAGTTTACGAACGAGGAAGTCCGGAATATATATAAAGATTATCATGAAGGAGAATGCAACTCGTACAGGAAGCTTCTGGCACGACACAAGTAAATTATTTCTTTAAGTAACTGCAAACCTATTTTGGATTATGGGCACGCGCTGTCTACGAACTCCACTTCATTTAAACGGAATGGGAAAATGAAACTCCAAACAATGAAGTGTGAATTCATCAGATTATTTGACGAGGCGCGAGAGCATGGAACATCAGTGCATTACTGGTATTTACAGTGCTGGGCTTTCCAAGCGGCAAAAGAAGTTGGCTTATCGGATGTCAAAACGTAGCCGACTTTCATTGAAAATCTTTAGAAACAAGCAGGTATTATTTCACGAATGAGTGCGACCTTCATCAAACAATCTGATGATTTCACATTTCACTGTTTGAAGTTTAATTTCCCAATTACCGGTTCCCGCTCTGGGCTGCTGTCTTCTTCCCGCTCTGAACTGCTATCATAGATATCTTGCTGTGCCGTGTCATTTTTTTTATTATCTCTGGCGAGTGTCGATATGTGTATCATTTCTAATTCATTTTCGTACTCATTGATAATTAAATTGCACCAAAATGTCGCAAATGATTCATCTTCTGCTCCAACTGATGTTTGATTCTTAAATATGCGCCTTAATTTGTCTTTTAACAGTTCAACTACATGAAGGGAGTTAATGCTAACAGTGCGCCCCATTTTTTTTTTACACTGACTATGATACCTAACAATAATTCAAGCTTACTACCACACACTGACGCACCTGACTGATCTTCACTCAGCGCCTACAACGCGGAATCTAACTGCTAGTGTTTTCAAGGATAGGTGGCGCTATCGGCGGAAAACGAGTTTTACACGGGAATGACTTGCCATACAGTGGTCAGTACTTAGTCCTGTATATGTCTACCAAGTTTTATGTTGATCCTCGCGTTCGAACCGAAACATGTCCCTTGTCAGTGGTTGGAGTTAGAGTTTTAGAGGTCTCTGTGGGACTTTTCAATGAACTGGGCGATAAAGGTACGATACGAAGACTTTCCATCTAGAGAAACAGTGGAACCAGCGTGCTGGGAGAAAAGGAAAATGTTCTATGGACAGTTGTCAGTAAGAAGGTAAAGTGATGTTTTATTACCTGAATTTTGGTTGCAGTGCTCGATAATAAAATAAATATAGACCAAATGACACAATTTAAAGTTATTCATAATTTGAATAAAATTATATTTTCTTCTCTTTCGTGTTATAAACTTTTTGTAAGCGTTTTGTTGGGAACTAAAGGATGAACTTATACACTTGACTTAGGTGCCATATAAGATATTTTCAGTATGCTTGTAAGTTTATTAAAAACTAATTTGCAATTTCGCAATTAACAAAGAATTGGTTTTCTAAAATAACAAAAACTATTCAAGATCGTAATAACTGTCTTTGTATTTATAAATGTCATTTTATTTTCATTGAGCTATTCACCTATTAAAGTAGCTAAGTTAAAGAATTGGGTTTTCATTCATCCAAAATTATTGCTGAGCAAATATAGAGTTACGGTACAGATAACTGTAGATGGAAAGTTAGTAACAAACTAAAGCTCGCCCGAAGATCGAAGCCACGATACCCTGAGACCAAAAATAATAACTGTATGTTATGGTAAGTCAGCAACAGTTTGAGTTGCATGTTCAGTGTCTGGGAGGGGGGCGGGCGTAGTCGACAGGACTTTGTTGACACCCTTTACTTCACACACATACGTATATATTATACAGCTAAACATACAGTGCATTTGTTAACTATGAGATAAATATTCATGCTTAATTCCCCTATTTACAGGGCTATATGATTGTGTAGTTGTCAATCTTCAAATATATTAGAAATTGAATGTCAATATACGACCTTAAGTATCAGTTGAAATTATTCCAAATTTAGTTACTAAAATGAGTACTTCATTACTTCATTACTTCATTCGGTATTACTTCATTTGTTTCTACTACTGAACACTTCTTTGGTTCTGTATGGCACCTTATAAATATGACAATGATTTTTTCCCCTTAAATCAATCCCTATTATTTTCTTTTCGAGTTTTAATTTATATTGTTGAGAAGAAACGTAAAAGACTCATTATTTGCTTCCTAGTAGATGAGTCTCGAAGACAGAAATTGTAAAATTATGTCAATATACTCGCACAAAAGACTTTCCAACACTTAAATAAGTTCTGGTAAAATATACATACACAATAACACAACAGTATCCACGAAGAAGCTGCCTATACTATCTTTAATGACACCAGTGAGGAAGATAATATTTTTCAAGAAATCAAAAAGAGGTGAATAAATTGATTTAAAAAGACATGATTTCTTACCATTTCGTGACACTTCTGCAACAATAAATAACTCTGAGTATACTGTCTTCAGAACGCTCAACACACTGCATGTTTACTATTACCTTGATGTACTGACAAGTAAACCTTACGTTTGGGTGAATCGAGTTGCTGACTGAGACACATATGAGAAAGTAGTACTAAATGTGGTCAGTATTTCAGTAAAGTTGTAGGTGCGAAGCTCCACTGGTTTAGGAGATACAGCTACCAGAACATCACATGGAAGTACAGAATAGTCTTCATACAGTTGGAGGTAAAAGCTCTGTAAGACCTCTTGTAACGACAAAAGGTGAATAACAAATATATGGGTACATATTAGGACTAGGGGGAAGTCATATAGTAAGGGTATACCTGACGGCGGCCATCTTGAAATCCGCCATTTTGAATTAAGGTTAAGTTTTTAAAATAGGAATAGGGTCATGTGATACATGATTTAAGGCGAAAATTTAATTAGAAGAACAATGGTGACATTAATTTTGATTTACGCGCAATTGGTAAAAAGTTACAGGGAAATTAAATATTGTCGCAGCATATGTATTAGTCCTTTACCCCACCTTGTAAATTTTGTGTTAATGATAATAATTAAATAAAAAGCAGGTTGATAAATATTAGGTCTATGGTAAGAGTTGCCTCGATGTCGGCCATGTTCAAATCCGCCATTTTGAATCAGACAAAAGTTTTAAACAAAACGCATAACATTGACGCCTTATCAATAACAAATTTTACCATAAATCCAACGGTATAACTATTTTTGCTTTATCATTAACCAGCACAAAATTAAATGGATCGCTCCTTACGACTACTGCTTTGACGGAATTGTTAACGACAAATGTGTCAAGTGTAACTCTATTGCCTTTGTCAGGTGTGCTCACTGTGAGCAGAGCATTTGTGCAAGTCATGCACTCTTTTCTGAACTACATATTGATTGTACTAATTAAAGACTTTTCTGCAAGAAAGACCCAAGTTGAATTATGACTCAATTCCACTTTGGTCATTTTTCCTTAAATTAGCAACTTGTTTATGCGATAACAAATGCTGGTTAATGATAAAGCAAAAATGATCATACCGTTGGATTTATGGTAAAACTTGCTATTAAATAAGGTGTCAATGTTATGCGTTTTGTTTAAAACTTTTGTCTGATTCAAAATGGCGGATTTGAACATGGCCGACATCAAGGCAACTCTTACCATAGACCTAATTTTTATCCAGCTGCTTTTTATTTAATTATTATCATTAACACAAAAATTACAAGGTGGGGTAAAGGACTAATACATACTATGCTGCAACAATATTTAATTTCCCTGTAACTTTTTACCAATTGCGCGTAAATCAAAATTAACGTCACCATTGTTCTTCTGATTAAATTTTCGCCTTAAATCATGTATCACATGACCCTATTCCTATTTTAAAAACTTAACCTTAATTAAAAATGGCGGATTTCAAGATGGCCGCCGTCAGGTATACCCTTACTATATGACTTCTCCCTACTCCTAATATGTACCCATATATTTGTTATTCACCTTTTGTCGTTACAAGAGGTCTTACAGAGCTTTTACTTCCAACTGTATGAAGACTATTCTGTACTTCCATGTGATGTTCTGGTAGCTGTATCTCCTAAACCCCTGGAGCTTCGCACGTACAACTTCACTGAAATACTGACCACATTTAGTACTACTTTCTCATATGTGTCTCAGTCAGCAACTCGATTCACCCAAACGTAAGGTTTACTTGTGAGATAAGATCGTTAAAGATGATAGCAGTGTTTACCCAAACAAAGATAATTAGTCTGAAGGTTTCTTGTGGTCATACTCAATTATAATATCATCCAACTTATAGTTTAATTGCAATCTTGTACTATATATTTTTCAGTACAGATTTAATAGGTGGTTTACGAATTCATGTTAACAGATCTCTCTAAAACCAGTTTGCATTAAAAAAAAATATTTCTAATTATCTTAGGAAGTAATAGTCTGGCAAAATATTTCTTGATCTGGTTAAAATACACAAAGAATTATGTTTTCATTTTAAACTATAAGAAACTTTTAATGTGACTTTTATGCTTCTGACTTCAGTTTCTAGTTTTAGTTCGGGCTTATTACTACGTTTTCTCTATACTTGTTAGTAATAACAAAAACGTACACGATATTAAGATTATCAATTAGTTTGGCCATAATTTCCGAAATTAAATTTTAAAACATATTATTTGCAAAAACCATATATGTTATGTAAATTATAGTTTAATATTTATAAAATATTTCAGAAACTATATTTTCACAACATAATATTAAACGTTTTGAAGATGACATTATTTTTTATTATCATAATGTTATAAATATTATAAAACAGATTAATTTATCATTTTTTTAAAGTTTGTTATATAGGGTCTCAAAAGTCTCCTAACATAGGGTAACTCTGTTATTATCAGAGTTACTACAAAATGTAAGAGGGGAAATCGCCTCAAAATATAATGTTTTCAACCTAAATTGAAGTTTATATATATATATATCGGACTAGCCGTTTGGGCTGTACACTCTTTATGCACCCAATGTTAAATGAAAATGCAACGTTGCCATTCACCTGGATCTACAACATATGTGAATAAAGTTATTGTCTTTTCCGCTAACATGTCGATGGCCAACCCCCATTTCAAACATGCCCCATTCATTTTATGTTGTGGATCGAGGTAAATTGCAAAGTTGTATTTTCATTTAGCATTCGGTACATAAAGAGTGTACAGCCCAAACGGCTCGTCCGATTAAAAAAAAAAAAAAAAAACTTCGCTTTGCATTGAAAACATCATATTTAGAGACTGATTAGTAGGAAGCATAAAATGTCACTTCAAAGTTGTTGCTAAGATGTCACGTCCTATATGGCTTCCAGACGTTCCCAGGTTAGGATTTGCTCTGGTGGAGTGTTTATTTTCTTCGGACAAGAAATTAAACTATGCTGTATGTATGGCAGTGAAGTTCAACAAAAGAGATCGCACCAGTAAACCGGAACTAGAAACCTTGGCCTTTCGTGAGCCTTTCATATAATGACATCTACTCCATTAATTCGCTAATGGGTAGCAGAGGGAGCAAAGGTTTAAAGTACTCACCGAAATCAATGCCAGGCATTAATAAACACACGATATAGGGGTGATGTCCCTTATATGTTTTCACCAACTACGACGATTTCATTACAGATTTTTAAATATGAATCATCGCTTAGTTTGTCTCAGAAATGCTAACAATGTTTGTCATATTATCTTCAATGTTTGCAACATAAAGGTATTAATTTCATAATAGTTTTAAATCTATTTCTGTATTAAAACATAATGATATAATAACATTTTTAGCTGTGTTCTCTGTTTTGATTACAGCTAGAGATTAGTATTTTATTACTCAAGAAAAATAACATTTTTAATTTAAAATATTTCGAGAAATAAAAATTGGAGGCAATGTTCTGAAACACCTAAAATAACTCAAATCCACTTTGTCGATCATATCGAGTGTAATGGAAGAAAATTGTTTACAGCTATAAACCAATTGCTACATTTTATTAATAGAAAAATCAAACACTATCCTCTTCTTAAATACTACTTCACACTCATCAGTTTCACTTTTCACTAAGGAGTAGAATTTCTTTTTCAATTTCATTCATTTGTTTGTAATTGTGTATGTGGTACATTTACAGTAACGACAATCTAGCGAGTAAGGAGAGAAACTTCTTCGTAATTTTGGTTACAAAAGATTCAAATACATAGCATTAACAAAATAAATAAATAAATAAATAAATAAATAAATAAAAGACAGGATTCGAACTCATGCTAAAATGGACATTGGTATGCGAATCCATGTTTTCCATTCGATTATGAACGCATGTTTAAGGGAATCTTCTTACTATTCCGTTGACGGTGTACTTTCCACAGGTTTTAATGTCGCATCACCTAGGATGCCAGTTTTGACTTTTAGTTTCTTTCTCTTCATATTTTATGGTTGTTTTCTACATACAACTTGAATGTTGATTTGGAAGTAATGCCCAGATGGTCTACTTTTATTATATCATGATAGGAAACTCATGTATCTCTGTAACAGAATAGAGTCAGAATAGATTTCCCTTGTAAGGAGGTCCAAGCAGACGTAAGAATCTAGGTTTAACTTTTTATACTACACTCTGGAAAGCTGCTTAGGGTTTTGTGACCAGAAGTGTGCATTTCAAAGCAAAGAAAGTACCATATTCATGAAACAAGTAAAGGATATTAGTTAATATTATGAGTGTTTGACTAAAAAAGAAAAATCAAAGAAGACAACTACAAGAATTGATATATTTTTAAGTTGAAAAAATTCATGTGAGAATGTAAATTCTCATGCTTCGTTTTCGAGAAAATAGACCAAAACAAATGTATGTTTTGTGTCCCTAAAAATGTATGTTATATGATATTCACTCTATCTTTTAAAGATGAAATTGAACTTGAAAAACATACTTATCAAACAGTAAGACGATATTAGCAAGACGACATAGAATATACAGTATGGTTAATTAAATACCCCCAAAATTATGATCACTCTTAAAGTTTAATTTAAATTTAACTGTGACGGAAATGTATCGAATATACATCGAAATTAACAAAATGGCATGTTTCAAAACGAATTCACATGTGTAGGTTTCGAGAAAATCAAGAGAAATTAACTTTTTCAGCATTACAAAGTACGCTATTTGTTGTCAATCTGACACAGATGGTAGATTTCTATTTTGTTGGGAAAGTTTGTATTAATTTGTGTACTGTATAAGAAGAATACAAATAATTTGGTAGCACATTATACTTGTTGTTGTTTGATTTCTTAAGCTGTAGTGGTAATACTACTTTTAAACAGCAATTATATGGAAGGAGAAAAGTAGGTTAGTAAAACATGATAGGAAGTCTCGTGAGCGAATTTGAGATCGAGTAAAATGACAATTTGGTTGAATTTGTAGTAAAGCCACCGTCGACCTGAATGATTATGACTTTTCCTAATATTAATGATTAGTACATATTTCCATTAGTCAAGATATGATGCATACGAACTGATAATATATTACTCACAAACTATTACTGTTTCCAAGATCGAATTGCTATTTCTTGCACTCAGATATAAACCGTCCAAAATTTAAAGGAACCGTATTATCAGCTGAAAATATCAGGTGGTCAAATAGTCACGGTTTTATTTCTAAACTAGCTGAAATATCCATTCTTCGCATGGGGGCTGTTTTTGGAAGTTAAGGTCTGTAGGTGATATGAATTTTATACTAATAACGGTGATTTTGGATTATTTTTACATTTATTTTTACTTTGACAAATTACACTTTAAGTAGAAAATTTACGTTCTAACGTAGAATTAAAATTCTCTCTAGTTCTGCCAATATATTTAGGCTGTTTCTTTCTATAGACACTGGCAATAGAAGAAAATTTGACCGTGAATGTGGAATGTATGGTTTGAATTTCCAAATTTACATTTGGCTTGAACCCATCATGTATAAAACAATCAGTTGATGAACTTGCGCAATTAAGTTGTCGTCAAAAACAAAGTGTATATTCCCAAAAACGGGTGATGTACTCAAGCAGGGTACAGTATGATGTATGTTGACAGGATCATGTGAATAATTGGCATCCAATGCGATTAATTTTCCTTTATCAATTTAAGCTTCCTGCACAGCTAGCAGCCAAAATATCAACAGAGAATTTGGGACTGAAGTAATGAATGAAGTTATCACACAACATTAGTAGGTGAAATTACTTTCCGCGATACAAATTGAATACAAATATGGTATTCGCTGTTTCTAAGTGTACTATATATATAGTATGTTATGAAATTGATGGTTGTTCTCAGCTTGACTTTCATTCGTAATGTAGGAAAGACATTTCATTCGTAAAACAGTCAAATTTTATAAGTTTCATCTTTCTTCTAGCTGAAAATTTGAACGTAATTGGTTTAATATAATTATCAAATTGATAATATGTATTCCCATTCCGTAAAAGTTTAAGGAAAAAATCGCTGATATTCAATGAAAGTGCTGAAGAATGTATATAATCCCATTTTCCATCTGTAAAATACCTCGGTGTACATAAAAGAAAGTTTAACATTTTGAGAAAATTCACATATTGCGTATTCCATCCCGATCATGCTAATCTTGTTAAAGCTAATATGTCACAGTTCCTTTTATATGTAAATCCGATCAGAATAATTTCACTCTTATTGAATAATCTTTTAAAACAACTGTACTAGCTTTGACAATCAAGTTATTTTGATACGTGACTTTAGAAAAGTTGGAAAGAGATGAAGAATTAACACCGTTAATCCTACTACTTCTTAACAAAAGTATATAATGGATGAAATTACGGAATTTATAATTTATAGGATTTATATTTTCTCCACGTAATCGTACAACAGCAAAAGGTTATTTTGGATTGAATGTACGACATCCAACCTTATCTAATTAGAGCAAGAACATGGTTATCTCTGCAACTCTTTGTTTATAGAAATAAAAATACTTTACCTGGTCTTCTTACCATATCCTCACGTAAAGTAATATTTATGTATTCTCGGCATTAAGTTCTTATCAACAAGTTAAAGTCAAAGAAGTTATACCTACATTTAACGCTAATAATATTCATGGCGTTTTTATTATTTTACAACTGTCTTCTTTGACTTTTTCTTTCCTTTTCAAGGATAGATAATATACTTATGGAACGTAATTGTTTGCTTACACGTTTTCTTTCTTTACCACCTTTTAATTCTGCGTCAAATAATTACTTATCTAAACAGACATTTTAATCTGTTGCATGGTCTACATCGGAAAGCATTCTTATCAGTTAGAGTTGCCCTTTTTTTTCTTCCCGCATCGAAAGTACATAATATAACAATTTTCAGCGTACTATAATTATGTTATACCCTATAACATAAATAGCTACGACATTGAAATCATAAACTAGTTGCTAAAATAAATAATATGTTGTTCTAGAGCACACATTCTCAATATTCAAGGCTTTCCATGTAACGACACCCTTTTCTTACAGACTCTTGCCGGTAACCTCCATAAATAATTTCCGGTTTTTGTTGTGTTTTCACTATAGCTGCTTAACGTTAATATTCCTATGTGTGCAGCCTTCTTTATCAACTTTTCTTGTATTTATATTTTAATGTTATTTCAATTTGCAGTTTTCACCAGTTTTATTCGAATTAATTTCTAAACAACTCCTGAAATATATTTTTAAATTTCGAATTATAATATATTTTGCTACTTTTGACAATACGTAAGGATGAGTCACTTGGGGAAGTAATGCTGCCTAAAGTAGGGAATTAAATATACGGCTCTGAATGGTTGACGTTATCCATTTCTTGGTACGTAGCTTACATATAGCAGAAATAAAACGCTTGCTGTTACAGCTATAGTAGCCGAGCATGCTAGTACCACATGCTACTAATAAAAGTCGTTTTTGGCGTGGGTTCAAACCGGGCCCAAGCATATTTTTAAAACACTTCTTCTATCAAAATAAGATGAAAATAATTCACAAAAAAGAATTTACTTATTTTTGTACAGATAAGTAGTAGTTGTAGTAGAAAGAGGAGGAGGAGGAAGAAGAGTGATTGTAGCAGTAGGAGGAGGAGAAGGTACGGGTTAGAAGCCCCGCAGGGGTCTGTTTGATCCACCTTCACACCCATGATATGAATTTCGTGACCAACTTAAAACAGCTGACTAGGGTAGCGCGTAAAGAAGCTAGCTAGGGTACGGCGCGTTACTTCCGGAAGTATTACTCTCCGAAGCGGGTCGTAAGTAAGGATATAACAATATGTTTATCTAAATATTAATTAAAACTGTTTTTCAGCTCCTAGATCTTAATTACATCTTAATTACATTTATCTTTTCCACACTCGTTCGTGGCTGTTTTCCTTTTCATCTTTGTTCGCGAACTTATACTTCTTGTTCTCCTGTGTTGAGTAACTCTGTTCTAGGGCATAATTAAGTTGTTTGGTAGTACAAATTGAGTTGCTCATATTTGGTAATACAAATATCTACCCAGTTAAGTGTGTAGCATACGCGGCTTTGGTCTGGGAGATATGGTTCAAAACCCAGCGGGAGATCATGTGATTCGGCCCCCACTTTAAGCTGTAGGGCCACGCTTCACAGTGTTGCTGCTGAAAAGGATGCTAAATTCAAACGAAATCCTACAAACAGCAAATTGAATAAAACGCGAGAATCGTCGAACTAAATTTTCTCGCTCTTTCCCCTTAAATTAAGTTAATCTATGCTACAGTTATTAATTAAACATTTTTTAAATCAGGGTTGGCAAAAACCATGATTTTTATTGAAAAAACAAAAGACCCATTTTTTGTTTAAACCTGTTTTTTGTTGTTATTGTTGTTGAACCAGTTACTTTTTATTTTTATTTTTTTATTTTTATTTTATTTATTTATTTATTTTTTTGTTTAAATAATTTGCTCTGTGTATTTATATCACATATGGATAGAAATAAGTTTGTTTCACCTTGGTGTTATTATGCATCAAACGGGTTATGCTGGAAGCGGTCACATAAGGTTAAAGCGGAGTCTAAACCGTTACTCGACTTACATCTGAAAAAAATTGTCCTCCATTTGAACTCGAAACCTGGACTAATTGGCCACAAATGCTCTACGTCTGACGACTAACTCACGAAGGACTCCTGATACATTGTACCGATCTTTACATACTTCTTAATATAACTGTCAAGAGTGATTGGAGAAGGACAAGAAGATAAACAGTTGCACAAGCATTATACATTATACAGAATTACGTATGGACAATTTCAAAATAGTGCAGAGCACAGAAGAACTCATTAAGTCCAAGTTAGTTCACTACGACTTTTATTAGTCCAAGTTAAAGAAATAAAACGACTTAATTTGCATATCAGTACGAAAAGTGAATAAGGATAAAAATTATTTGAGTGCACTTTGGCTCTGACCCATTTACATATAAATATATACCAAAGACACTTCTGATTTCAGTAAATGCCTCTCATGGGGTTTGCATGACCCCAAAAAAAGTACGGTATTTTGATGTATTTTATTAATAGGAATTATTATTAAAACGAAACATTTTTAAAATCTTTCTGAATAACAGTTGCATAATAATAATAATAATAATAATAATAATAATAATAATAATAATAATAATAATAATAATAATAATAATAATAATAATAAACTATAGAAATCACAAAAGAAGCACTCATAAACTTATAAAAATGTTGCTTTTGTAGTATAATCTCTTTGAGTAATGAATGAGGACCTTACGTTTGAATATATTACGAATAATATACGGGATTGACACACGATAACCTACAAATGTATGTTCATCAAGAGTTTACGAACACTTACACTTTTACTAACATTTTTCGTTATTTGGTTTACACCACCTGGGTTTAAACCAGCCAACCCTATTTTAAATAAAATATGAACAAAATCTAATAGTCTATTTCAGGAAATATCAAAAACGAAACTTATCCCCATGGACAAACAATTTCTTGTTAGGTCTGTTAAATTAGATATAAACCTAGACACTAAAAAGTAAAATAAAATAAAAATTACTGGAATATGAAGAATCACTTATCGCAAAAAAAATCTCAAGAACCATGTTCTTGGTTTTCAAGCAACGTAATTATCAAAGTAGCTTCCATGAAAATTCGAAATGAAACCTTGCAGTACGTGTACTCTTGCACCCAACGAAAACAAAAATTCGCTTTTATGAAAGCCTGAATCTGAAAAATTTACACATAAATTATAAAAGAGATATATATTTGTTTTAAAGTTAACGAAATACGTATATCTTCCTTGCTTCAGACTACTAGTAACAGTTCCGACATTTAACATTCCGACATCCTAGTGACTTTATAACATCTGGTTTATTCCTCTACTACACAAATAGGAGTTATTTGACTTCGTGTTGCGAAGAATATTGTCGATAACGTCTGCTGGAGCATGTATCGTTTTCGTTCAGTTTTGATTTGAAGCTAAATATCCTTTAATACCTCTTATAAAATGTTTCAAGTTACGGTGAATAACATATCGTTAATAAAAGCACTAAAGGTGATAATAATAATTAAATATGTATATACAAGTACAGTATCTCATTAGAAGTTTGGTTTCTATGGCGATACATTTTCTCAATTAATATTGAAACCGGATGCGAAAGTAGATTTCTTTTACTTTCCTTTTTCATAGAGAGATTAGTGTGAATGTAGAATATATTATTAGGATGCTTAATTGATTTGAGAAAGAGTGACTGAGTTCTTCTTAATTCTTGTTTGAATAGATCACTAAAATAAGAAAGAGAGTACCTACTCTTAGAATGGTTTATATATTTCAGAAAACCAGTTCTCACTATTTTGTATTTTTTCTATGTAGAATAATATTGAAACCAGAAGTTATACTTGATTGCTATCATTTTCGGTTTTAGAAGATAGTTTAAAGACAGGGACCGATGTTTTGTTTCGACGTTTAATGGCTAGCACGATTGTCGACTACCGTTCTTGCTCTATACTGATCAACGTTAAAAGCGTAAATGGTTTATTTCTGTAACTCCGGCTGTACTCATAGATGAATGTCCTTCAAGGGCGTACTTAGACGTTTGCAACAACTTCTGCAGGGTAGAAATTGTTCCTTTAAATGCATTAATAGATACGGGGGAAAACGTATCCCTGTTATCATATTCTTTCTGGTGTATAATTGCTAAAGACTATTCTAATCCACAGTTGCATAAGTTAGAAAATTTAATATTAGTTAATTATACTGGCAAGCACAAAAAGAGAGTGATGGGAAAAACTCAAATCGTTTTATCTTTACAAGAGCCGGATATTCCTATACCAATTTTAGTCATGAATGAATTGAATGAAAATTTATTAGTTGGTTTGGATTTTATAACACAATTTTAAATTTTAATAATAAGACTTTTACATTGCCTGGGATACCGGATAATATCGTTCACAAATTAATTTCTAATACGGAAGATGTTGCGTCACAATGTGCTCTGGTTAATAACCTAACTATTGATGGTAATGATGTATATCCTTTTGACGAGTATGTTCAAGAAATTATAAATGGTGCGGGAATTAAAGATGAAGGTTTGATAACTCAATTCATTGATGTTTTGCGTAAAAACCGGACGGTATTTTCTAAACGCCCGGGTTGTTGTAAAGATTTTACGTACTCAATTGAAGTAGAAAGCATTAGTCCGATAGTCACGAAACCATATATAATTCCTTATCGATTCAGGGGTAATGTAAGACAGCAAATTTTGGGTATGTTACGTGATGAAATAATTATTCCATCGCAGAGTATCCATTTAAACCCAATACACGTAGTACCAAAAAAGGATGGACGTCTCAGAGTAGTAATGGATTTGAGAAAATTGAACTCTCGTATAAAACTACAGCAGGTTAGGTATCTACCTGTGGAAGAAGTATTGAGTTCATTACAAGGTATTGTTATTTTTGGAAATCTGGATCTGGTAATGGCGTGCAATCAAATCTTATTAGATAAAGAATCTCGGCGTTCTCTTTCGAGGGACACCTTTATGAATATAATATGGTGGTTTTTGGATTGGTTAATGGAAGCGCTGCACTAGCTTCCTGTTTAACTAAAGTACTTTGTCAAGATCTTAGAAGCAATGTAATTGTATATGCTAATGAATTATGGGAAAGGATCCAAATGATTATTTAAAATATCTTGATATTGTATTGGATCATTTAGAGAAATAAGGCTTTACTATAAATTTAGAAAAGTCACAATTTTTCAAGAAATCTATAGAGTTTTTGGGTTATCAAATTGATGCATCAGGATTATGTTTTGGCAAAGAAAAAATCCAAGCTATTAAAGGTTTACCTCCGCCCACTAATGTTAAGCAGACCCGACAAATATTGGGACTATTTAATTGGTTTAGAAAGTCTATACCTCGGTTTGCAGAAATTGCACAGCCGTTGTTTTCAATTATAAAAAGGGTATTCTTTGGCAATGGGGAATGATACAAGAAAGAAGTTTCAATAAACTAAAGGACTGTGTGATGCAAAATATTCATTTCAATCACCCTAATTATGATGTTCCATTTTTTGTACAATGTGACGGTTCCTTGTCTGGAATTTCAGGAATTTTGAGGCAACCAGATCCCACAATCGAAGAGCCAGCTGTCATACATTGTGTTAGTAGGACCCTCAAGAAAGCTCAGAAAAGTTATACTACAACAGAAATTGAACTTTTGGCTGTGCGTTTTTCTATTCAAAAATTTGCACCATATATAAGTGGATGTCATTTTACAGTAATCACAGATCACAGTTCCTTGCGTTATCTACGAAGCGTTAGAGGGTATAACAAGAGGTTGCTAAGGTGGTCGTTAGAACTTCAATCATTTGATTTCGATATAAAACATATTAATGGTATAGACAATGCTCCAGTAGACACTTTGTCGAGAATATTTCCAGGGGATGAACAGCGTGTTTTGACTATTAATGTATTTAAAATTCTTCAGGATGAAATTGCTCATGTTACTGTTGAAGATTTGATGAAATATCAAAGAGATCATGAAGAATACATGAAAATTATTGATAATTTAACGTCGTGTACTTCTGAATGTAGCTGTCCTAAAAGGTGGAATTCTTTGTTCGAGTTGTCAAATGGGATATTATTAATTAAAGACTTTAAATTTAAAAATCTAAAGAAAATTTGTGTACCTCCTATGTTAGTACCACGAATTTTAAAGGCTTATCATGATGATTTTGAACATTTTGGTTATATAAAGGTTTTAAATTTAATCAGTAAATTCTTATATTGGAAATCGCTTAAGACAAGTGTTAAGGCATATATAAATAATTGTGAAGAATGTATGCTTACTAAGCATAATTATAAAGCCATCAATAAGCCAATTCTATCAATAATGGCCGATAAACCTCATTCTTTTCTTTCTATTGATTTATATGGGCCCTTACCCAGAGCATCAACTGGCGAAATTTATTTATTTACAGTAATGGATGTCTTTTCTCGATATGTATTGGCCTATCCTTTGCGTAAAGCAACGTCTACAGCTATTGTGCACCGTATTTTAAACGTATATATACCGCATTGTGGACCTATGGAGCATGTTTTATGTGATAATGGATCTCAATTCCGAAGTGACAAGTTTGTGCAATCAATGAATAGTGCAGGTATTAAAGTGCATTTTGTCACTCCTTATCATCCGAGTAGCTCGGTGGTGGAAAATGTTCATCGTAATTTTGGCATGTTGTTCCGACATTTATGTAAAGACAAACATTCAAATTGGATAAAATATATCACGCAAATTACCTACATCCTAAATTATTCTATTTCTGATACGTTAGGAGTAGCTCCAGCGAATATTCATAATGAATCAGATACGTTATATTCCATTGAACATCATTTTAATGTAAGGTTAATGGATTCCGAGCATATGGACCCTTCAAAACTTGTGAGTATGGTTCAGGTGCGACGCATTGCAAAAATTTCAGCGACGAAATAAAAAGATCGAAATACAACAGGAGGGTAAATACAAAGTTAAAGTTAATGATCTTGTGTTTGTGAAACTTCGCCCTCCAAGTAATGCCAATTTGAAGAAGATTTATAAATTTTGTGATGTTTATGCAGGTCCGTATATATGTGTTAAACAAGTAAATCCTAAAGTGTTTGAATTGATAGATGTTAAAACTGGCAAATCCATCGGACTACGCAATATTGATGAATTGAAAGCATGGCATCCTTCTGAAATCACTAAGAACAAATGGTTAAGTATTGTAAAATCCCTAATTACTCCTGAAATTCTTGTTAATTTGAATTTAAATGATGTTCGTTAATTCATCTTTATATGTACGCGTTTAAGGAATGCTTGAAATTGATACCGTATGAAATGATTGTATATTTTTATGTTGCCTTAATTATTTTTGTTGTTAATTTATTTTCTCATTGTAATGACTTTCAATGTTTTTTATCTTCATTTATTTTATATGCTCAAGAGAAGGCAGATTGTATTCAGTTAAAATTCCTAACATCCATCTTGAATTGAAGTTCCTTTAATTTACTGCGTTATTTGCAAAGTTTAGATAATTTAATTTCATTTTTGTAACCTCAAGTACTAATGCATTAAATGGTGATCGCTAGTATGTTTGCATGCTATATTGCCTTCTGATTTTGTTAACCTTAAATATGATAATGATCTTTATTTGTAAACAATATCGATGGTACATGGATGTTATCGGATATTGCAGGAAGGAATAGTTAACTAGTAAACTTACAGAAACCATCAGTTTGGCTTAATTTTGAATAGATCCATCGACGTTTTTAATATATGGATATATGAATAATTGTAAATATAAAAGAATATATATTGTAATATGGTATATATATATATATATATATATATATATATATATATATATATATATATATATATATATAAATGGAGAGGTAAATATTCATGTCGATGTAACATTATTTAATACGAGGGCTATTCCAAAAGTGAATGTTCTGTAATGATTAATCCAGGGTTCTTTCCTTCATAGTAAAGCTACTGCGGAATTCCTGTCCAGGGCGACATTATACAACGGTTTATCGTTGTTG
The DNA here is from genome assembly GCF_964235325.1 of Thermobia domestica. NCBI lineage: Eukaryota > Metazoa > Arthropoda > Insecta > Zygentoma > Lepismatidae > Thermobia > Thermobia domestica. The sequence continues at coordinate 131,366,249 of NC_137466.1, read as the reverse complement.
TCATTCTGTACTTGTTTTATAAAAAGGATCAGATGCGTCATAGCTGAGCAGCTATGTGAAAAGGAAGATAAAAAGAAATGTCTTGAGGTTGCTAGGTAATAATAATAATAGATATGTGTAAAAGGAAGTAAGAAGTAGGTAACGATTATTGAATGTAATGTGGTAAGACTTCTTTTGGAAATAAAAAGGTAAAATCTAGTTACCCTCGAAAAGGATTGTGTTAATTTGCTAGTATAATAATTCTTCTGATTACTATTTATCCATACTTATTGACTTATCTTATTATCTTTATATGTATATGTCATCATATCTTTCATGTGCAGACTTTTTCCTTTGGGGCTACCTGAAGCAAGAAGTGTTCCGAACACGTTGTGCCACCATTCCTGAGTTTAAGGATCGCATAAGAACTGCCGTCGGCAATGTCCCGGGGAATATGTTACGCCGAGTTATGGAAAGCTTCCAACGCCGCCTAGATGAATGTGTTGTGCAGAGGGGGCATCATTTGACACGAGTCATATTCAAAAAGTAATCCACGCAATGGGCAATGACTTGCCCATTAGTAAATGCCATATCTCTAACTATTAATTGACATAAGAGATAATAAATAAATTACAGTTACTGAATGATGGTGTCCATTTAATATCCTACTGTGAAGATATGTGTATTTGGACACATGGCAAAGTATCTTATTTTGAACAATGGGACATTTTATTTTAAAAGAACATTACAGTGAAAAGAATAACTATTCATTTTAAACTAAATCACCTTTCGACTTTTCCTCTAAGTTCATTTACCTTTGCTGTCTGTCATTTACTTTTTACGTTTGTAATTTTTCTATTAATAAAATAACAGATTGCTTCCCCGTCCGCATTCCTATCATCACCTTACCTTGGTTAATCTTTGAGCATGCACTTTTTTCATCGCGACGCAAATCAGAATGAATAACCCAGGACATGAACCCGGAAAGAACGCCATACAAAATCGATTGAGAGACTATTGGAAGGGACAGTCGACATGGAGCGAGGGACGAGTTAGAATTTAAACCGCGAGCTTCATTTTGAAATTTACGATTGAAAACCTTGCTCTGTCTTATAGAGCACCTTTGTTTCGGCTAACGCCAGATAGCCATCTACGACGATGTATTGCTTTTTGAGAAGAAGTTTTAAGTTTAACTAAAGTTGCGGTTTTCGTAAAGTTGGTTTCTCAGTCCGGGTTTCGCCGACTCTTAACCTTGGTTACTTGAACGACCAGCCAGCCAAACAGAGGGATGGACGGACGTCGGCCCGTTGGAGGAATCGTCAAGAGGACAACGATCAGACCTGCAAGTAAGTGCGAGTAGATTAACCTATCCTGAAAGTTACTTTCTTCTTGCCCCTTTTCACCCCCTTTAACATCACAGTCTGTTTCTTTTGTACGTGTTGGATTTCATTTAAATGCAGCCCAGGTTGGATCCCGTACCTCATGTTTTGTTAAGTTCTATATTTACGAAATCCTGGGCGCAACTTGTTGGATCTGACATCCCCAAATGCGTTATTTATAAATGCATTATCTGAGCTCTCAGACCGACAAGGGGCGACTGCACATGGCGGAGATGTGGTTTTAACTTGTGTGGTTGCACACATATCTGTGACCCTCGATTTTTCCCGTTTAGCTGAACATAATTAAGATTTATTTTGCATTAGTTTGTTAGCCGCCCACCGTTAGAATTTGATGAAATTCTAATTGTTTTACCACCCTCTTTCCACCCTCTCAATGTGTTGTGTTATTTTGTTTTATGTGCATTTTTAGTTATTCTATTTAGATATATTTAGAGAAAATGGTGAATTATATTATGGCACAAGCTCGACTTACGTCTTTAGATTCGATTGTGCGCCCCACATTTTTTCACGGCAAGTATGGGGAAGACGTTATTAGTTTTTTCTTGAGTATTTCGAATCATACTGCGTCATTTATGAGTTCAATGCAGTGAAGAAGCGTCATTTGCTTCCATGTCTATTACGGGACGGGGCCTTAGCGAGGTTTTTAGCTCTACTAGGACAGACGAATTTGTGAACTTGTCATATGTAGACATAAAGAGACGTATGATTACATTATTTGGAGGTTTTGTAGTTAAGAAGGTGACGGATCACACCATTCGTTCTAGAGATCAAAAAGAAGGGAAACCTATTATGTCATATATTTATGAGAAGCTAGATCTCATACTTAGTTTTGATAAAGCCAAGCCTATACAACAACAAATCAATTTTCTTATTGAAGGGTTATTGCCTCAGTACTTTAAGCTTACATGCAATAAATCGTTTAAATCCGTTGATGCGTTATGTGAATTTCTATTACAAGAATAGTCAGCTGAGTTAATAGTGAATTATAAGACGCTTATTAAAGCTAATTCGAAAGAACAAGTCTTGCAGTATAGTACACCGGAATTTATCACTAAGATAGCTGATGTTTCATTGCGCGATAATTCTCATGTTTCATTTCCTCTCGAAGAACAACAGGAAAAAAAGAAATGCTTGCACGTTTGCATTATGATATCTTATCCGCTGGGGAAGAATGCGATACTCAACAGTCTCTAGATTCTATCTCGCCTCATCAACAGAAATGTAACTCTTTTTCTTCTTTTCGTTCCTCTGAATGTAAGAGTGCCAAGAATTATAATAATATGCATGATAGAATGGGCTCTGCGACGAATACTTCTGTTATTGCTACAACGAATAGAACAAGCGCAAACAGAATCATAGTACGTCTCACGTGAATAACAAAATACACTGTCCGGCTAAAGTATCAGTGTGCAATATGGCACAATTCAAGGGAAGTAATAATTGTAATGTTTTATATAGCGGAAATAGTTCAGGGAATGGTGAGAGACCTGATTTTAAGACCCACACGATAACTACGCCTATTGTTAGGGATAGGATTCTGCCTTGTATCACAATTACTATTGGAAATAAAGAGTAAAAAGCATTGTTGGACTCTGGAAGTCAAATTTCAATTTGCACTAGGGAACTCCTTCCTCCGAATATTAGACTTGTTAAAAGACGTACTATTATCCGTGGCATCTTGGGTAAAGGACTTGAAACTAACATGTTAGCTGTACTGAAGTTCAAAATTGACGGCTATTCATTTACGCATACCTTTAGTGTTGTAGACAAATTTGCATCTTCTGTTTTGTTGGGGAACGATTGGTTACTCCCTCAACATGTTACTATTAACCAGGATATTGACGTAGTTCATATAGTTAGGTTTGGGAAACATACTGATCACGCGCTAGCTGAAAGTCATGCTATAGGCACAGTTTCCGAACAAACAGCGAACCTAATGCAAGCATATTTCATAACAGCGAAATCTGTTACTTTGCCTCCAAATTCCAGTGTTTCAGTACCTGTTCGTAAAATTAATGATTTAGTGGGAGCTAAAAATGTTTTGCAACCCAATGAGAAAATCTGTTCTAAAGCCGAAATCTTTGTGAATGAGTCTAGAGTGGATCCTGTTAATCCTGTCATTAGAGTAGCCAACCCACCCAACAAAAAGTTGTGTTTAGAGAAAAATCTTCATTTAGGTGAATCTGTTGACATTAGGCCGGGTGCACATTACCCAAATGATACAGATAGTGTTCAAAATCATGGTTTAGCCAGTAAACAAGGCAACACTAACCTTCCTGCCGGTTTTGACGTCAAGCGTGTGGACATTAACCCTCAACTTTCGGACGATCAGAAGCAAATGCTTTATTCTGTTATAGAGCAGTATAAGGATTGTTTTTCTTGGTCAGAGGATGACTTTGGAGTGGCAAAGGGGTACGTACCTAAAATTAAAATGCTAGATAACGTCCAAGTTCACAGCAATCAGTTTCCTGTGCCCTTCCGCTTAAGAGAAGATGTTAAAAAACAGATTGATACTTTGCTTAAACAAAAGATCATTAGGAGGTGTATCTCGAGTCATAACTCGCCTATTTTTCTCGTGAAAAAGATGTCTGGATCTTATAGATTTTGTTTGGATTCTAGAGCTATTAACCTACACATTGCACCTGACAGTTTTCCTGTACCTTCGATAGAAGACGTTCTTTCGCGCCTTAGTAAGTGCCACTACCTGTCCTGCTCTGACTTGCTAAGTGTTTTTTTTTCAAGTGAAAATCGCGGAAGAATACCAACATGTCACTGCCTTTTCAATCCCAGGAGTTGGTTCATTTTGTTTTACAGCACTTCCACAGGACCTTATCACTAGTTCCGCTGGTTTAAACAGATTAGTGAAAATGACATTGGAAGGATTAGAATCTGAACAAATTTTCGGGTACCCTGATGATTTTTGGGATGTTATCAACCTCGCCAAGAAGTTATTTCAACGAATTAGAGAACGTGGTCTTAAACTTGCACCAGAAAAAACGAAATTGGCTTATTTTTCATTAACGGTTTTGGGACACGATATTTCGTACCATGGCTTGCAAATTTCCAAGAAAATAACAGACTCTATTAGTAATTATGAACGTCCGAAGACGAAAAACATGTGAAAAGTTTTCTAGGATTAGCTGGTTTTGTAAGACGATTCTTACCTAATTTTTCTGAAATTCGGAGCCTTTGAACTCACTTCTCAGAAAGGATGTACCGTTTAAGTGGACACAAAAACATGATGCTTTTGAGAAAATTAAAGACCTTATCATAAAATCGCCATATTTGATGCATTATAACCCGAAACACCCTGTATACTTATTCTGTGATGCATCAACTCGCGGTCTTGCTGCCGTGCTCAAACAACCTATATCCTCTCCAGATGACCCAGAGTTAGAACCCATTGCTTATTGTAGCCGTAGCTTAAGTAAAAGCAAGAACCTATCCTATCCTGAAAATTACTCCCTTCTTGCCCCTTTTCACCCCCTTTAACATCACAGTCTGTTTCTTTTGTACGTGTTGGATTTCATTTAAATGCAGCCCAGGTTGGATCCCGTACCTCATGTTTTGTTAAGTTCTATATTTACGAAATCCTGGGCGCAACTTGTCGAATCTGACATCCCCAAATGCGTTATTTACAAATGCATTATCTGAGCTCTCAGACCGACAAGGGGCGACTGCACACTACTATGATCACTGCCGTACCCTGTATAATCAACTCTTTGCTGATAGCTTTCGTAATATGCGCCCTTATGCAGGGTAAACAGCTGGTTTCGAAACTTCGCATCATGACAGTACTTTCCGTAATGTTAATGACCTTTGCTTCGACTTCTGATCTGAAACTTGTGTCCAAGAGGACTGTGACGAGCTCTCATTTATAAAATGTGTGCAATGGTGTGTTATTTTGTGTTTTAATCATTTTTCAGTTCTTATTATCATGCATAAAATTATGTACATCTGCAAAACTTTTGTGGTCTTTATACCAGTTACTTCTCTAGAAACAATGTTTTTGACTCATTTTGCAGCATATATAAAGAGAAACTGGAATATTTTTTTAAAAAGCAGTCTTATTTGTTCCAGACTGAACGGATGTTTGTCTTTTTTAAGCATATTTCTGCTTTTTTGATGCAGTTCCTGTTACTCTGTGTGCCTATTATATGTTAATGCTTTTGTGAACGACTGATTCATTATGCCAAAAGACAGTATGTAATTCATTCTAAGATATATTACGGTTACATATGATATTTTCTAATCTTGTTGAGACCAATTTCGCAGCCAATTTTACCAACATGACATGTATGTAGACAGTGAAAATGTTCTGTGCCATGTGTGCTAGGCAAGAAAAGTGAAACACTCACGTTAATTTTGTGTTCACACTAATTAACTGCAGCGTTTGTGAAACTTGTGTTTGTTATATTTAGAGTCTTGAACTAAGTTGTTGCTACGAGGCTGTTTCTGTGGAATACGTTTTGCTGTTTTCTAGTGGTGGGTAGACCGAATTAAAATATTGCATTGGCATAGTTAGTTAATAAACAGTTATGTATGTATTCAAACAGTTATTTTTGTCATGGCCGTCAACAGTCGTTTACATTTTAAACATCACTAATCACAAAATATATTGTTAAATTCGCCTCACAATCTTTAATTGTGATGGGCACCATGTCCCAGATAACAAAACCCGTACAAATGTTAATATTAATGGGTTCATTTGATACTTGCCTACTAACAGCATCTTAGTGAAGAAATACAGCAACTTTATTTCGAACTCTTGCCTGGAAAACTTCTGCCGACGCCCATGATTAATTTCTGTATATATTTGCTTTAATTTCATGATATAATTCCATTAAGCTAACTAGTGATGCACACCCAGTGGGTAATAAAGAGGGCAGTTCACAGATTTACTCTACCAGCATTCGGCTGGTGGGACTGAGGGCGGATATAGGTGTATTTACTGTTCAGCTTATCATTTCTGTTTACATTCTACTTTATTTAACTTCTTCCGAATCGGGCTCAATAGCGAGCAAAATTTCCTCCCATCAATATCTGATTAACAGGTCGTACTTCTCCAGAACTGTAGGGCCCATTATTTCTGATTTAGAACGCCTGCAAAACAAATCCTTTCATACGTTATTTTCTTATCCCATTACCTATTCCTACACAAAATTTGGTGCAATTATCTCTGCGTAACATCTCACTCCTCCCTCGTTAGTTTGAGTCATTGAGCGTAAGTGCTCATCCTAGCTGTAGTGTGAAGTGTCTTACCAGGCAGTAAGTCTTGCAAGTATATGTGTGTTATATAGTCCATTTAACAAACAATAAAAGCGTAAGATTGGATTGACCTTTTTGTGAGTAAAAACTATTTTCTAATTGATCATTAACCAAGATATATTTCCTCCGAATATATTTGGTTCAACCGCACCGGATAGAAAAATGAATAATCGTTATTGAAATTGACATGAATGGCAAGCAGTGTTCTTTAAACGTAAAAGATTCCATATTTCATGTGGATCTCCAGGTTGGTTAAAGAGCAAATGTGCCTGGCTATATTACAGTGTTACATTTCTAGAATGTGTGTGAAAATAGTTAAGAAGTAACATGTATTTACAACGAAGCTTGCGGTTCCAGTTTAACCAATGAAGCACTGATATTGTTTAAAGCAGTGGTTCTCAACCTAATTCCTATTACTACCCCCATTTTATCACATACTCTTGCCAGCGACACTCTTATAATTTTTGTCATGTTGAATTTTCAATATATCTACTGTGGTGATCTCACGATATCCATGTATTTCTATAATACTGGAATTCATTTCTTGTAAATAGTGAATATCTAATAGATTTAAACCAAACTTGGTTAGTTCATTCATATTACAAATATCGAATACGATCTGTTATACTGTTTCAAAATGAAGGCTGTTTGAAAATTTTAAAACTTCGTAACTCCATTAATTGTGGGTCATATGATAATAAAATAATTTCTAGTTTTGGTTAAGTTGTTAAAATAAGTTATTGAGTATTTTAAATGACTTGATATTGTGCGTCACGAAGATTCAATCGGACATTACCGCACTAGTGAAATCCCACTATGCTCATTTATCTCATTAGCTTTCAATTTTAATTGTATTTCAATATGCAGGTTTTGTTGCATTTGTATTTTTCTGATATTCAATATGCATTTCTGATTAATATCATATCGTACGTCTTTTATTTAAATTAATTTTTAAACAACTCTGCATCTGATGAAAACATTTAGTAGTGCTAATTTTTGTTGTTCTTAACAGTATGTATAAAAATGTGAGTACCAGAACAAAACTACAAATAATATTTAAAACATTTTCCAGTATTAGATTCTAATTACACTTATCTCTTCTGCTTATCTTCTCGACCCCTATGCGACGCGGGACCGTCGAGTTGAGAAATTCTGGTTTAAAGTAACGACGAGAGAATTGTCAGAACAACGTAAATAGTTATTTCAAAATTTGGTGGTGGTGTGTAGTGATAAAGAATTTAAGCTATTTGGAGGAAATCGCAAATATGCAAAATATTGTGCAGAACTGTCAAATGGTGCTGATTGCAAGGCAGCAGTAATTAGGTAATGAAAGTAAAGAAACAAGTCAACATACGAACATTTATCAAGATAACACTGTTTCTACCTGCCGGCTTATAACTACAAACAATTTTAATAATTACATGATATGAATTTCAATATACTTTGATATCGCGATTGGCAAAATTGTAACGTGCGCTCTTTCTGGGACTCCCTTACAGCCACTTCAACTTAATCTACGTCATCTAATCACAATCCTAGATTATTGTCTAAGGGCTGTGACTGTATGGAAGTCAGAGGGCGCAAGATACATACTACACGATAGGATGAGAAGCTGACAAGCATACTTTTCAGGCCGCTTTTACTGTCATGAAACTCGTGTGTGTGGACGTGCCATGTCATGGTGAATGTGGATGTATTGAAGATGTTTGCCTTCTCTGGTTTCCCAAGTGACTTCTTTAAGGTTCCTAAATATCAGTGTATGCCTTTCATTGTTCAAAGTATGTTCTTGCTCCAAAACATCCACAGTTCAATCAAAAGAGTAATCGCCGTGGTATTTTATTCGGATCGTTGACTTTTAAACCTATTATTCCTTCGTGAAATTGTGTGACGTCAGACACTTCCGGTCAGTTGAGGCTAGGGAGTACCTAGGCCCACGATACCCAGATGAAAGTGGTGATCCCAAATGCTCCAGATAACGCAGTACCCTAAACCTGTGGCATCACTGAAAGGGGAAGGCTTAGTGTGTCACTATACAAAGTTTAAGTAAAAGATTTATGTTAATTATTATAAAAATTATGAGTCTCTTTGTGTTACTTTACCACATTCATTGTACCATTGTATGGTTTTCATTTTAGAAGAATTTTATTATTCTTAATACATTCATCGAATTAAAACCTTTTAGTAAAAAACTGTACATTTTGCGTCAATAGTGCAGTACTATTTTCATATTATATACATGATTTTTTTTAAAAAAAAACGTGATCTTTTAAAACTACGATATCATCGTTGAATACTAAAAATAAAGTCAGAGATAATATAACATTTGTTCCTTTCAATTACTTGTGTATGAAACATGTGTTACATTAATTGCAAAATCCTAATGTAAATAAGTACATATTATTTTGAAATATTTTCACTTTTACGTGCTGTTTTCACTCATTCTTCATTATGCTACACAGGAATCTCAAAATGTTTTACTTGCTTATTACCGATACATTTTGTTCTGATTTGGAAAGTAAAACTTCACTGTATTTGGTACAATAAATTCAGAGTCCAAATTTAATATATGCAAATAAAATTCGCCACTTACGGTTTTCATACGAGGGTCAGTCAAAAAGTCAGTTGCATTGCTTAAGAAAATAAAACTGGATATAATTTTTACAATAATTTTATATGTAACGTAAAGTACCATTAACATTCTACTATTCAACGTAATTACCTTCGTTATTTAAGCATTTGTCGAAGCATGATACAAGTTCTTCTGTGCCTTCTGCAAAGAAATCCTGTTCAATGCCCGTGAACCATTCTTGGGTTGCATCTCCGGTCACAATTTTGTCCAAAAAATCATTTCCTTCATTTTTATAACGTTGCAAAACGTCAAACGCACTTGGAAAACGCTTTCTCTTACGTTCCGCCGTCAATAGATGAGGCATCGATCGTGCACAAACTTTATGAAATCTCAGCTGATAGGCAGTAATGTTATGCTCACTACCATTAGAAATCCTTAGTTCATTTGAGACTTCATCTATTGTTATGTGTCTGTATGGAAGATTGCATTCATTCATGCATGCCGCGATTTAAGAATTTCTTCCAGTGGATGGTCTTCCCTCGCGCTCAGCGTCGTCAATATCTGTATCTTCGTTCTCAAACATGTTGCACCACTAAGCGATATCTTGACGTGACATTGCATTTTCACCATACACTTGATGCAACTGTCGATAAATGTCAGTGCAGTTACAAATTTACGCCCACAAAAAACGAATCACAGTACGCATTTTCAATCTGGACACACTGGCAGCTTTCGGGACATGTTTAGGACTGATCATCAGGACATTTGCTCTTGCCTCCTGAAAGCCGCTACGTCACACGATGCAGATACATGTCTGCAGTGTTGACACAGAATTGCATCAAAATATTCTGTGACTGAAAATATTTACGAAGAAATGCAACTTACTCTTGACTGACCCACGTATATGTGAGTTTCATTTTAACTTGTACAATATAAAACTCAAGCATGTTAATGAAACAAAAAATTAAAATAGATTGGGAAAGAATCGAGGGACTAGAGAGGGAAGATGGGAAATCTCGCAATCCACAAAGTAATATAACTAAAACTTGTAAGTGTTACTGTAAATAGCAAATGTTAATTGTAAATGTAAACTGTAAATGTTATACCTAGGTGGAACTGGCTTTCCCCGCAATAACAAGCAAGCCCTGATGCTTTCATTTTTAGAAGGATTAAGCATGATCGCAATTTGCACCGAAATGTTTGGTAATTACTTAGCTATTGGCTTATCTAAAGATGGATCGGCCTTAAATGACCTATGTTTGGTTTCACACCAGTGACGGTTGAAGTCACTCGACTTAACTGTCTGTTATTTTTCTTGTGGAAAACGTAACTGTCGAACAGATGTATAATGTTCTTCCAAATATTAATACTTTGAGAATAGGTAAAAACCGTGTTAGTAAAACTTGATATTATACGTGTTTTAAAATTTACTCTTAACTTAATATTTACATGTGTTTTAGAATTTGCTCTACAGCTCTATGATGATATAAATATAAAAACATAGCCTTGTGAAATCGATTGATTGTTTAAAAATTCTGCTTTGTTGATAAAAAATATGTTTAAGCTGTTTTTTATTTAATAAATTTGGAACCAATATTGGCAGCACATATATGACGCAAAGGAAAAAAAAAACACTACAAAAAATGAAAATCGTGCAGCAATTATCTCTTCTTTTATCAACCTTACGTTTTTTTCTCGTCACAAACGACCTTCCTGTAAAGCATTATTCTAACAGCAGTCATGCAAAAATTGCGCACATTTTTATTTAGTTTACTTTCGAACATATATTAAGCAGATCCACTACATAATGGTAAGCAATCCTAAATATGTAATTCAACATGTCAATCATTTTGCTATTATATTTTAATTATTTTGAAAAGTAAAAACTTTATTTCACAGCGAACATGATTAGAGACACATTATTGATCATATAAAGGAAGGTTTCAGGCTAATAATTTCAATTGTGCATACACGAAGATAATAGACCAATTCTGTTGGTCTAGTTGTCTACGTTGGTTAGGATTCCACCTGAAAACTAGGTTCACGATTCACATAACATGTGTATTGAAAAGGGACATAAAACATTTTAGAAATAACGAACAAGAAACTAGGGTACGGAAGTTTGTGGTTAAAATACTTTGATCTTATGTTTATAGAACCATATCATTCAATTGCAACGATAACGTTTATGTATATTTAGTTATAGACCAATAAGGACAATAGCCCGGTACCTTATGATACAACATTTTGTGGCCAGACTTGTTTAAACTTGTTTTATTTTTATGTTGTTAATGATATAATAAGTAAGGAAGTCATGGTTGATGGGAGTGTATTTGTAATTTCTTCGAAATGAACTGTAAGTATGAAGGAAATACAGTTTAAAAAAAGAAAATACTTTAATTTATGGAAATAATTATAATACTAAGTTTAGGTTGTTATTAAAATGAGATTAATCGAACTCCCGTATCTATAAATCTCCTCAAACGCCATGGGAGACACGTAAGGAACCCCTATGAAAAAAATGGTATTAACCCTTTTGGGATTTATGGCATATTCATATACCATAACATAGCATCGTCTTTGACCGCTTATTTAGGTTCTATAAAAGGTATTTAAGCCGGGGTTTTGTATTGGTCAAGTTAAGGATGGACCAAAGAACATCCTAGATGTGTTTTGAAACTGGATGTTCAACTTGGAGGGGCATGACCTTTTTTCCTTAAGGCTAATTTCAATAATTTTTCACGCTTTTAGTTCTCAAGATAACAGACTGAAACTTGATGCGGATTGTGTGTACCTTTGCGTATTTCTCAATTTTTTTATCCTTACCTGAAACCGGGTCGGGACCAAGGGGTGCAAGTGTTCCGAGGGAGTAATGTTTCAGTAAAAGTCCGGTTTTCCCGATTTTTCCGGTTCAGGTGTATGATACGGACATGTGTGTCGTACTGTTGAAACGGCTCGTTAGACTGAAATAAATGGTGTTTGAACCATGACTCTAGGACAAATAGTAATGACGCAATAAACTTTTATAATATGTATATATATATATATATGTGTATATATGTATAGGGCCTAAATTCAGACTTTTGTCAATTTTTTCCGCCCTTTGTTTTCAAGATACAAATTGAAATTTTTCACAAGTATTATGTACATAACGTATTTTTTGTAAAAAAGAAAGAAAGAAAGAAAGAAAAAAGAAAATCAGATCTCTACGTCAACCCAGGTCAGAGAGCCACAAAGATTTCGATTTTTTTTCGAAAAACCTAACGGTTTTCCAGATTTTCCCTTTCTGATGTATAATACGGACAAGTTGGAAACTATGCTGTATCCTGAAAAAACGAGGTATGAACCATGATACCACGATAAATAGTAAGGAAGCAGTAGCTGTTTGAATGAAAGTCTAAAATTTACCTCAAAAAGTTGAAATCTTAAAAGGGTTAATAAATCTCATCTTCACCCTCGCAATTCCCTAGGTGATGGCAAATCCTGGTGGCCAGTCGAAACTCACCCAGCATGCTAGGGGAAGCAATTTGAGTAAAAATTGTTGTAGTAATCTGTGACGAATGCTGCATTCTATGACATGTCAATCTTTAAAGAAAACAATTTAAAACACGGAAACCGAATATTTTGTTTTCCTATTTCATGATTTTTTAAATGTGTGTTATAAATAATTACTTCTTGATCATCATAAACATATATTTCTTTACATTTTTATTTTAAATCCATTTCTTTCTCAAAATTATAAATTAGAAAAGACAATAAAACATAAATAATAATAAGCTACTTGTCAAATTTTAATTGGAAATGCATAATTTCTATTGGACGGTAGCAAAATTGCTCAGATCATCCAATATGTACACGCAGGGGACAGTTGTATGAAACGGGGACGGTGGTTCAAACGGCGACATGGTATTTCCACATGATTGGCGCTGCTTACAGCGGTACGGCTATGCATTATTGTTCAAGGCAACGATTACACCATTTTGAGCAGGAATAAGAACATCACTATACAGTTACTGTGGATGTGTATTGCTTTGAAGTTTTTGGCGAAATTTTTTTCGATCTGTCGCCTTTCTACTATTTGACTTACTCCCTGATTACACGGAGAAATAAATTTGGTAAATAAACTAATGTATTCATTAGATTTAAGCTATTGTTTACTCGTTTCAATTATTGGGTTATATAACCTATGAGCACAAGTAAGCCATGTTTTTCCATGTATGTCACATTCTGCCAAAACGAAGACATAGAAGGTAGTACAAATTGGGGACGTTTCCATTTTAGACGACATGTAACATCATTACCATTTACTTGTAGTTCGCGTATTACAGTCCGCTTGAGGCTGCGTATTACAGTCCAGCACATACTAACACTAGAAGAAAGTCTTTTTGGCCTGACACTAACCGATTTACGTTCTCTTGCGTTGAGTTAACTAAAGCGAACAATATTTCCCACTCGTTTAACAGGGACAAGAAGATTGCTGGAAAACACTGGCTTACGGTTTTCTCTGAGGCACCCTAACCTTTCTTCGCGTGATCCTGAGAAGACATCTATGGTTAGAGCAAAGGGATTTAATCGCGAGACTGTCAAAAAATTTTTGATCTATTGGAGTCTTTATGAACAATATCATTTCTGTCCGAATGATATTTATAATGTTAAAGAGACAGGCATCATGATGGTACACAAAAAGCCGTCTAAAGTGTTTGCGCTCTTTGTGAGGAAAAAACAAGTAGGTGCTTTGACATCATCTGAAAAAGGGGTTCTCATAACTATAAAAATATGTATAAACGCGACTGGTAATTCTGTGCCTGCCATGTTTGTTTTCCCCAGGAAAAGGGAAAATCATATGTTGATGGATGCTGCACCTCTTGGTTTATTTATTGTGTATCACGAGAATGGCTGGATAAATAAGGAAAAATTCAGGTTTGCTTTAATAAATATTTAGAGTTCCCAAATCCTACTTCTGAGAAACCTGTGCTACTTCTATTAGACGGTCACAATTAACATGTCAAGAGCTTATAACTGATCAAATCTAGCAAAGAAAAGGAATGTAATTTTGTTCTGCTTTCCACTACCATCCCACAGATTACAACCTCTGTATGTTAGTTTCATGGCACCTGTAAGTAACTATTATTCTGGAGAAGTAAGGAAATGTCTGATAAATCATCCTGGCCGGAAAGTAACCATTTATCAAGTTGGGGAAACTCTTCAATGTAGCTTTTGTAAATCAGCTTCAGTGCCAACGGCAATAAATTTCTTGAATATACCCCTTAAACAGAGATGCATTTACTGATTACTTATTCACTCTATCTGAGAAGACCAAAAGACCATGCAGATCGACAACAACTGCTGAGCTTTCTCAACTTTCTACCTCTGTGCCCATTTGTGTTCTGCCACCAGCTGCAGAACTATCTCAACATTCCACGTATGCGGCTGCCACTTCTCCAACATAAGACTGTTAAACCTTCTCAACCTTCATTATCTGGGATTAATTGGGATCCGGTGGAAAGTTTTTCAAGTTTTCGTATTTCATTAAAATTGCTCATACCTTCACCTAAAGAGCTGAATAGAGTTAAGAAACATAAAAATTATAAGAGAAGGGGTAAGACGGTAGTTCTCACTTCCTCACAATACATACATGGGCGCCCGCAGGATATACTATGTGATCAAAAGTATCCGGATACATGTCTGAAAATGACTTACAAGTTCGTGGCGCCCTCCATTAGTACTGCTGGTATTCAATATGGTTGGCCCACCCTTAGCCTTGATGACAGCTTCCACTCTCCCAGGCATACTTTCAATCAGGTGCTGGAAGGTTTATTGGGAAATGGCAGCCCATTCTTCACGGAGTGCTAAACTGAGGAGAGGTATCGATGTAGATCGGTGAGCCTGGCACGAAGTCGGCGTTCCAAAACATCCCAAAGCTTTTCTATAGGATTCAAGTCAGGAGTGTGCAGGCCAGTCCATTACAGGGATGTTATGGTCGTGTAACCACTCCGCCACAGGCCGTGCAATATGAAAAGGTGCTCGATCGTGTTGAAACATGCAATCGACATCCTCGAATTGCTCTTCAACAGTGGGAAGCAAAAAGGTGGTTAAAAATCAATGTAGGCCTGCGCTGTGAGAGTGCCACGCAAAACAATAAAGGGTGCAATTCCCCTCCAAGGAAAACACGACCACACCATATCACCATAACACCACCACCTCTGAATTTTACTGTTGGCACTTTACACGCTGACAGATGACGTTCACAGGGCATTCGCCATCCCCACATCCTGCCATCGGGTCGCCATATTGTATACCATGATTCGTCACTCCTTTTCCGCTGTTCAATCGTCCAATGTTTACGCTCCTTACACCAAGCGAAGCGTAGTTTGGCATTTACCTGCGTGATATGTGGCTTATGAGCAGCCGCTCGACCACGAAATCCAAGTTTTCTCACCTCACGCCTAACTGTCATAGTACATGGAGTGGATCCTGATGCAGTTTGGAATTCCTGTGTGATGGTCTGGATAGATGTCTGCCTATTACACTTTACGACCCTCTTCAACTATCAGCGGTCTCTGTCAGTCAACAGACGAGGTCGATCTGTAGGCTTTTGTGTTGTACGTGTCCCTTCACGTTTCCACTTCAGTATCACATCAGACACAGTGGACCTAGGGATGTTTAGAAGTGTGAAAATCTCTCACACAGACTTCTTACACAATTGACACACAATCACCTGACCGCGTTCGAAGTCCATGATTTCCGCGGAGCGCCCCATTTTGCTGTCTAATGACTACTGAGGTCGTTGATAATGAGCACCTGGCAGTAGGTGGCAGCACAACGCACCTAATATGAAAAACCTATGTTTTTGGGAGTGTCCGGATATTTTTGATTACATCGTATATATATAATATGGCGACTAGAAATTGAGAGCTGGCTACCAGTGTTCAGTAGAAATTGTTTCTCCCTAAACTCACAGAACTGTGCAGTTTCTGTTTCGCACGAAAATAATTGTCACTGGGTCAGAGAAAACACCTAAGGTGAAATCTTCACTATGGACATAGAAAGTGAAGTCTTCACAAAGGTTGTAATTCACCCCTCCTTTCCTGCCCTCAGAATGTCTTAGCAGAGTGGGTAGAATATAAACTTTATTTTCTCCACTGACGTTCCGACACTGAGAAAGATTTACAGTGAAAACTTGATTACGAATTTGCTTTCAATTGACACATTTTGTGCAGTTTTACCTGTGAGTATGCTTCATGCGAGGGAGACTTCGGCAGTCTCAACAGAGTTAGGACTGTCTACAGGAATTCACTGAAGACCGACACTGGATAATTTGCTGGTAATTTCCATCAATTATCCTTTACTTAAGGACTTTTATCCGAGAACTCAATCGACTGCACTTCAGTGCAGATAGAGAAAGAGCGTTACACAAACGTGATATATTACAGATATTTTTGAATATGTATATGAATTGTTCAATTCAAAATTGATTATCGTGAATCCTCTTGTGTGGTTTTGAAATTTTATGCCCTGATGTAAATCTCTTTCTTTCTCAAACCAAAGAATGCCTTGGGAGGGGGGAGGGGACCTCATAATTTGTACGTGGTAGATGCTGACGACCATCATTGTTGGTTTGGCAAGTGCGTCTGACTAAAATTTTGCGAACTGCTAATATTCCACTCCTCCTCACACAATCACCTTAAGAGACGTGTGCGCATAATCTTTCATGTCAAACTGATCAATTATTTTACCACATAGTATAACTTCACGTTTTCAAAAGAAACAACAAAGGGCGAAATTATCTTTTCAACTCAACTGACAGATACTATCATTCAAAAAATACTTTGCCATTGCATTTAGCAGGCTGAATATAATCATTACTGAAAAAAATTTAAACGTCACACGGGGGAAGGGAGTAGGTTAAAATCTTGTGGATAGGCTTGACTAAATTTTGTTACTTCTAATCATTTATTTGAATGTTGATTTTAAAAGCAGACTTTTGTCAATAGAAGAGCCTATAAATGTTAATTTCTTTCGAAAATCCAGGGAGGGGCAATGCCCCCTCTTGCCTTCCTCTGTGGGCGCCCAAGCATAAAAAGTTGAATTAGAAGCAGAAGAAAGAAAGAAAGTAAGTAAGAAAAATCTACAGAAAGTTTGCTAAATAAGGCAAATCCTAGGATCTACTAGTAAAGAACGAAAAGTGAGCAAGCGTATTGAAATGAAAAATGAGATCATGTCTGATAAGGGTTATACTTTTAGAGATCCTAAATCAAAGAAAATTAAACCCAAGACAGAAACAATACTATCTTCATCGTCGGAAGAGGAAGAGAATTCTGATGTGGCTTGTGCTTTTTGCAACGGACTCTATAGTCATTCAAAAGCGAAAGAAGGACGGGTTAGGTGTTCTGGCTGCAATGGGTGGGCACATGATGCCTGTTCTAACGTGGACAAAAAGGATGATATATCTGTTTGTGACTTTTGTAGCTCGTAAAGTTTAAATTGTTCCTTAGTAGACAAAAGTATTTTATTTCTAATTAGTTTTATTTAGTATGAAAATCTCATTTTTATTTCTTTTTTGATTAATTAAGATATTTGTAAACTAAATATGTGCATAAGATATAAACAAGTTGTAAACAGGATGTAAAACGTTTTAAGCAATATATTTGTAAGTTTTGAAAGTATTTGGTAAGTTTTTAAAGGGAACCCCATTTTACCCCACTAGTAGTATAAAACGGGGACTATCACTTTTTTTTTAGTTTCCCTTATTTTTGGATAAAATAAACGTTCTCGTGATACAAAAAGGCCTGTTTCATGGTAGCCAACATTCTACTGAATGTTTTGATTTACATCTAGCAATGTTATCATTGATAGTTTTGGTTTTATGTACTAAAATATATATAAGGATCCCCATTTTGTACAACTTTCCCCTACTATCCTATTTTAAGGTTCGATATGCAACTTTCTTTTGCATTTCAAAACCACGTAGTTAATCAAATCGACATACAAGTTGTTTCTTAAGAGGCAAATTCTATTCTTGGATTCATAGATGCAGATTTCCTTATGAGAGCTCAAGCTTTATGGGTATAAATATAGCATGCAGCTATATGCCATGAGAGCTACAATCAAACAAAACACCCAACAATCTAGTCAAGGTAAAGGGAACCAGGTGTTCCACGCAGGGTGCATTTGTAGTGAGTAGGCGCGTAATCAAATATAATGTACAAAAGATGATCAAACCTGTGCTAGGTGGCCACTAAAACCAAGAAGAGTATCTAACCGAGTCAGAACTGGGCGAAACTAGTGGAACCACGTGGGGTTGTTTGTGGGAAGCAGGCGTGTTAACAAAGATGGGCATGCGCGGATACAAATATAGTGTAAACATACTGTGTGAAATAATATTCCACAGTTCTTCTGTAAATTATATATGACATCACATCCATAGCCCAGTTTAACTTTCAATTTAACGTCTCACGTTTATGCACTTTACAGTAAGGGAGACGGTGATTAGGTCAAGTGACTCACGATGGAAAATTGGTGGAATGAGAATGTAGGAGGAAACGAGAATACCCGAAAAACCTACGGACGCGATGTTATTCATCACAAACTTACTTGACCGTGAATCAAATCAGGGACCCCACGCACCTGAGGTAAACGCTTTACAACTGAGCCACCGTGCCCCTACAGCCTAACTTTAGGAAGGCACAACCACACACTTTTCCTATGATAATTCAATAAAGACCGCCCTTAAAAATTGTTATCCGTCTTTTACTTTTTCGACAATGCTTTATGATACTAATTGCATACAGATTTGAGTAAAGTTTAGAAGAGATGGGGTGGGGGCAAAGCTGACAAAAACAGGATGATTTACAGGTGAAGTGAGTTGGTAGTGGTGACTGGATTGATGACCTAACTTAACCTACCCTACCCTAACTTCACCTAACCTATTTTAACGTATTGAACGATACTAACCGTAAAGATAAGTAGAAAGTTGTTGTAGGTAATACAAAACCTACCCTACCCTAACCTAATTTAACGTATTGAACATTAAAACGACCGAATGTGAGCAGAAAATCGAAAAAAAAAAAGTTTATGAAAAAGTTAGCTTCCATACCTAAGTAGAAAGTTGCTTCAGCTACAAAACCGAACGTAAACTAATTTAAAATATTGAACCATAAAACGAACTAATCTGAGTAGAATATCGCAAAAACGCAAGTGAGAATGCTGGTCCCCCATCGCTAAACATAGTCCGAGATTTGTACGAGTAATATGCTGCAAAATAATATATCGCTAATGCGGTTATCAGTAGTGAATGTAGAAGGCAAAAACGGGGGCCAGTCATAACCCAGACTACGATAAGTATATCATGAGTTCATTATAAACTTTCCAAAATATATAAATAATAGCCATGGACGCATTAGATCGCTAGGCTTCTCATATTCTTTGGGTCCTCTTTTATTAACTTGAAAAGAAATAACTTTATTTTAGTGTAGCAATTACTACCGAATTGCTTTTCTTTCAGTTGATAAACTACGAAGTCGGCTTACAGATTTCAGTAGTTTAAAGCTAAACATTTGAAAGCTTTAACATGTACTTGCGAATAAAATAAATTTTTGTTATATGAAGTAAATGTTGATACACGTTATGAAAGTTTGCTTGAACTACAACAGATCATATAACATTTTAAAACTGTTTATTGATTATGCAATATTAACAAAAAGAAATTGCTGCGTTGACTATCTCAGATTATATGTGAAAACGGCGTTGCCACATATTGCTTCTGCAAGTACTTACGTGCTTGCGAAGAAGATGAATTACACTAGTTAACAAAGGTTTTGTTACATAAAAGGAAATACCTGTTCTTAAAGGAACTTTTTGCGCTGAATTCGAATATGCACTCGGTTTTTCTCCATCACGTACGATTTTCCCGTAAGAGAGGGATTTTCGGGAAAATCCCTCAAAAATTTCCCTTTTCGTTTATTTTACACCCCAAGATCTTGCCCCCTTGCATATACTAACATAGAAATTATACCTAAGTATACTTTGATACATATTTAACAAACCCTCCAAGTTTCGTAATAATCGCTTTATTCTTTCTAGAGAAATAAATATGTTTCTATGTATACTGTGTGTACTGTTTATTGCACCTTATAGTAATGCTTTCAGATCTCTTAAGTTGAGGTAAAACGTTTTGCTTTATTACCACAAACACATATATAAAATATAATACAATATAATTTACAAGTGTGACAATTTACAATAAACAATAATACAAATGTACCAAAAGGTCATGAAAAGACAATCAAAACTATCACAATATATGAAACTTCCATTGGGTTACAAAAACGTACACTACTTCCTTCTTTTGTAAGAAATATTGCATTCTCTAACAAGACCCCAACAATAGTCCCCCATCATTGAAAAATCCCATCGCCCTGGTACCTTTTCTCCATTGCCATTATATCTTGGTGGAATGTTTCCCCCTGTTCGTCGCTGAGAGCACCAAGGTTAGCAGAAAAGAAGCTGAGGTGGGAGTGCAAAAAGTGGATTTTTAAAGATATTCTACAACCCAACTCTTTGTATTTCTGTATCATGTCCGGTACGATTTCTGTGTAACTCTCAGCTTTGTTATTGCCCAGAAAGTTGCGCACAACACACTTAAATGCGGTCGAGGCAGCTAGCTCAGCACTGTTTAACTTGCTGTCAAAGCTATCATCAAGCATTAATTTCCTAATTTGGGGACCAATAAACACTCCCGCTGAAATCTTAGCATCACTCAGGTTAGGGAACTTATCTCGCAAATACTTGAAACCTTCTCCAGATGTGTCCATGGCTTTGACAAAGTTTTTCATAAGTCCTAACTTGATATGAAGTGGCGGTAGTAATATCTTATTAGGATCTACCAAAGGAGCGTATTTGACGTTGCATTCTCCAGGTACGTAATTCACTCTAGGTTCCCATTCCTTCACTTCATAATGTTTGTCATCAGATCGGCTATCCCATAAACATAAAAAACATTGGTACTTCGTGTAACCGCACTGCAGTCCTAATAAAATACCAACTACCTTGAGATCACAACATATTTGCCAACAATGGTCCTTGTAATTTATAAGATTTAGCAAAGTTGACATGGTGTCATAGGATTCCTCAATCTTCACTGAGTGCGCAAGTGGTATAGAAGGTTTTTTATTTCCATTATGTAAAAGGACAGCTTTAGGGCTGACCTTTGACGCGTCGATAAATAACCTCCATTCTTCTGGAATGTAAGGAATTCCTAGCTCCGCCATCAACCCATTTATATCCGTACATACGCACACATTATCTTGCATTGAGAAATAGCTTGAAAATTGAACATGCCTTTTCCTGTACACTGATATGTTCGTTTCTGCATCCAATAAGTTCCACTGCTGGAGCCTTGATCCCAGAAGTTCCGCCTCTTGTTTTGTCAGGTGCAAATCACGGACTAGGTCATTAAGTTCACATTGCCGGATGAAATGTGGCTCGCGAATACAGTCAGGGATGAACGTTGGATCCTTGGATGTACATGTTGATGTCGATGGTTCATCAAGGTCATGATCATCATCAGAGTCTTTTGGCCATATCTCTTCCCAGTTGGTAGGGGGCTCGGGAAGTGGAAGTTCATCCCCGTGCAGAATAGGTCTAATTGCGGATTTAACGTTGGGATAACTTATTGTGTATTTGCTTTTTTTAGAATGTCCCTTAACTACTGTGAGACAAAAATAACAATCATCCAGATGGTTGGTGGGTTCTCTCCACACTATTGGTACAGCAAATTTCATGAACCTCCGTTTCCCTTTGGCCCATGCAAGTAAAGTGACGTAGCACGACCATTGTACCTCTTGACGCCATTGTACTGATCACAAACTAAACTTCTGGTCTTAGTTGGGTATAATGCCGTTAAGATCAAACATGAAAGCACTCTTAGCAGCAAAGACAACTTTGAAAGTGAAGTAGTGTTAAACCACACGTCAATATAAAAATGTACAAAACTCCCTCACCAGGTGTCAAGAACACAAGAAAGAAAGAAATGCGCGGGGGGAGGGGGGAAACGATACTTAGGTATACTTAGGTATAATTTCTATGTTACTATATGTAAGGGGACAGGAGCTAGGGGAATAAAATATCTGAAAAAGGAAAATTTTTGAGGGAATTTTCCGAAAATCCCTCTGTTACGGGAAAACTGTACGTGATGGAGAGAAACCGAGTGCATATTCGAATTCAGCGCAAAAAGTTCCTTTAAGATCAGGTGATTTTTCTCATGTAACAAACAAAAAGTTTAAATTTGTTAACTAGTGTTATGCGTTTAGTTTATTAATACAGTTTCTGGGGGAGCGGGCGGGAACCCCCGGGTGTCCCCTAGTTGGGTAACACCTAGGGGAGGAACTTAGGGGAGATTCATAAATACGGGTTTTAATTGTGTTACACAATATAGTCACTTTCTCTTTCTGCCATACTTTTGAGCCAACGTTCTTTACATGTCAAGAAGGCACTTTGGTAAAAAATCGAGCGGATCATTTGCATACTATTGTTCCACACTGATTGTGAGAATAAGACATGTGTAATGTCGAATGCATTTTTACTTACGCGAACCTTTAGAAGAATAAAAAAATATACGGAATAAAATCTGGAATGTAGGGAACTGAGAGAAACATTCTTGCCTATCCTCTGAGTTTCTGTAGCGTCATCGTGGTTAAGCGGAACATCCCTCTATTGTGGTTTTGTTTCATGTTCTTATCCTGGAGTTCTGTTCTATTTAGCCATAGAGTAGTTCAAGGCAAATAATACTGCCCCTTGCTAATTGTTTACCCAAGCTCCATGAACTCTGTGAAGATTAAGCTATGTTGTTCATACAAAATGAGTGAAATTTATAGCTAATCTACTCAGACTTTGTGAGACGGAAAAAGTGATGACCCCCAATAAATACTATAGTCTTTTCGGATACAAAAATAAGATGAAATAAAATCTTTCAGTTTAATATCACATAATTATGCCCTTTAGACTAAGGGGCACGGATGATTAAAGGAAATGAACAATGGCAGAAGAATTGGTGGATTGATAATGTAGAAGGAAACCTGAGTATTCCAAGAAAGCCCATGGATGCAATGTCCACCACGAACTTACTTGGCCGAGAATCGAACCAAGGAGGCCGCGAACTAGAAGTAAGCTGTCTATCGCCGAGCCACCGTGACCTCCCCTTTCCGATGAAGAAAAACACCGGCTCAATACTACATACAACCGATTTTGTACTATTGGACTTCCCCCTAACTTTGCACTCCTCCTAACAAACGTTTCTGTTTGCACGCCTATAACTCACAAGAACAGAACCGGTACACTGACATGTTACGAGAAACATGTAGCTAGTGTTACCAACCACTTATAGAAAAAGGTAGCTTACAGGAGCGCTACAGCTTAGCTACCTTAGAGGTGTAGAGGAATAAATGCGAGTAATATAGGTACGGAGTCCGGCGACAAGAGCGGGAAAGTGCATAGGACATGGCCTGTCAAAACAGGTATACTAAAACACTAGGATGGAAGTATGGTTGGGTTTGGGTCACAGAGACAACACAACTTTAATTGCAATAATACAGTGCCTGATAATAAGGAACATGCTGAATTGGAGGTACCAAAGCAAAAGTTCGAAGTGACTTCCATGTGACCTCGCATCAATTACCGATCTATATGTTAGAATATTCTAGTCTGTACCATTTGTGTAAGTTGTTCTGATCTTGCATAGTTTCGATATTCAAAATAAGTGAATTTCCTGCGAAGAGTTATTGCGATCTTATTCCACTGGCATCACCTCTACAAGGATCGATAACAATTCCTGCAGAAACAGTACATAACTCGAATCCGTGAAGTGTTGTGATGATATGTATGACCCAACTAAACTATCACCTAAATTACTTACCTATGTGTCGATATATAATTTTCGGCGGTGATAACCGCAGATACATTCATGTGGATTGTTCTCTCCATATAATGTTATTATTAGAACTGGTAATACAGGAGCGAAGGTCACTTCCTCTAACGATACAAATTCTTCGATGTTGATTATCTCCTGCTGATACCAACGTCAAAATCTTTTGCGTTGTAGATACTGGCACGTTGCAAATATTTTCACAAAGGGAAATATAACACAAACACATGAATTGCGTTAGGTATACTACGGAAGGTGTAAATAGGGCCTTCCCGTTGGTATAAAAGAATGCCTCATGCAAAATGTTTCAACCGAAGTCAGGGTCACATTCAAGTTGAACGACATACCACTCACAAAACTGTATCCTCCTATCATCTTCATTAAGATGTTGTTACATTTGTATCTTGTATGGATGCTATCATGCTAATAGAACTCTTGCTTATACTAAATTGAACAGTCAGTCGAATATATTTTGGAGTGACTTCATGAGACTGACAGACTGCTGTTGTTTTTGCTTCATTCCTGGTTGGTTTTGGTCTTCCACATTGGCGTCTTTCGCGCACTACGACAATTTCTTTAAACCGTTTAAGTACAATAGCAATACTAACATATAGCACTGGAGGCCTAAGCTAATGTCTTTGACTGAAGTTATTGCCAATGTCCCCTAAACTCATTTCTTCCGAAATGATGATCTCAATTCGTTCCTCATGTCATGCCTTCATTTGATTTGTCACTTACATTTTGAACATAAGAGATATGACATATGATTTACAATTTCAATTCTTTAAAGTCATCACTTCATGTTCTTATTTCTGGTGACGTTCCAGCCTAAAATTGTTTCACACTTACACCTTTCTCTTTAAAAACAATGACACCAATCCAATATGGCGGATATCAAGACGGCTACCGCCATGGTCACCCACAGCAATGAAGTTCCCATTACCCATACAGTATTACTATATCGTCAAATTATGCCAACCTCTGAACTACGTTTCTAACACGAATTCATTTTTGAGACACCCTGTAGATTATTTCTAATTGATTGTGTAATATTTGACCTTATTTTTCTATCTGCCACTATCGATACTTCTTTTTTTTAAAGATACGCTTTTCTCATGCTCCGTATTTACATTTGACAAAAGTTTTTTAATGAGCGAGTTAGCCACAATGTTTCTTATCTCTATTGCCCTATTCACATATTGTGTTGAAAACGAAAAGGTATTATTCTAAAGTACTAGTAATTCTTAAAGTCATTTATAGAAAAAAAGTTATTCTTTATCTTACTACATTCGTATTTGTAGTTCTGTTCTTACTCGTATCTAAGTCCATTTCGTGACCCATTATCTACAAGTTTCAAGGTAAACGTATAATGCAATATAACGCAGAGTATTAAATTTTTATTTTACAACTATCTTGCCAACAATAGTTTGGCTTAGTAACCTACAACTAAGTTAAAATATCCCTACTTTTCACTGAAAAGTTCGTATGGGAAATTTTAACATCCATTAATACTGAACATAATGGTCATGCATTAAAATACCATTATACATAACTTTGCTGTGTATAATTATATCATGTGTACCTCTACTCACCAAAAACCCTTTATGCAAGGTGATGTTTTATGTCCATTATATCTTTGTGAAAACACTGAATGAGGGTTTGTGTTTCACATAGAGTTTATTTTCATTACGACTGGATTCGAGCCTGTGAACTACAATCAAACCTTTATAATACTTTGGTTGTGGTACGATATGTGTTGATCCGTTATGTTAGAAGTTCTGCAATCCATGTATTGTGCTTTTTTACAGAGGAATTTGTAAATAAAAATGAATTAAGAAGGACTGGCTCGATGTTGCTTCTCTTCTTTGTTTTTTGTGTTAGGGGCGTAGTGGCTCAGTGCTAGTATGGACTTTATTGTTGTCCTGGTGTATCAGAAGCATTTTAGATAAGTTTTCACGACGATCTCACATTTTATTTCACTTAAAAGTCTTAATAGCTCTCAATAGCATCACTGATTGCTAGAACCAATTGCACTCTCTTGTCAGTTACCATAATACCTTGGCCATCACCTTACTCCTAACATTCTCACTTAGTATTTTACGAGAGGAGATAAGGTGTGTTCTCTCCTGTTTTCAAATCGGTTTTGTCTCAGGTTCAAAGTAGTGGATGGAACCCATACATTGAATTATGATATTTTTTTAGAAATCTTGTTGTATTCTCTTTTTAAAGATAAATGATGTGCTCAAAAGTGAGATCTCTTTAATATTTTCCTATAGAGAAGCTTGTCTGCAGAGAAATCAAAGTGAGTTGAGGCCATAGTGGGACACTATTTAGTATATCTTAGATCCTGCGCAGGACGATGTTTCAACTCCGAAGGGAAATGTACACCTAGAAAAAACACTGATCTCGCTGCCAACTGTGTTCAGCATTCAGGTTTGGGAACCTGCCTAGTCAATATTTCCTTCATGCTCTGCCACATTTGTAACTTCAAGATTTCATCAGAGGATGTTGTAACTTCTCATATAAAATGCCTATAATTTCTATAGTACGCCAAAGGTTTTGATTTTGCAATACTGTCATGGGTAACATTAATGTTTTCTGGGTCAGTATTATTGAAGGTGCACTGCATGAAGTTAATTAAAAAATACTTTTGTCCTTTTAGAAATCTGCAACGCAAATTCTCGCAGTAGCATTAGAAGTTGCTCAGTTCCTCAACAATTGACACATATCTAGTTAGAATTTTGGAGTGATATCCTTCTAGTAGAGGTACCTAATAAAAGATTGGTAGTGCGCACCACAGAGCCGCTTACATTGTGATGAGTTATCCGCTCTGTTCGACTCGGCTCAGATGAACCATTCTCTGGATTCGGCTCGGTTGATGTCCGCCAAATCTCGATAGACGTGATATATGAGCGGTCTTGCTGAGCTCGGCTCTGTGGTGAACAAGTCGCGAGCCGACCAGTTTAAATCAATTGCACAATTAGAGTCAGCACGTTTCATTCAACGCATTCAAATGGACCGAGTTTCGTTGCCAGAGGTTAGATCGGTTGTCGCTTTTATGGAAGTGACTGTATGTCCGGCTTAGTGAGTCTTCCTGTATTTGATCTCTCCTTAGAGAAATCCGTGGTTCGGCTGTGAAGAGGATTGTTACAAAACAAAGTTATTGTAAAGTCAGGTGTAAATTTCCTACTCGATAAATTGCTTGTATAGATTTAATGGATTTACGCAGTGTTCAGTAGCTGTTATCAATTCAGGTGAGTAGGGCCATGGTTTCTATTGGAACAAACATTAAAAAGAACTATGTTTTTTATTATTGAAAATAAAACTTCACAGGTTTTGTTTACAACACCATGTTTCGCATCCATACAACACCGCAGGATTTTCATTGGAGAAAAGACATTCAAGTGACAATTAGCTTCCATTCTCTTTACTGTTTATGCACTCTGCTGTTGTGTTGGAGATATCAGTAAAAGTGTTTAATTAGTATCAATTTGGGCAACAACGACACGCTGATATTCTCTCATGCTTCACAGCGTAAGCGTGAAGATTCATGAGTTATCGGAAATAAATTTTCTAAAAGTTAGTCCATACTTTTGAATATATACAGGCTAATTTTGAATAGGCCTAATAGGCACATTAAAAGCAAAAATGATGATATAGAAGAATAGTGAATGATGATATAATTTGACAGAAATGTGAAATATCTTGTCTAGAGTTCAATCTGTTCGTTAAGTTCTCAGTAAATGTAAACGTTCTCAGTAGACAGTAACTTTTAAAATGTATCGCATTACTTTGCAATCAACTTTTCCTTATATACAGTATATGACAAGTTATACTAGGTGATAGTTGTTACTTATATAACTCATAGTCGGTATGGAAGTAGCGCGCTATTTGTAGCGAAGCTACAATAGCTACCTACAAATTTTGTAGCTCTAGATGTAGCGGCGCTACAAGCTACATATTTTTATAATGTGTAGCGGATTTTGCACTAAAGCTACAAATAAACCTTTTCGAGCCTCCAAAAATATTTTGTAGCTCCAAAATTTCCTCACAATTTTTAGTAAATTTTTATATGATGATAGGGAGAAAATATGATTGTTTTCTAATTTTTGTCTTCAATTATTTTGCAACAATATTAGAAGAGATTTTCTGAAATAAATTGTGTAATGACGATCGGTCAAAAGATAGTAGTGACTCTTAAAATAGACCTACGTGTCATTCTAGCAGCGAAAGCATATACATTTTTGGGGCTAGGGGCATACAAAATGCATACTTTATTGTGAAATGCAAATTGACAGACAAAGCTTTTATGTAATATTTTAACCAAACTTTTAAGTTCAGTTGCACATATAGATGCCATGACATACATTATAATGCATAATGCCATGTAAACTGTATTTGTGACAAGGGTTTAAGTAGCGAATACGTTTCTGAAAATCTAGCTAATAGCTGTAGCGAGCTACAATTTTTATTATGTAGCTGTAGAGCAGCTACTTTTGAAAAGTAACTTTCCGACCACTGCTCATACTAAAATAATGTTAGCAAATGGTGAATATACTGTATACTTGCCTTCTACGCGTACCTCTCGGGCCTACTCTAAGCAATCTTGCTTTCCTCGATTTCAACAAGCGATAGAAGGAAATTTATCACCTTTCTCAGTTGGTTTTCTGTATGCTCAGAATACTTTTAAAGTTAAGGATATGACTTACAGTACTCGGGTCACAACCAAAGAAGAAATATGAAAACCATACTCCTACTCACCTGAACCGATGGAAACTACTAAACACTGCTTAAATCGATTAATTCTTTACGATAGCTATGCAAAAAAATTATCGAGTTGGAAATAGTGGTGTCAACTGGCTCGGCTCGAGCCCTGAGCCACAGGCGCAGCTTGAACTCTGGCTCGGTTCAACTGAGCCAACAGCTCGAGTCGGGATAATTGGAATGACCCATTGGCTGGTTCAGTTCAGCTCAGCTAGGCTCAGGTAAGCCATCGGCTCGACCCTGCTCTGTTGGGGTGAGTCATCAGCTTCGTTCGGCTCAGCTCAGGTAAGCCGTTGACTTGAGCCGGCTTAGTTGGAATGAACCATCGGCTCGAGCTGGCATTATTGGATGAGTTGTTGGCTTGGCTCACTTCTCAGTTCGGCTCGTGGTGACTGAGCCGGGAGCCGAGCTTCTCTAGCCGTTTACAACATTACTACTTCGAACCTGAAAAATACCAATTTGAAAGCAGTAGAGAAAACACCTCATCTCCACTAGCAAAATACTCATGAGAGATTGTTCGGGGTAAGATAAGGACCAATGTTTCAAGAAACTGAGGGCATTCTTGTGAGATAAACTCTAGCAAACGGTGATACATTGAGAGTTATTAAGACTTTTAAGTAAAAAATGTGAGAGCGTCCTAAAAAACCTATCTAAAATGGTTATGACACACCAAGATATCAACATACAGATCATAGGTGTAATCAGCGCCGTAATTAGATTTTTCTGGGGGGACATTAAGATGCGCATTAGGGCCCCATAGAAAAGTTTTTTTTTCTAATTCTTAGGCCCCCTCTTTCCATCTTTCTCTTACTCTTTATGGATGCCCGGAGCCTGAGGGCCCTCCCGCACGCCAAGGTCTGCGGGACCATGAGTTGCGTCCCTGAGCCCGTTTCATACATGACAAATTAATTAAGGGGACATTATTAACAAATCTCAAACCCATACTAATACATATTATTTCTAGGACACCTAATAATATGACATTTTCTTACTGAAATGGGCCTCAGACTCATTTTTTGTTTTAATTACATTTTGTGTGCTGTTTTGTTTATATAATGTAGTGAATTTGTTTGATGCTTCATTTATAGTTTCATCTTCGTATTGTACATGGAATAAAAAAAATTGTCTTAACATGGGCCCCCATCGAACGGCAGGGAGCTTCTCTGGAAGGGACAGTTGCCCCATGCCCACCACAAGTTACGACCCTGGATGTAACAACAAACTGGGAGGAAATTAAGTATCTCACCAAATTTAGTACCCTAAAACATTTTACCTATTTCCTACTCATAATAATAATAATAATAATAATAATAATAATAATAATAATAATAATAATAATAATAATAATAATAATAATATGAACCGCGATCTGGTAGTGATGAAGGAGGTATTAGGGCTGATAGTGATTAGGGCTGGATACCAGAACTCCGGATTTACTTTGAGGTTTACAAAAATCTTACGGATCGATGCAAGAAGTAATTTGCATTAAGAAGGAATCACAATAGGATATATAGAAAAGGTTTTACACTTGTTCACCTTCTTGTTTTTGGATAAATTAGAAAGTTGTCCATCACCTCCGTGTAATACATATACTTTAAAAGTGTACGGCAAAAATAAATGAAAAATTGTGAAATGAAAAATGTAAGAGCATCGAGTGGGACTCGAACCGGGTTCAAAAGTACTAAATTCGCACAGAAAGCAAGAACTTAGCTCGCATGCCTATCGAAACAACTATGAAGTTCCATTCCTATTTGATGAATAGAGAACGAATTTCTTAACAACTCCCCCTCCCTTTTTTAACGAATATTGTGGTCGAAAAGCGTGTGTTCTTTATTTACAACCAAGTTTTCTGCATTTATCCAGTACTATAATTTTCTAAATGTATCATTACATTAAGTTATAAAAAGACAAATTAGTATTTCAAGCAGGAAACTGTGAGCTGTGTTGGGAAGTCTCGTTATTTTTTTTCTTTTCACTTCCCCTACCATTACGCCGACTGTGATGTTGTCAAACATACAATTTTAAGGGACTTAGAAAAATTCGGGCGTGCAATGATATTTTGGAGAAATGTACATATGCAATCTGAAGAATAATTCTATCTATACTGGAATTGATCATCCTTATATTGTATAAAAACAACTTGTTTGTGCATTTATTGTACCTCTTTCTTATATATTTTTATCACTGAATGGAACTTCGCGCATTGTCAAAGTTTCGTTCAAACATGGTGAATTTGGAAAGCTTGTATCAATTTAGTAGACGAAGTAAAGTAACTCATCTCTGGGAGAAACAAAATGAGTACACTTGTAGTTTTCAAGAAAGCAATAAGTATTGTCAAGGCAGATACTGTTTTAAACTTACGCAAGTTTTGATGAGTAACAACACGATGTAACCTCCGTTACAACAAATATTGATAAAGTCATCTAAAATTGAAAATAGGTGTGTTATTTGCACTAAAGCTGCGGAGAGTAATAATGAAGACATAACTACTGTCTCATTTACAATAACTGGATTATAAATATATTATTTCATTTTTAAAAAGTGTAACGGAGGTTACATGCGTTGAATTGACACTGACACGATGTAGCCTCGGTTATACAAAAGACTGACGTAAATTCACGTACAGTTGTGAGTTTCTTAGTCACATAAAACCTTCACAACGTAATAATAAAGCCACACAACTTAACTCTGCACAAGAATTCTATGAGTATGCTGTCATTTTGTCTAAAACTGTAAATGTGCTTTTAGAATCTCAAGCTGATGTTGAAGAAATGACACACCTCCTCCTGAACAAAGTTGGATGATAGCTACTGATATGATTGGAATACGGAACTTCCATCACTTTGAGAAAATGGATGAAAATAATATTTTAGTTAGTCTTATCGCAACGTCCAACTTAATCAAAATACATGTTTCTGCGAGATCCATTGAGCAACCAGTCATACAAACATTATCTCAAAGGCATTCAAAGTATAGTGATGTTTACACTGATGACGATGACGGTAGTGGCACATTGTCTAGCATACAAACGTGCTATGCTGACGTTCCCGGGCCATCAGTTGAAAAACCTGTATTAGAATTCGAACTCTCATCACATAATATTAAGCCAGGAACTTACGTTCTAATTGATTTCAAGTGTGGTGCTACAAGTAAAGTTGCCTATAAGTATGTAGGCATCTGTCACACTAGATGTGAAGATGATAAAGTTCGGGTGGCATTTCTTAAATTGTGTGGCAGTGATGGTACATTGTTTCAACTGGATGAATATTATGAAAAGTATATAGCTACAAGCTAATAGACAAAATTTTTCCTCTTGCAAATCTGAGGATAATACGTAACAGGATACTGTACAAATTTTCGCATTCAGTTCATGTATACAATACATGAATATTTGCTTAAAATCAGACAAAGTACCCGATCTTCTACAAACAGACTTTTAAACTTGATGGATGATATTTATTTCTGTTAATTATTTTACGCAAGTAATAGTTTCATTTGTATTTTTTCTTCGTTACGTGAAGTTATTTTGTATCTTATGTTCTATAGTTTTTAATACTTTCCAACTTCACTGCATAATATTTTGTATTGTCCTTAAGTGGAAATCCTGAGCTTGATATCATTTATAAATAGACTGGTTATCTTATTTGTGTTATGTAATCCAGTCTTTTCTTTACACCCACGATTTGATTACAAAGGTATTATACCTCGTCTTGCAAGTCTTTTGTCTTGTTTGGTACTAGTATAAGACGAACATTCATTAAGATTTATATATGTTTATAGACTGCCTACAGTTGTATGTATTATGTAAATAATTATTGTAGTAACATAAACCGAGTTATACTACAATATAGTACCTCACGGAGTAGTTCAGTGATTGGTCTCAAATTACTTGTAACCTCCTTTACAAACAATGTGTAACCTCTGTTGCACAATAGACGTATCAGAAATAAAACAAATTTTATCTTTCCTCCTTACAACTTTTCATTCAGTTCATAGTTTTATCTTTTAATAAACAGGAAAATCAAACAGCAATTTTTTCGGTGCTACAAGGTACCAGAGTTCTGAATAGAAAAGTACGAAGAGTTAACCTGTTTACAAAAAATGTAACCTCCATTTACACAACAAATAACGGTTTTTCTCCACAACGATGTGATATTTCCACACGTACCTTTATACTACAAATGGTGGCAGGGGTGTTTATTGTTTGGTCTATAAAAACACGGATAGCACGAGTTTTATTTGTATATTATATCACTTTGCAGTAGTAATAGTGCAACGTCAGTTACAAATGGAATAACTGCTCCATCTATTTTGAATTAAGGGTTAAAATGGAGTATTTCACAGCTGTATAATTACTTAAGTGATTCCCTACGTTGTATATTGTATGAAGAACGGGTCAAATATTTGAGTGTTGTAGAATATGATACCTCCCTTCCTTTTGAAAATGACCAGAAACACTGGAATTCAGGTTCAAACATGTCAATGAATGTGAATGAGAAGTTTATATGCCAAATTCCATTAGTTTCAAAGATTCACAAAATGTTTGAATGTTTTGAAATGTTTCTAAAAATTACTTTAAGAATTAGTAGTACTTTAGAATAATACATTTTCGTTTTCAACACAATTTGTGAATGGGGCAATAGAGATAATGAACATCGTGACTAACTCAATCGTTACGAAACTTTTGCCAAATCTAAATCCGAAGCATAAGAAAAGTGTACATAAGAAAAAGAAGTATCGATAGTGGCTGATGGAAAAATAAGGTCAAATATTACACAATCAATTAGAAATAATCTACAGGGTGCCTCAAAAATCAATTAACAGCCGTGTTAGAAACGTAGTTCAGAGATTGGCATAATTTGACGATATAGTAATCTGTATGGGTAATGGGAACTTCATTGCTGTGGATGACCATGGCGGTGGCCGTCTTGATATGAGTCATATTGGATTGGTGTCATTGTTTTTAAAGAGAAAAGTGTAAGTGTGAAACAATTTTAGGCTAGAACGTCACCAGAAACACGAACATGAAGCCAGTTTTTAGGAATTTTTTAATCTCTACAAAGTTGTTGATGCAATGTTCAGTAAGTGATGACTTTAAAGAATTGAAATTGTAAGTCATATGTCATATCTCTTATGTTCAAAATATAAGTGATAAATCAAATGAAGTTATGACATGAGGAACGAAGTGAGATAATAATTTCGGAAGAAATGAGTTCATGAGACATTGACAATAACTTCAGTCAAAGACATTAGCTTAGGCCTCCAGTGCTATGTTTGTGTTGCTATTGTACTCAAGCGGTTTAAAGAAATGGTCGTAGTGCACGATAGACGCCAATGTGGAACACCAAAATCAGCCAAGGATGAAGCAAAAACAACAGCAGTCTGTCAGTCTCGTGAAGTCACTCCAAAATATTTCGACTGACTGTTCAATGTAGTATAAGCAAGAGTTCTATTAGCATAATTATGCAAGGACAAAAGTAGCATCCATATAAGAGGCAAATGTAACATCTCAATGAAGATGATAGGAGGATACAGTTTTGTGAGTGGTATGTAGTTCAACCTGAACATGACCCTGACTTCTGCTGAAACATTTTGCACAGCGATAAGGCATTCTTTTATACTAGCGGTGAGGTCAACCGACAAAACACTCTGGGAAAAATGTTGAGACAGAAAAGTCATGCTTTGGTATGGAATATGGGATACCCATATCATAGGTCCATTTCTCATTGGGGGGACGTTGAATGCACACACCTATCAGCACTTGTTACATGAGATACCTTCAGCGCACATCTTACTTTCAGGGTACATACGGGATGGGTCTTTCCCACAATGTTGTGAAGATGATGGTGTACTACCTCATTACTTGACCATGGGTAAGCAGTTCCCTGATGTCAAGTTTACTGGTACCTTATTTCCATTGACTTTTATTTGTGGGACCATCTGAAAGTCATGGTTTATGCAGTTCCAATACATGGTATACGTCACCGTCACCAACTAATGACTTATGTCTGTGAGGCTATAACTCCAGAAACACTTTTAGAATGTTCGATGTTCATAGGAGACTCGCTTATGAATGTGTTTATGGGAACATGGCTAGCTTATTGAGCTCATTTTGTAGAGCAATAACTTTTCACAGATTAAATATACGAAAACTCTGACTTCATATTCGTGTTTCTGGTGATATTCTACCTTATAATTATGTGCGATAGGTGTATCTTTCTATTTAAGAAAAAACTTAATCCGAATATTGTGGATATCAAGGTGGCCATCGCCATGGTCATCCATAGCAATCAAGTTCCGTCTACCTATACAGTATTACTATGTCGTCAAATCATGCTGATTTCTTACCTATAAGTCTCTACGTATTACGGCTTTTAAATGACTTTTGGGACATCCTGTATTATTTCTGTACGCTCATGTTCAGAACTGTGAAAGACGTACAAGTATTGTGTAAAATATGTATTCTATACGTGTTTAAACTGGAGTTATCTGGATAGTTATTATCATCGAAAATATTTCATTTATGTACTTAATTCGCAGCGATAAATCTATTGGTGCAGGTCCAGATTTCTGGAGCTGGCCACATCCAAGTCAAAAACCAATGCAAAGATCAAAGAGCCCGGACGCTTCTGTTGACTTACGTGCGGGTCTTTGTCTTTTCCAGTGTGTTTTTAGCAGCGATGAACTTAAAATTTATCTGGTTTGTTTCTTGCTATATCTTGAATCGAGTCTAGAAATTTCGGTACAATAGGTATGAAAAAAGACACAAATTGGTTACCGAAACTTGACTTGAAGTTACAAATTGTAAGAAAAGCCGTAATAGCTGAACCAGGGAGCATTTAACATATTTACCTTCCTAGGCTATTATATAATTGTTCCCTTTCAAAATTAATAAATACCGTTGTAGAAAACCTGATACAGCGGCCGATAATGTTACTAAGCTAAGATCAACCAAGCTCAATAATAATAACAAGATTGTCACAATAAAACAGTTACAAATTTCTCGATTTCACAGCTGGGTGAAAAGCTGTGAAGACTGCAGAATAGTCTGAAAGTTAATAAAAAATAGAAAGGTTTTGAAACTATCAACAATGGAAAAGAAGTAATAATGAGGATACAACTAACACGCTAATTACATCTTTCTTGGTAAACAGGGTCTTGTTGATGGATTAAGATCCCGTGTCATATTGATATGGGTATGCATAAAAAGTTTTGGAAGAGCAATCATACCACTAGTAAAAATTACCCACTCTTATTGTTTGTGCAATAAGAGCTGGCTTCTGACAGGTAGAATTGTGGTGTATTACAGGAGCTGTTGCCAGCTGATATAACCAATACAGGAACTCTGGCGACAAATTTGGACGTTTAACAGGTCATAATTTTATAATCGTAAAAGTATAACAGGAATATAATTTGCAAATAACAACAACAATAGTAATTGGGACGCTGATATTCTACAAGAAAAGTAAAGAATGTGTTGATAAACTGTTTTTACCTTGAGTTTACATCAACTTCGAAACTTAAGCAGCTTCAATATTTTTATTCACCGAATGAAGAGACTTCGCAATCTTCTAATACCGAATCGAATACCAGAAAGTATTTTCATTCGATTCTCATTAAACTTTTACAACCTTAGTCTAATCACTCAATGGCTTTCCAAAATACAATACACACTGAACTAATCACAAAGAACAGTTATTATTAATTTGGAAAGAACACTACAGCACATACTACTGCACACTCAAACAACTATTTCACAGAAGATTCAATCCTCGTTAACAACAGCGCAGTCGTTGCCTAGAAACAGTCTGAAAGAGTACTATAGTGATTTTTTAAAATCCTCCATTTCGTTTACTCAGAGACATTCTTTCGTTGCGCAGACATTACATAAATTTCTAATTGCGCTCTTCATACTAATTGAGGTCGTTGAATTTAATAAAACTGCATTGAAACATACACGTCTAGCGGGTTTCTAGAAAAGTGATCTCAAATGTAGGATATAAATATTTCAACTTTGATGTAATTTTTCTCATGACTCGATGGATGGATATATTTAAAAACATTTTCCTTAGATTCAATATCGTAATATCAATATAAAAAATGTACTTAGAAATATATACAAGCGGAGGCACTGTTACTAAACAATGAAAGAAAAATTGATCCGAGAGAGTTTGCCGCCCTGGTCCATGACTCATGTTGATCCATATATATGTTCCTTAATTGAATACTCAACTTCATATTTGCCTTTGTTGCATCTTTCTCTTCTTTCGATATATGCCAACAAAGTTTCAGAATATTCTTTATATGCCATTTCCTAAATAAATTTATCTTTGCGCTCCACGCGCCTCTTTACGCTTTATTCAAACAGTTCCCGTGATGCAATTATAAAAGCAATAGAGTCGTTCAGTAATTGACTTAGGTTAAAGTGAACGAATTTATCTTTAACTTAACTAAGACAATTACTGAATGACTCTATTGCTTTCATGATTACGTCACGGAAACTGTTTGAAGCAAGCGTAAGGAGCGCGTGGTTAATGGGAAATATATGCACACACTACAAATTCTAATTGAAAGTTACACTTTTAAGGATTTTAAAAATATTTTGCATTATATTTAACCTCGATTTTGGCACCTGCAGATATCAGGGTTTCCACCAAGCCATTCCTAATATTAAATGACGTAGAAATGTTTGAAAAGTATTCAAAAAGAAAATAGTAAGGTTACTTTAACACTATGAAATTCTTTTGAGATATTTCAGGCCTCAATGCTTTATTGTTATGGTGCAGTTTTTAGTGCCGACTTGTCCAAATCCTTTAATGATTATCAACGCGAGCTGCTACTTTAAAAGAAAGTTTAGTCAGTTTGCAATTACTGTGTTAAATTATTTGCGAAATAATGTAGTATATTGTCATTATCTTAAGCCTTAAGCGTCAAAGGACTTGCAGCACTTATAATAGCTCATACAACCTCTGCCGAAAAGCAGTGTTTTCGATGCTCGAAATTGAAAAGTTCAGTGTGCGATAATTGCTTGTGACCATCCATTTTGCGCACTGTGTAATTTAGCAGCTACTGATACTGATCGAATATTTATTGAAATATGAGATGTAGTTGAAATGAATGCGGAAAATATGTATTTGTGGATGCTAAAGTTTAAATCTGGTTCTGAGAAGTAAAGTAGAATAAGTCATAAAATATTAATTGCACAGGAGAATCGAAAAAGTGTTTTCAAGACAATATTTTATTGAATCGCGTCGATGGTTTATTGACGGAGAAATTTTTCACTTCCTGCGTTAAAGTTGTCCACATCGCAAAATTTTCCTAGTATTGATGTAAGTAATAAAAAAATATAATAACTTAATGTCGGCTAAAAAGTGACCCTCTAAGTCCCAGAAGTAAGGTGGCATATGGTATAATGATGAACCGAAGCAGCCTCGACCACGAACAAACCAGACAATAACATGATTGTGCAAGTAGAGCAATTTATTATGTAGGCCTTTAGTAAGTGTTTGTCAGTTTATCACCTCTAGGACTAGTAATACCATACAATTTGTTGAGACTGTTCTGCTTGAAAATTTGAAAAGCAATGATTGTTGACCAAACGGCTGGACGAGTGGCAATATGTCAATCAATCTTAACACATGGTGATGCTTTAAATTGTAATTTACTTTTGTCAATTGTCACAATAGGCGGAACATGTGTGCCGCTTTTCAATTTAAAAACGAAATAACAGACGCGGGTCCCGCGTTCACCAAAGAAATATGGGCCACTACTAGCACTCAGGAAATAGTGGTAAACATTGCTAAAGCAGCAAAGGCATAATTTTCACTTCGTGTGTTCCATAGGGCACTACAGTGATGGATGCATCTTAATAACATGTTTTGAACAACAAGCCCATTCCAGTATTGCAAATAAATGGATCCGACACGGCTGCTCATGCGTATTTCTATCAAACTAATGCGTTTGCTCATCGAAGACAAACTTTTCTTCATAACAACTTTAAAATGATATTTCATGCTCGCTACTCATAAGACTTCGCTTCCAGTGAGTTTTGGCAGGTTCCAAAAAATGAAGATCATTCTCGGTGAAAGATTATTTTCCAGTTGGATAATTCTGGCATCAGCAATTTTCCAGTAGTCAAACCACACATTTAAAGAAACTTTTTTTTTGACGATAGAATCATGACGGTGAGGCACCAAAAAAGTGTATCTAAAAGTTTTAACGGAAGTTACTTTGAGAAATAATGAAACAAATCTCTTTGACGATATAATCACTTGGAATCATTGACGAAGTGTCGTAACCGGTTAGGGGTAGGTCGCAAAAATTTTGTCGTGGTAACTTACGCTTAGAGCATAACAAATATCACTAACGACGTTTGGTTGCTGAAGAATATGAATCAGAAGCAGATCAGCGGGAAACGATATGTGAGGTTACAGAGAAAGTGTTATCATTCATCTCTAGCATGTCACTTGGAGAAACTAGAAAAGGCAAAACAACGGACAAATTGATCGACAGACGCAGAATCAACGATTTGAATCTGCTCTACACTGATGCTATATTGAACTTTTCACACAGATAATGCAATTAAAATATTTACGGCAACTGACTTATTCTTTCAATTTTTGGATGAAATCATACATAACAAGTCGACCTTTATGTAAGGTTATCGTATTTGCAAATATGATAACCGGAGAATTTTGAACAAATTATTTTTGTAACATATTATTCGTAATCTTTCATTTCCTTTCCTGTCTTAGACAAGACACTACACAAAAATCTGTATATGTTAGTACTACAAGTTACGCAAACATATTTATATCAATTTTACACTTCTATTCAAATTAGTTCCCTTGTATGTCAGCTAAACACTTAATTAAATTCTACGAAGTTTGAATTTGTATAACTAGGTTTGAATTTGTATTAACAATTCAGAAATAATCAAAGTTGGAAAATGTTCTTCTGACCTAGGAATCGGCTCTGGAAACCAAGCGTCATAATAATACAAAATCTAATCTGATACATTGACCTACAAGTTTCGACCATAA
Source organism: Thermobia domestica (assembly GCF_964235325.1). Classification (NCBI taxonomy): domain Eukaryota; kingdom Metazoa; phylum Arthropoda; class Insecta; order Zygentoma; family Lepismatidae; genus Thermobia; species Thermobia domestica. The sequence goes on along the minus strand of NC_137466.1, from coordinate 131,326,307 downwards.
ATGAGCAAGGCGCCAGGTCCGTATTTCCGGTCACTATGGCGATCTGGCACCCAGAAGTTTTCGAGCTTTGTTTAACCTTAATACTCAAACACAAGCACTAAGAACATTTTGTTTATTTATAAGCGTCGATATATCACTCTACTCCTACTGAAAACCAATATACACTCGTAGTACAGCTGTAGCACACGTAACAATTACAGTTGTATTGTAGAACTGAAGAAACGACTACTAATTAATTTGAGATTAAGTAGTATATTCAATCATACTAAGGATGAGAACGAAACTCAGTTTACGTACCTAACAAGCAAAACAATAACCTATTGCTTCCTCTTTTCTTAGGATAGTTGACAAACTTCGGAATAAAAAGTAGCACTTCGCTATTATATTCAGTCTACAGAGTAGTTTTTAATTATAAAATGAACATAACATTTTTCAAGAATCGAGACGAGACGATAACTTTTTAAATGATATTTCTTGTTTCGTGTCAATTTTCGTCTCGAAAACGGGACTAGAGTTGTCGTGTTTGTTATCTCGTCTTGCATTTGAAAATTGATTTTTCGTCTCTACTTTCGTCTCGTTTTCGGGAAGAGAGGAGACATTTTTCGTCTCACGAACAACAATGGTTGAGAAGAATAAAGTGTAGATCCACGTTTACAAGTCGGATGAAGAATCTATAACATGTTCTTTTTTAATCAAAGACACCGAAAATACACTAGTACCAACTAAAACAAACCTTTATAGACTATTTAAGAAATTAATATCTTATCAGAACGTCGTATGCATACCATATTAATTGAATTGTACAGAACGGTTGACAAAAACATGCGTATTAAGGAGAATGTGATTTAGATTGAATTTCTAAAGTCACACTTGGTAATCTTTCTGGTTTCTTATTACTTTCAAACTAACTTTTGCTCAAGACAATGATAGTGTTATGTTGATAAAAATTAATTTAATGGTAACATAATTATTAATATATTGAAATCGTTTGAATCATAGGAAGAGATAGCATTTTAATGTAATATTTGAGCAGTTTCTGTCTGTAATTTCTTTCTGATGCTTTCCTAAAAGTCGTTTAATCATCTGGAAGATATTGGTTTGTTAAACATGAAAAGTCTATGGTAACCCTTCCTCGGCACTCGTACAACTACAAAATAATAATCAAGACAAGTGAATCACATTAAGATCAATGTGTAGTCACGGATAATCATGCAGACGTGAAACTTGGTGCCATATTATTTTTGGAAGCATAGAAATGTATCGTTTTTCATCCTTTGAGAATATCATGTATACTATAGATTCTAACACAAAGTATAAGTGTCCGTGTGTAGAAGTAACGTTATGTTTGGTTTACTATAGTGAAGGCAAATATAATGAAAGAAAGGTTTGCACTTCTTACTAATAAATACTGACAGCAAAAATTTTAAAGTGACATCATTTATAAAAAATTAACATATAAGATCGGGATCTTTTCCTTTAAATATTGTATAAATTTTACCCTGTAAAAATTACTAAGGTATCGAAACAAACAATAAAGACCTTGGTAATAAAGCATTTGATATGTTAGTCGATAACGTCTTAAAGTAAATTCTATTCTAGATACAGGAGTAGACAAAAAAATCTAAAAATACTTCATACAGGGCACGTAAGTTTGGCACTCCATTGTACAACACGTGTTTCGGTAGCCGATCGTTTTTTGTTTTCAATGTGTCATGTGGACCTTGATCTCCGGTCATCACTAACCAGTTCACCTGTGAGTGTCGTGGTGTGAAAGTGGTGCGGTAAAATGGGCGACCTGACAGACTTCCAAAGAGGCATGATCGTTGGTGCCCGTCCGGTTCAGTGGCAACAGTGGCGAACATTGTGAGGGTATCGAAAGGTACTGTGTCCATGCCACAAGGACATACAGAATTCATGGGCAAACGACGTCTGTAAAGAGGAACAGTGGTCGAAAGACAACGGTACTAGGTATGATTTTCACACTTTTGCAAACATTTTAGATTTTTTATTAACCACTGTATATATTTAGTATAAGTGAATTCCAGTCTTAAAATCCGATCTCCATACTTAAGTATTTGAAATTTGTAGGACTTATGTTAAAACTGTAAGTTCATATTTCTTTCACAAAGTTCGGTGAAAAAGGTGTCTTTTAAGAGCATAATTTTATGATCGTTTGTGACTTCTCATGTTTTTCATAAAAAACCGAAAAAAGGTGCTAAATTATAATATATTTTATAATCTTTATAAAATTAAGATAATCTCAAATAATCATCTTCAAAAAACTCTAATATTAAATAGAGTCAATATAATTTCTGAAACCTTTTAAAAATGATAAACTAATTTATAATATACATAATATGTATGATTTTTGCAAATAATATTTTTTTTAATTTAATTGCAGAAATTTTAACCAAACTGAATATATGTGTTTCTCTTATTACTAACAAGTATAGGAAATGTAGTAATAAGCCAAAAATAAAAAAAACAACTAAAAAAAACAAAAACGCAAAACTAAAGTTGGAATTGGTTTGTCACACGAAACGTTTCTTATTGTTTAACATGGAAACATTTTTCTTTGTGTATTTTAACCACATCTAGAAGCATTTGGCCGAAACATCACTTTCTAACATCATTAGTATGAAGTTTTGTAATAAATAAAAGTTTTATGGAAAATGATCAAATGGATTCGCAGATTGCTTATTAAAGCTGAAAAATGTACCATGCAGAATTAAAATTAAACAAGTTGAATCCTATTTATTATAATAGAGTATGACTACAAAATGCCTTCAGACTAATTATCTTTGATAATGCAAACACTGCTATCGTCTTTAACGACTTCGTGTTAGTATATCATGCAAATAGCACACATGGAAACATTGTTTTCAACGTTGCAATTGCAGTATAGTCAGAACTGTTTCCTTTTGTAGATGCATCAAGAAATGGTAAGAATTTATGTAGTTTTAATCAGTGTTCTTTCCTCTTATTGATTTCTTGAAAATACTATTTGTATTCCCTAACTAGTATTATTAGGGGCTTATCGATAATACAAGCAACTTCTTTGGTAGTTGCATTGCATTAATGTGTATGTATATTTTATCAGAATTTGTTGGGAAATCCGTTGTACGAGTACATTGACATAATTTGACAGTTTCTAGCCTTGAGACTCAGCTACTGAGATACAATATGGTGCATCTTCTGTACATTATCTCACTTCGATACAAGTTAAAATTCGAAAAGAAAGTAACGAGAAAGTGATTGGTTTATTTCAAAACAAAATCTACACAGAACCGAAGAAAAACTCAATACTACAAATAAATGGACCAAAAATAATAAACAGGCTTACTGAACTAGAAACCATTTCAGTCACTAGATTTGGAATAATTTCAACTAATATTTAAGCCTGCAGCTTGATATTAATCTATAGTATATTACGAAGTTCTTTTCTTCTTGATGGTAATCGACAACTATTCATTTAAAAGAACTACCGTACAAAACGTTAAAAGGTAGGATCAATATATTTTCTCACAGTTAACAAATATACTGTATGTTTAGCTGCATGGAGAACGTATTTACATTATGTACCAGCTAATTCGTTAAAAATAAAGGACACGGAACAACAACTTTACTTCTTTTTAAAAATGTAGCTTCGTGCAGATACTCTGAAATTTTTATTTGTGAAAGGAGAAGAGGATCATAATTTAAGCTCGAAAATCATCGATCGTAGAAACGTTAGCACCCCTTTGAATTTTTTCATGAGAATGTCTTGTCATGTCATATATTAGAGTTATTTGTTTATCAAGTATCATGACGTTCGTGTGAGTCGTATTTGAAGACATTTCAAAAATGTTCATCGAAAGAGCAATCTATATCTCATAGCTATTTTGAGATTTAACCGCCATTACAGGATTATTATTGAAATGTTGATTTATGAAATGTTAACAAATCACAGAGATCTTCTTGAGAAAATTGTCCTTAACGAAATTCAAAAAGTATACTTCTCATAATGGATTTCTAAGGTCAAGTAACCTATCCCGTATTGTAGGTTTATTAAAGAAACATTTATTTATGAAATATGAATAAAATCGTCTGAATTTGTTTGAAAAAAATCACTCGAAGTAAAACTCATCCCCGAGAATAAACTATGCCTTGTACATTTATTCAAGATGAAAGAATTAATGTGTGATCATTATATTGAAGTACATATATATATATATATATATATATATATATATATATATATATATATATTAAATAATAATATGAAGGCCTGAGTTGATTTTTAGAAAATCCTCCGAAAAAAAAAACTTGTCCCTAAGAATATATTAACACTTTGTGAAATGACTCGTATTACATATAATCGGGATTTGGTCATCTCTATTATACATCTTACTGAAAACCAAACCACCAAAGTTTACTTTGTTTTGTTGACTATAAATTTTGCACTCCTTTCTGCACTGAGGTTGATTCTGAAAAATATGAGCTCACACCGGGAATTTAATAATTGCCTCCCACAATCAAGCGCGTACACCACAAAGAGATACTGTTTAGTTTAAGTTCTATTCAATAAAAGGTTTAGGTAAAATTAAGGGGAGCGTCGTGATTGGTAAAAGGAAAGTGATTCTCCTCGTGGTCGGCAACTTGAACTTCAAGTTGATAATTTAATAAATAAGGATTTTTTGGGGTTTCTACGTATATCTCATTATTAGTTAATTTATTTCGGACTTCCGAAGAGAAATCTAATTGAATTTATTGACCGTGTCTATACAGGTAACTACATAAGTTGGGGTTACCCTGACTCAGCCCAGATGATAACAAGTATTAATTTAATCGTTTGTCTGTTACTTCATTATAGCATTAAACAACCATCATCCAGTAACTGGTTTTCATAGTGGAGATCGAACACACGTTTGAGTTAGTCAAGAAAAGGAAAGAAATTCAAAGTGATACATACGTTTTACACAAATGGGAGTTCTTGAAATTCTGGAAAAGATTATCGCCATCCCATCTCATTCTGTTGTTTCGAATTGCCTTTCAGAGCCGATTTGGATTAATTCATGATCTTGGTCATGAACCAATACACACATGTTATAGTCATACACATAAATTTGAAATGTTATTATTCTAAACCAAAATTAGAGATTACCGCTTTAAACTAAAGTTATCATTCATTCACACACACGCAAGCATACAGGACAATGTATTGGTACGGGTGAGTAGGTTAAGATTTGCTTGCAAAGAAACTATCACATATCTACAATTTGGTAACATTTATTACATCTATCAATAATAAACATAAAGATGCTATTTACATGCAAGTCAGTGTACATACAGTGTGAACATAATGATATTCAGTGTATTGAATATCATTATACATATAATGTTAAATTATTTCAATATAAATGTAAGGTTAGTGTAAAGGGACAAGTTTTGCCGATAGATGTCACTACAGTCTTTGTATCTCTTCTACATATTTTATACCTTTCACGAAAATTTACAATTTCCCTTACAAATTTCAACGTAGAGACTTCAATTTTTGGGGGAAGGAACTTCATAATCTATGAAATTGAACAATCAATGCCGATTTTTTATTTATAATTTTCTTTATTGTTGGAACAGTTCCATTGTTAAACGTTTGGATATCCATTTCAACAATGAAAAAAATTTTAAATAAAAAATCGGCACGGATTATTGCCTTTGATAGATTATGAAGTTCCTTTTCTATAAATTTGTAGTCTGTAGGTTGAAATTTGTAAGAGAAATCGTTTATTTTCGTGAAAGATAAAAATACATGGGAGAGATACGAAGACTGTTCCGGCGGATGATCCAAGACAAAGACAAGGTAAAAGTGGCGTCAGAATACTGAGGTAGAATATAGTTCGCAATCATAACACGGAATTTGCAGTGCGGAAAATATAAAGCGAATAAAAATTAATGAAAATGGGATCGAACCGGATTTTGGCTGAATATGGGCATCTCAGCGGAACGAAGGTGGTCTAGAATATCCTACCAAATGTTGGATTGGTATAAAAATTCAGAAAATTCTACCCAATCACTAACCTATTAATCACATTGACATAAAATGTATAATTCCCTTAATCATCCAAGTGAGGTGCCCATACACAGAAATTTAAGACAAAAAATAATACATAAATAAAGACATTATTTCCTCAAATATATTTTTCCTAATTATTTTGAGCTTCTGGGTAAATATTTATTTGGACAAGAAGCAAACGGATTTAATACGTAAAACGAAAATTATATAGTAAAATTTGACAATATAGAGTAGGATCTAAAAATTCTCCGATTTTTGGAAAAAAAATTATACTACGTTAATTTTGACCAAAGGTTACAATTAGCTATTGCCCTACCAGATTTTTACCCAATGTTTTTTCTTTCAGTTCCTACTTGGCTGGCATTATTCTCATATAGTTTCAGTTGACGAGTTCTAGTAAGTCTGCTACAACTGATTACCAATATCAGCAGGAGATTCATTTTCTGTTACAACACTATCCTGACTTCTTACAATTTTATACAGATGGCTACAAACCAGGCGACTATGTTGGCTGTGGGTTTGTCTTTGGTCCTGCCTGGTATGGTTACCAATTCCCTTCTTTTGTATCAAGTCCCTTGGTTTGTATTTATCTTCAGTGCTGAGCTGCTGGTTATTCTCAAAGCCTTAGACTATTCTATGTCCCATAACATTACCCGTATTCTGATCTTTTCTGATTACAAAAGTGCTCTTACCAGCCTTAGTAATCTTTACACTAGGTATCCTCTGGCACAACGTATTTTGCTGACATGAACTTTTTTCCTTGATGCCGGATCAGTTGCCCACTTTTGTTGGATTCCTAGCCATGTTGCCATCCCTGGTAATGAGCAAGCGGATTCTGTAGCAAGAGCTGCAGCGCTTCATGGTGTTGCACTCGTGATGACCCTTCCTTTCACTGATCTTTATCTGATGTTCACATCTCGTCTTCTCTAACAATGGCAGTCGCAATGTGACCTCGCACATGACAATAAATTGCATGCAATTAAACCAAGCTTAGGAGTCTGGACCTCTAGTTCCTAACGGTCTCGTCTTACAGGTAATACTTTTTAGTCGACTGCGTATTCGACGCAGTCATTTGACGCATGAATATATTTTACGTTGTGGTGTTGCTCCAGAATTTTTTTCTTTTTTGGAGACCCTTTATCTGTTCATTTTCTTGTCGATTGTCCCGCTGTGGCTCGGCATCGACAACGATACAGCTTCCTGAAGCCCTGCACTTGCTCCCTGGTGACGACACTCGTTTTCTTCATGGACAGCTGCTATTTTTAGAAGAGCTTCATGTTTTGCATGCAATTTAATTTTAACTCATGTGTGGGTGTTTTTCTTATATTTTAATTATCTTATTCCTAATTTTAGTATTGTGGCTCTCGTCTTTGGTTTGTTTATTTGATGAAGTCAGATCTTAGTATGGGTGTAAATAGATCTCGCCGTTGGCGCACCCACAAAATCAATAACTCTAACTCTCTCAGACATATACACACTTATATAACATGCGGGGTGATTAATGAGTATGGGAACAAATTTCGGGAGATGATTATACAAGTAAAAACGGAACAAAATGTCCGATCAATCTACAGTATGTTTGTCAATGAGTAGTTCAGAAGTAAGGCTTCCAAAACCACATTGTCAGTATAGTAACGGTACCTAACACTGAAAGTTCGCTGTTCTTCACCCATCAATACCAATAGTTGTCATCTACAAAAGCATTTTATAAACCTTTGACTGCATCTACTTAGCCACACATACCACTAATAATAAAAGCAGTAGCATAATGTATCCTTTTATTTATGATTAGTTTTGATTGCGCCATTTTGTTTAAATATAATTAAATTATTTTCATTCTATTTTAACAAAAAAAATATAGTTCTAAATATTGTAAATTTAAAAGTCATCAAAATTTGGCTTTCATTTAAAAAATTGAAACAATGTTAAATTTTGGGTACCGAAAACCTTTATGTTAAGATATGTAACGTGAAATGCAATCACAGTAGACAATTAAGTATGCTTTATTCTCATCGACTTCGTATATGCTATTTGAAAGTTTACAAAAATTAAACTTAAACATATGTTCCAAATAAACATGTCAATCTGGGAATTGCTGTCTCGTACAACTAAACCAACCTTACGCAAAAACTCATCCAGATGAGTCATATTTTTCTAAAGTGAAAAAATGGTCCCTGTGTTGTTTACCTATGCAACTAATATGAACCACGTTTCTAGACTCCAAATAAGTTGAACATTTTTTCTATTTTACGTCCCACGGTTATGCCGGTTAGGCTGAAGGAGACGGTCCATATAAGTTGAATTTTGGCTTGATCTAAATAGCTCTAAACATTTAACACAAATGGAGATTTGATTTGATAAAACTTTTCCGCAGAATGAATTTAGTACAAAATATAGCAATATCTGTGTCAGACTCCTTCTTTTGAACAATAAAATAGATATTGCACATTAGAGCACCAGTTGCATTCTAGATAGCCGTACTATTTATTCGATCATCATTATCAGTTATTTCTTCCTTATTGCTGTCCGTTGTAGGTGCTTTTTGCAATCTATAGCCTTTGAATCTAGAATGAAAGACCAAACACTCGAAATCTATTAGTTTCTCTCCTGCAAAGGTAAATCATACTCGTGACATGCTAAATATATATATATATCAGATTTCATCCTACCATTGTTCGAAAAATCTGTACCACATGGTTTAGATGCAGATTCAGAAACTTTCTTAGATTGGTGCTAATAACCTACCTTTGCGTCCGTAGAATAAAATAGGCAAAACTGTGTTCTTATACAGTTGATTGATGTTTAACTTCGTTCATTGCTTCTGATAATAACATTATTTTGCTCTTAAAATATTCTAATATGTTTCAATAACAAATATTATCTATTAACTTACTTGATAGATTTATGTCGATATTATCAAATATTTATTGTAATTGCATGTGTTTCAGACATATCACTACGTAACGTTGCTTATTGCTACAAGATCTTTCGTGATCAATTTATGTACTTCTAGGAAACAGCGTGTATAGCTAAACGGTTAGCGTACATGCCTTTGTCGGTGACCCGGTTCGATTACCTTCGGTAGCTCACCTGCTTTGGATCCCACGTTAAGCTGTAAGTCCAGGCTTCATATAGCCTAGCTGCTGAAGAGACGCTAAACTAAAATCAATTTTAAAAATAACATGCATGCAAAACAAACAAAAACTTTCTTCAGAAGTTATCTGTAACTTTTTTAAAATATTGTTTTCATTTCAAATGTTAATTCTTTGTTCTTATAAGTGTTAATCCTGTTCTTTCAGAATCATTCGATTTGGGGTATAAAATTAGAAGAAATTGATCCGAAGTTGCATTACTTCATATGGCAAGATTATTTGGTTTTTGCCTTATTTTTGATAGCATCAGGAGCAATAGGATTATACTATGGATTTACTAAAGGACATATGACAGCAGTTGAGTACCTGATGGGGTCGCGGAATATGAATGTAATCCCTATTGCAGTTTCAAGCACTGCCACGTAAGATACTGTTCTTTGTTATGCTCTTTGTTATATATAGAGTGCGTTTCATGGATCTTAGATTCAAAGAGGTCTCGATATATAAAAGTGCATGTACAGTTAAAAACAATATTAAGTTTTGGTTGGAGATATCAGTCTTATACCCCAACCTTTACTTATATTGTTTCTGATTGTACAGCAACATGCAAGAAAAATGACGCTTACACTGTAATTCACAGTTTGACAAATTAACTTGTCTTCTTTTGTATTCGTATTTCTTGAAGATATTAACAAAAGGAAATATTCCGACAATCATAGTTTTAATATTAGGTAACATTTAAAAAAAACAAGCGAAATGCCTTATGTGACAAGCTTTCGTCTATAATCAGCATTTGAAAAGAAAATAAGTATTACAGCTGCAGCAATATCTACTAGTTAACCTCTACAGTCCCAGTGTTCCCAATTGAGTACATATTTCTTTTTTCATTAGTTCTCATTCATAAATATACGTACACCGTACTGTTCGGTCTTACTCTATTTCGACACATTTGTTGTATCGCTTCTGAAGTTATTTTCTTCAGTGGTTGGGAATGGTTGACGTCTCGTATCAATATGGAAATAAATTTATTGTTTGGGAATAATGTATTATTCATTTTCAATAAATTTGTTTGGTAATAGTGTACAAATTTCCCGTGTGCTAATTCAAAATATAATTCATTGACTGTTTCAATATACCAGAAAAATAGAGACATTGAATTTAGTAAATTTTATTTGTTGAGGTTTCCATATTACAGGGCATATCTGTCTGATAATTTACATACAATATCTTAGATCAATTTCCATCAAATGCAGTCTGCAACCGGAAGAAATTATACAATACATAGAAGATAGGATCTAGAACTATCAGTAGAGGACCTGGGCAGGAATTTCGACCAGAAACTGAAGAAAAAAATCTGGTAATATTGAAGTAGAAGAAAATGACTAACCAGTTGTCAGTCCAGAGAAAATAGAGAAAAGAATAACTGGATTTTACACAGGAGACTGTAAATCTGCTGACATCTCGAAAAAAGATACATTGGATTTGTTGGAATTCATATCAACTATTGCGCATCTTCTCCCTCTAATGCCTCTAATGCCTATCTTTTCCCTCTAATGCCGTATCTCCAACGGTAGGCAGACCACGATGAAGTTCAGCAGTGGGGTACTACAGAAAGGTAAACACCTGTGATGCCAGTAACAGGTAGCAGATACGGTGGAATAGAGCATTGACCCGAAGATGTAAAGGGAGAGATACAAGATCGGTGACGCTTTTAAGGTTGTTCAGGGAGACCACGAGTAATATCCAAAAAAATGTAACTTGTTTCTGTGCCTTGGAAACAGAAGATACTTCGAAAATTTCCATGTAAAGTAAAATAGTTCCTTCTTACATGCATGCCACATTCTCTTAGAGTATATTATACATATAATTTTATTTCTAATCTTGTTCAGGGAGATCAAAATTTAAAACAATAATAATATTATTATTCTTTGCTTCGAAAAAAAGGATTGTTACCAAAATCATGTTTTAAAGTAACTAAACTGTTTCACAAATGAATGTTTTAGCGATTTGTAATCAGTTATAATTAGAATAAGAAATTAGAATTTGTTTAAAGTAATTCAAAATAAAATCACATTAAATTATATTACTTGTTACTACACTTGTATTGAGATCTAAAGTACTCAAATGAGCACTAAGCAATAAAATCTATCCGAAAGGAAATTTTTCACAAATGATGTGTTTTTCTGTTTATTCTATCCCAGAACACACGAAATGTTAGCAAAAATAATTTTTTCATCGTTCGAAAAACATTCGGGACTGTAGAGGTTAAAGATAAACATGGATACTTCACTCTGAAAAAGAAGGCTTCCGTAGATTCAGATACACATCTTCTGAAGTGTTTTCGCCACGATATTATTAAAGATATTACCTGTAGCATCAAAGTATTACAATAATGCCAAAAAATCTTCCGTCTGTATTAAACATAACAAGTTTGAACAAAAGCGAATTCTTCAATTCAGTTCCTGTAGTGGACAACCTTAGCAATTAACTTGGGCGCGCGTTGTTTAACGGAATCAAACCACTAGGATATTTAGTGGTAATGGTGATTTTAACGGTGGTAATTCATATTTCATACATGGAATTACTTTGCATGATTATTTTTACCGTCATCAGCAGAGTTTATTTGAATGTAAACAAACATTGAGTTGTGTATATATAAAGTAGACAAGGTGAAGGGCCTATCCAAATATGGAAATGATAAACTTTCCTCAAGATCTCTGTATTCCACTAAGCAATAATTTCGTCTTAAAATAATTTCTTGCTGGTTATTTAACTTAGATTAAGGAATAAGAAAATGTGAAGAATTGATAACCAAAGAAAAACAATATAGCTATAGCTTCAGAATCTTACATGAATTATTTGTCTCTTTAAGCTGTATCGTTTTATTCTGTTCTGTTAGAGGATATGAAAAGTATACAGATAACAGCGAATTAGCAAAACTTCTAATAGTGAACTATCCGTGCATAGTATTAAGCATAGTGTGAAGTACTAATACTTTTTTCGGCAATGCCAGTCAGAACATGAGGTGGAGATTTTTTTTCTAAATTGAAAATAATAAAGTTCTGATGAGCTTTATATTAGAAGTAACAACCTGTTCAGACTTAATAGTGGTGGATTACTAATTATAAAGCTTTCGAGACTGCATATGATATTTTGTAGACACATACAGCTACATTAATACATTAACTGACATCGAGAACTTTATCTCTACTAAAATTCTTAATACTAACTGGGGTGGTACAGTCACAGAGAGACGTATTTTTAAAGAAAGAAAGAAAAAAAACTCATCAAGAGAAAGAAAAGGAAGTTGCTCCTTAATTTGATTTGGTCTATATTTTATGGTGTGTTCTAATAGCTATGGGCTGACTATCACGATTGGGAAATGACGTCATTCAGTGACCACAAACACTCAAAAAGGATTAAGAAAGGAAGCTGCCTGAGTCTAATGAAGAAGCCTGGGCTTGCTACTAAGGTTCCATTTCAGCATTTGACTAGTGTTACTGAAAACAAAGGATAAACTCCAATCAAGACGACCGCTTTAAAAAAGATTTACTACCTTCCTGATCGAGTGTTTCCACTGGAATCAAATCTGACAGAGAGATTGTTCTCACGAAAGTCGACAGTGTTAATCAATCAAGTTTGGAATAACTATGACATATTAAGGCACGAAAACTAAATATTGACAGAATGAAGAGACCACAAGGCCGTCACACAATAACATGCCACAAGTTTCATAAAGTCTTATTTTAAGCATAGGATTCAAAATCACTTTATCAGTGATCTCGAAAACTTTGCTGATTCGGAACATCCGAATTTTCTGTCGCGAAATTTCAGTTCTGGATCCAAGATCCGGATCGAATATCCAAAATTTAGGATTCGGATCCGGATCCAAAAAGATCTGGGTAGCCATCCCTAGTTTAAACAGTGCGGGACTAGAAAGATGCACTTCCAATTCAGTTTCCCTACCTGACAATTCTTCTATTTAAACCGTCTACAGTATGTATAAATTTGACCTTAAAAGTTAGGCCATCTTGCATATTTAATTAGGCGTACAGTAATACTCAATTAAAATGAAATATTGGATATACAGTAATTATTTTTGCCTCTTTTACAGATTCGTTAGTGGTATGGGGGTTGTTGGTATTCCAGCAGAAGTATATTTATATGGAATGTTTCTTATTTACAATGGAATTTCTATTATCATATCGGGAATTGCTATTCATTTTCTATATCTTCCTGTATTTTACTCCTTACAGACTATATCATTTTATGAGGTGAGTTACGTTTCATTACTACCACAAATATTTTTCAGTAAAAGAAATGGTTATATAAAATGTTTCTAATGCTAATCATCATTAGCATATAACAATGTTTTTAATGAAAACTTGAGACAAAGAGAGGATAATAGATACTGGAACTTTGAGACGTTGAGTGGAAGAACTGTTACATAGAGTGTATTGAATGAATACTTTCGAAGAAGAAGCCTGATGATTCTACTGACAAGCAATTCAGAAACTAAATGAAGCCAAATAAATCGAGAGTGTTAATTACAAATGTGGAAAGTACTTGTCGGTAGTCGTTTTATTTCTGAAGAAAAGTCCATTAGAGATTAAAAATATATATCATAAGAAACAGCAAAATGTATGCAAAACCCACTTTCGCTACACATCGCTCTCGAGAACAAAATCTTTAAATTATTATTACGAGTACTTTAGGTTATGCATGAAATTAGGTAATGAAGGAGTACGGATTGTAGCCAGCTCTCCCACGCTTTTTTCTTACTTATGCTGATAAATTGAAACACAGCTTAACTAAACGGCGTATTATCGTCCTCTCAAACACAGCATTTGCTCTAATTAATTCTTGTTCTGGCAGAGTATGAGCAAACTAAATGTTTATTATAAAGTGTTATTGTATCTTTTTTTAACATCAGTAAATTTTTGTTTATCGTTAACAGAAAGTTAAAAATGTATTTTTTTTTCTGAGGATGTTAATGAATGATTCAAAGAACTAATTCTGTTGACTCTTGTATGATTACTTTGAAACTAATACCTTGCTATTCACACCAGTAAAAAGATATATAAATTAATGCGAACAGGTTCTCCGATGATTCACCAAAATAATTAAAATATACGCTGTCAATATGAGATTCACATCTTGTGGCGGTATTTCTGATGCATTCCGCTACTTTATTATTAAAATATAAGTGGGTGGGCAAGTGATAATACAGTGCTTTTGTTTCAGTGGTTAGGAACATTGATGTCTTAATAGCCTTGCACTATTGTTCACCTTGTGGTTCCCCCCAGCAAAAAACCAACTGGATTCACCATGCAATATACCGCCTTTATTGCATACCGGACCCGCGCACAGATACACCTAGTGGCAGCCACGAAGTTAACCTGTCACAACCATCACTTCCAACCCATTTACCCAGAATTCGGGGACTAAAATGTGCTCGTGTAACTCAGTGTAAGGGCACTATATTAAGCTGTATTTACAACGTTAACACTAAGTATTTAAATACACTTATGAATGAAACATAGAGTTACTAGTTTACTTAAAACGCTTCATTTTCATGCATATAGGAGATTAAAGAAAACTCAAGATATCATGCATATCTAGAAAATTATATATATATATAGATATATAATTCAACTAAACATTGTTAACACTTGTGTAATTATTAGTATTCTAATCGCACGATTATATCTTTACCGTAGGCCCTGTTTTCAATTTTCCGCGATTCGCGATTAAGCAAACATCCTCTTAGAGGTAAAAACCCTTTAAGTTTTACTTATCTGTCCAGTTGTCCATGTCCAACCTATTTTTAGGTAAGGGATGTTGCACTGTTAGTAACCTTCATGGTATTCGATGAATTTCACTTTGAATCCACTGTTCATTGGAAATACTATTCTGAAGAACCTCCTTCATCGATACCTTTACGATATTTTTACCAGCTTCTTTTACCGGCGTTCCTCTTCGAATGAATCCACTGTGGCCAGTCCCTTCTTCTCCGATGCTCTCAGCCACCAACGCCACACAATGGATAACGTAATAGTTAAAAATAACCATGGAAGCACTGTGGTTAGGAATGCAGAGGGAGTAAATTTTATAACCATATTTGTAGAAGCGAAAGGAGTTCTGCGTCGCAAAGTCGCACACATACATATACACTTTTGTCTGTTTGCGAAGAGAAATTTCTCAGAGCTGCCTTTGTATGAGGTTTACTTAGAAAGTTATTATTATTTTTTTAACTAATAATAAATGAGTTATCCTTTAATGTTATAATTTTCGTTTCGAAAAGAGTGATCTCCATTTACATATCTAGACTCTCATTTTAGCAATTGAGAACTGATCTACGCCATGTGTGTGAAACTTGTCTGTGACATATGTTTTATAGTCAGTAGCAATATAGGATAACTCAATTTTTATCTCCAAAGAACTATGTACTGTTCCAGTAAAGTGAACCTGTACAGTTGGCATCACCATTATAAATCTGCACAGTTGTTATGTCAGTACCATTTCGTATTTATGTTGATATTTAAGTTTAATTTATTTATTTACTTTCATGTTTTAGTTGTTTCAAGTTTGCTGTAATATTAATCCAGTTTATAAGAATGAACTTCTAATTTGTTTTCTAGTTATAATAGTGTTTTTCAAGCATTAGGTGATATGTATAAATTCTGCACCTGAATACGAAAAAGAGATAGCAAGTTAATATTAAATATCGTATACACAAAATGGTTGATGAGATGCCACGTGATGACGGCGGATGGATAGCAACTTATGTAGCTCACAATTACATTTATCAATTAATCAGTGTGTCTAAGATATTATAATCTCAATTTTATATCGAGTGTAAAAACTAGTGCTGAAAATCATAATTAGTGGGAAAATAGCGGCAGAAAAATCATCCAAGCTAACTCACAGACAATTAAAACATTACGTGTTCGGTGAGGTCGGTGGATTTTTTCTAGACTGTTCCAGCTCAAGCCAATATTGGAGAGAGGGTTCTTATATTTTCTCTAATAAGTGTTTGAGTTAGTTATCATTACTAATTTTCACTTGTGTATATAGTTTTTATCTTAAAGTGGTTACATTGTTATGGTTTACATAAAACTTAAAATAGAAATAGAAAATGATTAACGAAACGGAAGTTGAATATGAAGAATCTACAATACAATCAGATAATAATTTTACCTTGTTCAGGAGGTGAATCCTCCTGAATACAAAATGTTTCCCCCCCTCAAAAAATGAATCTGCACAAAATTTTAATGGAATAATAAGACTAATAGGAATCTTCAGTTTTAAGTCTAACAGCTAAATCAACAGTTTTTCCGACATAGAATGTTTGCGTTTCACTTGTGGTACCGGGACGCCTTCTAGTGTAATTGGAGAATATGAACCTGCTTTAGTGCTACAGTACTAAAACTGGAGCTGTCACTAGACATTTAATTCGCTAGTATAGTTCTCTTCACCAGTACGTATAACTGGGAAATATCCTTAGTCTATCGGGCAACATGCATATCTCATTAACTTTATTGAGATTTGGATGTGAGAAACCGCCCTATTCCGGAAATCCAGAACTGATCTAACGACGGAGCTCATTGTGTGATAATTTCTTCAAATAATAAACTAGAAGAAAGATTTATTGGGATACTTTATGAATCACACGCGCCCTGATTATTCGCATTCAGCAACTAATGCTCAAATTTTAATCTAAAATTCCAATGATATGACAGTAATGATGGTATATTATCATATACAGGAATGGAGTCATAAGGTTTTAAGTACCACTGTAGTAACGCTTATGATCAACACTAAAGAGGAGCACTACGTTGAACTCCTTCACAAAACACACGTACTGTATGTATTTTCATAATCTACAAATGCGTCGCGTTGGTACTCCGAAATATATTACTTACAATGTCACTGAACAGTTAGTCTATTCGCTAGTTCAGTGAGGATATTAATTTCGTCGTTTGAATAAAGGATGTATTAGTACTTGAAGTCAGTTCTTCAACTGATGGTTTTGTTCTCGGGTGAAGTGGAAATCTCCCAAGAAGGAAGGTTTACGAAGTGCCATGATTTGAACTTCAAAAATGCAAGCGCTTCCGCTTGTCTTGTAAGTATTGTGTTTATTTTTTTTTACTTTTAAAGGGTGTACTTGATAACTTATGTATCTTAAGTTATGCTGTTAAGGTTAATGATTCTCATTTGACAGTCATAACATGAACAGCAATATGTCATTTTATGTTCTCCTGGCAAGAGCGTAGTGGGCAAAATGTTTGTATCTATTTTGTGTTAGTTTAAGTACAAATAATAATCCTTGTTCCAAACCAGGCATTATTGTATACCGATATGTTATGAATATACGTTAACCATGAAGATTGGCTATCCTTGATTACTGTTGCGAACTCAACAAACGTTTTACTAATGAGATTAATCGGCACAATTGCGAATTTAAAATGCAAATTCTTAATGAAAACAATTTACTCTCTTGGGTTTAAACCACATTCTTATTGTCTTGAACTCAGAAATTGATAAATAAGAAAAATAATAGTTTGACTTATTAAATCTAGATTTTCATTAAATGACAAACCTCTTTTCTAAAAATTAAATTTATTATTGCTATCATATAAATTTAGTGATAGGTAATAAATATATAAATTTGAATTACTGTACATTTCAGTATCTTGAAAAACGTTTTAATAAGACAGTGCGCATTTTGACATCTGGACTTTCTCTCATATGTCTGGTGAGTAGCGTTATATATTATCAGATTACATATTATTTATTATATATTATCAGATGGTCTAAAACGAATTATGGAGTTATTGGTCAAAATCTCATATTACATGTGTCACAGGTGGCCAGGTCTAGCGACATTTGAAAACTGACAGTTGGAGCTATAAGATGTGCAAAATATGTTGAAATTCTTATAATCAGACGTAAAGTATTGCATTATGAAGATTAGTGAACTTCACACAATACTGTGCTTCATTTTACACTCTCAATAATGGTGCAAATGCAACATAGGGTCGTGAAAAACTTGTTCTCTTTACGGACAAGATGCTTTATCAAAAGTAAAAGCCAAAAAATGACGGAAATTTGAATATCCAAGATACTTCTTGTACTACACAACCAATCAGAAAAAGTGGATAATATTTTCATAAAGCTATCGTATACCAGAAAAAATTTGAAAGGTCATTGAGGAAAATGTTGCTTATGTTTTTTCGTATCGATATTTTCAGATCACACTAAATGTATTCTCCAAAGGCTTCATATTTATTAGACTATATATATGCCGCTAAATTTTTAGCAGGAGAAAATTGAAGGAGCCGTTACTGCCGCAAAACTAATATCGCACAATACATTTATTTTTATGATTATAATCTTTAAAATTGAACTTATATTAGTTTCTAATAAAACATCTGAAGCTCACAATAAAGTGTTTATCGAACGGAGAACGAGATATAACGAAAGTTCTATACCAAAACAAATATAAGTTTGTATTTATTTCTTGATTTATAGTTTTTTGCCAGCTTGAATTTAGGTAAACCGTAAAACAGACAGGATATGACGTATTACTTTTAGAAACTTGGAAAAGTGGTTATTCAACTAATGAATCCCTCCTAATATATTGAGTTGATTAATTTACACTTGCTAGCCAAGAATGAAATGTCATTTCGTAAACCATTAAAGAAACTCGTCCTGGCCTGAATGTAGAACTCATAAGTAGCGAGTGTTCTAAAGACATTTTTAAATGGTAGACTCCACTACAGTTAGACAAAGGTGATATTTGAATTTAAAATTCACAGAAGGTAAAAAAACGTAAATATCTATTCCCTCTAAAAAGTTCGCATTTATTAAAATGTATTCTTCCCAAAAACTACGATGTTTTTACATCTGTACGTGTAATATGAGATCGCTACGTTTAACATGAGTACACCTTGTCTATTCACTGTTACTGGATGCTTGCGAACAAGTTTGGGTTGCATTTCATGGAGTTTAGGATTATAAACTACTTCATTGATGCTTTATCTCGATACGAAAGACATGTTGAATGTGCACCCACCATAACAGCAGCAGAACCTTCTGAAATAGGGAGTTGGTTTGTGATATTGTTGAACCCACTATTGTCCTGACCAGTTACAATTCCATACGATGGACATATTTAATAAAAAAAATTACAATCCTTTTCAGGAAATCTTCCTAGTTATTCCATACACTTAAATAATTTCAGAGCTTCAAAAAGCAATACCTATTGGTCGGTGTCAAATCATAAGGTGCCTTTGATCCCAACTGTTTTCACCTCACCGTTTGCACTTTGCTATCGAACGACAGGGAAACCGTATATGCTTAGCTCCTTTGTATGCACGAGTACTTTTCTGAGGATCTGCTTTTACAGTGTTCCTGAGGAAGTCTTACGAGCATGATGCTTATCGGTGCTATGGAATTCATTTCGCGATGTTATGTCATCGAAACAAAATTCAACAAACCCAAGGGACTACAATAGGTTGCTTCGCCGTTCCTGGCGCAAATAGACTGTTAACGTTTTCATTACGGTTTGCTGGACAAAATGTCCAAGTTATAATTAGCAAAGAAATATCACTTGTAATTGATGTTATGTTTGTTCATTTTCGTTCGACTCTGCGCAACACGACACTACCATAGGACTATCTGAGTACCCCAACATGTTTTCTGTACGTATTTACGTTTATGAAGTTGAACGCGGTACCTTTGTTTATCATCATATTGTGTTACTAAGGTGAGCTTTCTTTCAGACGTGCAAACGGACATTTAATCTCTCGAACAAATATTTGTACAAATTCAGTATGGCATTCGCATTTTATTCTAACGTTAAAATGAGAGCTGAGCGTAAGGTGGAAAAGTATTTCACTTCTGTGAATCTGAGGGCATTAATATGTTTTCTGAGTTAAATGTCATTTAAATACTTGAAACTATCCTCACTATTTATCAGAAAAGAGTAAACATTTTACCTACTACAGGAAATTGTTCGTTTTATATCCGACCATTTTATACGGGTACTCACTTTAAGAGATACAGCACCACCACCACCAATCATGTTCTATTGAACCCAGAAGATTGTGGACTATCACACGGCATCATGGTTTCCATTTCAGCAAGCCCGGACATGGGAATTCTGTCCCACTCCTTCCTGTGTGATTTCCATAGATTATCCAGGGTGCACGGCCGTCAATGTTGAAGCCATCGTTTCACCAGTTCAAATGTGCAAATATACATCAGACTGGCATCTGGGCTTTTCATAGGAATGTCTTCAAACGGCATTACACGAATTTCTAATTCTGTGCCATTAACTGATGCAAACGTAGTGATGCTCTGGCAGTATGACTCGAAGCCCTGTCTATATAAGATAGCACCTGGTGAGCATCCATTCCATATAATGTTGGGATGTCTCTCCTACAGATAGGTGTCAAAATGGATTCTTAGCAATATCTTGCATTCTCTTTCACGTTTCTGTTCACCTTGCACATCAGAAATTTACCCTCATATCGAAATCCCGTAACAACAATAAATACACAAGGAAACTTTTCCTGCACTAACGAACAAAATTTTGTTTCCCTTGCCGTCAATGTCACAGTATGTGATCGACCGAATGTGACAACCAGCAGTTATGTGGACATACGATTCATCTATTATGTCCCATTTGGAAACTGCCAGGTACTTTTCACAGAGTTTCCTGCAGTTCGTATTACGTTCGGAAATGTGGCGGATAGCAGGTGGTGTACATTGGCCTTCCGCACACACATCACCCCGAGAGGCTTGCAAATTATTTTGTTCACAGTTAACGATGCAATATGGAAATTGTGTCCCATTTCACGTTACGTCTTGGATTTTCTTCGCACGCCAATCGACGGATACCCCTTATCACTACAGCTGTTATTTTGCTTTCAGCCTTTCTCCGGGTGGTTTTCGTGGATGAATATTTCTCAAAGGGAGCTTGTTGTATGTAACGGGCGATAATAGCTTTTGCAGTAGTCACTGCGAATGTTAACCCATTTTGTCGACAATGTTTCACAATGTATATATACGAAAACTGCATGGAAAATGGGCATTACGTAACGTTTCCCGTTTGATAACACTCACGGACCTACAAGGGCAGACACATCACTGCTCTCGCCAGAAAACCCATAGTTCAAGCATGATATACCAGGTAGCAGCACCGAATCGAAAATGATCGAATGTACAGCGAACAACGTTCTGTATTTAATAAGGTATACAATAGCTCTAAATTCTGAAAACAAGTTAAAGTTAATTTCATGATAATTAAACTGCTCCTAATACTGAGATTTGTAGTGCGGTAAAAATGAATTCGTTCTTATCTTAAAGGATATTTTTCTATTTAATGGTACTCACGAATTCGACTTCTGGTGTATATGCGATCACTTGCTAAACGAAATAACATTTTATAATTGTTGCGTTCAGTTTACAAGGGAATCAAATTCATTTTTTGTCATTTGGAGTATTATTCATCTTTAAGATCTTTTCCAGCTGCCCTTTCGAAGCTTAAAAGCTCATGTCCAGATATTGTAAATAACTTTTATAGTGTGAGAAACAATTTTAAGCATTCCCTGTACTTATGTGTATCGTATAGAACTGAAATTTATTTTTCTGACAACTTGGTAATTGGACTTCATTCTCTTGTGCTGTGAACCAGTGTGCGGAATCCTGAGGAGGATGAAGAGGAATTTCCCAACTTAATATTTTTGTAAGAAACCTCTGCTTCACTAAATATCAACTGGGGTGTATAAATTGATATATTTATCAGAACCTTACAAATTAATTTAATTGCAGTAACTCATATATTGGGTTAACGAATATACGTATGTTGTACATATTGAACTAAATAATTGGTGAACTAGTGGTCAATGGTATTGCTAATCTTACATAACTTAGTAATTAAGCATCTTACATATGAACCCTTCATTTAGATACGTTCCAGTGTAAAGACGTCTTTCAATTTTTTTACATTGTTTGCCCTCTACTTCGATTTTTTCATATCGTACCCTCTTGTGAATGCCCCAATTGTGGATCTGCTTATTACGTAGCAATGTACCTAAAACCATTGACTCTTAGTTCATCATTCTTATCACACAACGTAGGTCGCCTGTAATATTCAGATTGGAATATTACTTGAGGAAATTACTGCATCTATAAGAACACAATTTCAAATCGCCTAAATAAGCAAGCATATTAGCAAATTTAATATTTCTTTTTTTTATATATTCTAGCTATTATGGATTTCAGTTAATACGTATGCATCAGCTTTAATATTCAACCAAGGTAAGAAAAAATATTGTCTGTGAATATTAAAGAAATAATAAAAAAATGATAGTTAATGTTTAAAACTACAACAGTTTCTTGTATATGTATTTGCATTTCTTATAGAGACTTCGTCTGAACACTAAGTTTTAACACCTCGTAAGGAAATATTCGTGAAATGTTCTCGTTCTTTCTACTCCATTTCTCTAGATTAAATATCTAAACTATTTTATTATTTTACATATTATTTTATTTTAACTTTTAATAAAGTCTAATTACAAAATTTCTTGTCCCTTACTTTATGATATTCCGAGATATAGACATAATATTATAATAATTGTAATCCCTCTCCTTATCTTCTCTCCCATTTTTAACTTAATTAATGCAACAAAGATTCCAGATACCGAGATAAGCAAGAAAGGTCGTATGAACATAGTCCTACTCCATATTGGCATTGTGCCAGTGTTAGCGAGTGCCGAAAACCTAAGAACAGTGAATTCGAAACGGTAGATTTCATGTGCAGAGAGAGAGAGAGACACACAAACGGACGTTCGTCAGACACATCACAGTAGATGTTTATAGTGCCTGCTATTGACATATATGCATGCATGACAATCCCGGACAATAGGTTGCCGAACCTGTTCAAAAATACATTGGTCATGGAACAGTTGTACAGACGTTATGCATACGCTGTTCGAAGTCGCTGGTATCATTGACTAGTGCATACACCACACTTTTAATTTGCCCCACAGATAAAATTCCATTGGATTCAGATTCTAGACCAATCAGTATAATGCAATGGATCGAAGTCTTGGAAAGTTCTTGACCAACTACCGGCGGATATTCACACTAAAGTGCGCGGAAGTTTTACCATGTATATACAATATCTTACTACGAATCGCTAGGGGAATGTTTTGCAGTATTTGGGGGAGTGTATCCTACAGAAAGGTCAAATACTTCGCTCCATTTAGTCTTTGGGATAGCATATATGAGCCAATTAGTGGATCATGGACACGGAATCAATGTACAGCATTCATTGATTCCAAACAAATGTTGATGATGAGTGACAACTGTATCGTGGGAACGTAAATCTACCTGCGCGTGTGTGTTAGAGATGTTGGCGATACTATCCGTTGAAAATATGACCTCGTCAGTGAACAGTACCGATGTCTCAAACAGCATGAGGGTAGTGGTCTGTTGAATAGAACACTGGCAAATGTTTCACGTGGTTAAAAATCCGCTTTTGTGACTAACATACATTTCACAGATAAGTTCTGTCGTACCCGTACCTGATTCATTGTCCAGTACGGTGCATCGAATTTCCACTTTTTTTGAAAACAGCTTACCCTTAGCGAATTTTTTTTTGCGAAATGGTCTCTATATGTCATATAGAAAATCGTAGGTCGATTAGTTAATTTCTTTAGGTGCCACTAATGGGCTAAAGTTTAAAAAAATGTTAAGAAATACATTTTTTAAAACAATTTATACATATTTACTTTTACGAAAACATTTTACCCATAGTAGTTATTTTCGGCAGAAATGTACATATTTCACGTGAAAAAAATCAGCTTGATCGGTCAAGCTCTTGAGGTGCTACCGGCTACTTAAAATTTGGACAAAAACCCCCAAAAATACATTTTATTCAGTGTTTTGTAAAAAGAAATCGAGTTTTCGTTTTTTATAAACAGCTAATTAGGTAAGAAATGGGGCAATCAAGGAAAATAAACAGACTTTACAGTAGATTGAATGTGATCAAATGAGGCACATACCGGTAGTTGTCCAGCTTATGGTCGTAGCTCGAAAAAAATAACAAGTAATTATTTTTGTAGAAAGACTCCTTTCGATAATACACCTGCACTACATAGAATGAAGTCGCCCAAAAGCTGGTTTGTCGTAAAATTAAAAGTGGAGTAGCATCGAGAGAAAATAAGAAGTGAATCCTTGTTAGTGTGTCTGGAGATGAGATTAAAAGTGATTTTGCGCTGCTTTCTAGACAGAAAAAGTTGTGTTTAATGTGGAAACTGTTTACGTTGCTGATTGTGTTTAAGTGAAAATACGTGTGTATTTGTGTGCGTTTTTGAAGGATTACGTCCTACTAGTGCTTGTCGGCAGCCATTGAATGTGTCAGTTTGTCATTCCAATGGCGCGACAAGTTTGTTGAGATCTTGCGTTGACAAAAGTGTCTAACTGTTCAAAATTGGTTTCGGTAAATAAAGTATCAAGTGTCTGTAAAGATGTCAGCTAAGAAAAAGTCAGGTTTAACTGGAAGGAACTTTGTCCATAATGTAATTGGATCCCCTGCGGAATTTACTTTTAGTCAGCTTCCAACAATCGCTGGTGTTCTTAAGCAATTCTCGTGGGAAAGAGAGAACACAAAATGGGAAGCAGCATCTCAGAAGGACCCATCTACTAAAGTGCTAGCTCATTCAGTGGGAAGGAAAGTAACTCAAATTTGGTGAAATGCATCAATGGCGCAGCTATTTTGAGCGAGCAACGGGATATAGCGTTGATTTCACATTATCAAAAAAAAGGTCCTTCAGCTGCAAAATTTCAAGAACAAACCCGTTTGTTTTTTCCAAAGTTGCAGAATTCCAGGAGTTCGCCAACAAAACTTTGTTTGATACCGGTATCGCTTCTTACAAATGCATCGATCCGGTTCCTTACACTTCTGCGAGAGAGAGGAAAGTGCCTAAATTGAGGGTTTAATTTTTAATTGACCAGAGAACCACCCGACAGATGGGTATGGCAGGACTTTATAGAAAGGAGACACTGAACGTGTCAAACATTTATTGCAAAAAAATTGAGGTCAGAAAAATCAACCAAAGCCCAACGAAATTAGTAGTTCCAGAAGACAAAACGATAGTGTCCCCTTACAAAATGAATCGTGAGAAGAGTCAGTTTACACTGTCGAGTTTGTTCCTGCACTTAAAAGAAAGAAGACTAGCCCTTCTAAACAAATGATAGTTAGATTGCCGACATTCTCCAATGCAGTATATAGATGTAATATATCAGACCGCAATTATCACTTCGTCGCTTTTGGTACATATCGGACTGGTTACCCCAGTTCATAAGCAGAAGGTGATCGACAAAAGCAGCATTCGGAGAGAGAAGAAATCCTTAGCAAACGTCATCGTTGTTGAGGCGAGTACATCGCTTGAATCGACCAAAGTAAAAGCGTTATACTTCGACGGAAGAAAGAATCAGACTCTTACCCTTGAGACTACAGACGGCATCAACCAAACAATAATGAAAAAAGAAGATCACTACGTACCGCTACAGGAGCCAGGATCGAACTATCTTGGCCACGGCTCTCCTTCATCTGGAAGAGGAGAGAGCATACGGGCTGCCATCACAAAGTTCTTTGTTCTTCAAAATATCCCCCTGTCCGATCTGTTTTTTGGATTGTGATGTTACTGCTACCAACACTGGTTGGAAGAATGGTGCGATGGCATATATTGAAATCTTCATGAACGAACCCCTTCAGAGAATCGTCTATATGATACACACGAATGAGCTCCCATTTCGACCCTTAGATTGAATTTATAGACGACAAGTCTACTGGACCAAATACATTTAGATACCAATAGGATCAGCACTTCCAACCTGCGAAGAGTCCGCCACTCCAGAATTTCAGCCCGTTCCAGTAGACTGAGACCTCAACTTCACTGAGGATGCATTAAGCACGGATCAAAAATATTTGCTGAATATCTGCCAAGCGGTTTCTTCAGGAGAATGCCGCGTTGGTTTAGCTCACATGAATCCTGGTAACGTTCATCAAGGCAGATAGCTAACTACAGCAAATAGAGTCTTATGTTTGTACGTAGGAACAAAAGAACGGACTAATGAACTTAAAACTATCGTCCAGTACATCATGATAGTCTACACGCCAATCTGGTTTGCTGTGATCCGTAATCCATCGTGTGCAAAAGGAACTCGTCATATGTGGCACCTTATCACGATTTCTCGCCACATGGAAGTAAAATAGAGGAAAATTCATCCAGTGATCCGTAGAAATGCGTGGTATGGCCATCCTGAGAACCTACTTCTGTCAATGTTGACTGACCAAGATGCTAAAGTACGAGAACTTGGCTGGAGGACAGTCCTAAAAGCAAGACAAACGACCTAATCTGGTGATCGCGTACTGGTACGAGAATTCGTCGTCCCTGAAATCAACTTAGAAGTGGCAAACTATGTTGATATGATTAATTGCTCAACATGCACGCTGATGGAGGCACCACTGTAAAACACTGGAGCCTGCAGAAGCTAAGAGAAAATGTAAAGACGGCTCCAATGGCTGATGAATCTATTACATCCTTACCCTGTCACACTCGCGCTGTAGAAAGAATGATGAAGTTGGTGTCAGAAGCGGCATCAGCAGTATGTGGGCAAGAAATACGACATAGATTTGTCATAGCAACACTACAATCAAGAAAAAACATATCAGAATTTAATACAAAAAATAATTTCAGGTAAACGAGTAACGATATGAGCTTGCACTACCATATGCAGCATTAGTATAGAGTGGGTGGAACTCGAACTGCAGCCACCTCCTCGTGCTGAGTTCTGGGTTATTTCTATCATTAGTGCTTGGAAATAAGCAAAGTGCTGCAGATGTAAAACAAAATCTTTCGTACCTAATTAACGATCCAGATGAATCACAAACAATGCAACTTAATTTTAAGAAATGAAAAAAGTAGAGACATATTTGTCCATATTTTAAGCCACTGGTGGCTCCTGAATGACTTGACTCATCAAGCTGAAATTTTTTCACGTAAAATATAGACTTTTTACAAAAAAAAAAACACATAGTATAACCATATTTCATAAAAGTACATATTTTAAATTTTTTAAAATAACATTTATTTTTTAACAAAATTTTGAAGATTTCGGCCGTTGGTGGCACCTAAAGATATTGACCAATCGACTTGCAATTTTTTACATGTTATATGGAACCCATTTCGCAAAAAAATATCACTAAGGGTAAGCTGATTTAAAAAAAGTGGAAATTCGATGCACCCTATTGTCCATACCTTCTTACATACGTTTGTCCATAAAAGATGTTTGTACATGACGGGGTAGCCTAGAATGCACATGTGCAAGTAGTACGGTCCCTGTTTCACACATGCATCGATAAATTGCTACAATCATTATGTATGAAAGTTGGCGTTTGTTAGGAAAACGTTTCTGATAGATTTCTATTGCTCCACTCTCATTGTCAGCTTCACGACTGTACACGAATAACGTATAAGTCTGTTTGTCTTTTGAATAATGCACCATGTTTTAGTCGAGCACTGCCAATTTCCTATTCAACAATCGCAGCACAATGATTACACTCTTGTATTGTAGCGTCTGGAATACAAGCGCCACCTATGTATGTGAATCGAGTAACTACGTATTAAAAAAATAGTCTCTAGACTGCCACTTCTAAGTTTATTCATTTTCGATAACTATTGCTTCGAACTCACTGTTAACATGTTTTTGGGACTCGACAACTTTGGTAATTACCCAACAAGCTGTATGTTCATTAACCCTTTTTCGATTTATGGTACATTTTTATACTATGGCGTATTATCATCTTGAGCGCTTATTTAGGTACTATAATAGGTATTTAAGCCGGAATGTTTTTTTGGTTAAGTGAAGAATAGACCAAAGAATACCCCAGATGTGATTTCGAACCGGATGGTCAACTTGGCGGGGCCAAGTGAGAGGAGACGGGCGTGCCTTTTACTTCCTTAAGTCAAATTTCGAAAATTTTTCACGCACTTAGTTTTCAAGATATCAAATCGAAACTTCCCATATGGATTGTGTGTACCTTTGGGTATTTCTAAAATGTTTTTGAAATCCGAAGGTGAAACTTTGGCCAATTTTGATGGGGTGTTTTATTTTTCAGAAGAATTTTCAATTTTTCTGGTTCAGATGTATGATACGGACATTTGAGCGATACCGTTAAAGATAGGTCGTTATACTGAAGGCAATTTGTTTAAACCATGACACTAGGCCAAACAGTAATGACGCAGTAAATTCTTATATATGTACAGGGCCTAAATTCAGATCTTCAGCTATTTTTTCCCGCTCTTTGTTTCCAATATACAAGATTGAAGTCTTGCACATGCATTATATACATAACAATGTATTTTTTACATGTAAAAAAGAGTCAGATCTCTACGTGTTGTTTGGCGAGAATTTGAAAAAGACAATTCACGGAATCTCCCGAATTTTCCAGTTCAGGTGTGTGAAACTGACATACGAATGGTACCCTTGGAAAGGGCTCGTTATACTGAAGAAAATGGTGTTTGAAAGCAGACTCTAGGTGAAATGGTAATGACGTAGTACATTTTTGAAGTATATATATATATATATATATATATATATATATATATATATATATATATATATATATATATATATATATGTGTGTGTGTGGGTGTGGGTGTGGGTGGGTGGGTGTGTGTGGGTGAAAAAAGTGGGTCAGCTTCAGACATTCAAAAATTTCTCCAGATCTTACTTTTCAGCATACAAGATTGACATTTTGCACACGTACTACCTACATAATAGTGTATTTTTAGAAAATCAGATCCGTACGTGAATACAGGCCGGGGTCAGAAGGGCGAAAAATTAGAATTTTTTCGAAAAATCTCCCGATTTTCCCGATGTTCCCATTTTTATGTATAGTACAGACAGGCGAGTAATACCGTTGGAAAGTATGCTCAATCCGGAAGAAAACGAGATATAAACCATGATCCTACGATAAATAGTAAGGAAGCAGTATCTGTTTGAGTGAAAGCCTAAAATTTATCTCCAAAACTGGAAATCCTAAAAGGCTTACGATCTTTTCAGTTTATATCGAGGTCAGAAATCGCCTCCAGACGTTTGTTACATTAATTAAGTTACACTTTATATATAGAAAAGCTGAAACACCAAAATGTACGCCCAGCCACAAAAGTATCTCCTCCTCCTAAACGTTCTAATTCCATTACTTGGGGTCCAGGAAATTTGCAGTTGTGAGAACGCCTAGACACATGCAACCCAACTTATACGTATCTTTTGCGGTACGGACAGCAGTTGGTAGACTAGATCCAGGTGTTTATTCAGATAAAACTGTAAAGTGGGTGTCTAACGAAACAGTTCAGATCGTGTTTTCCAAAGAACACCATATATTAGTCTCAATATTGCTGTGTATGTAATGTATTATTTCTTTATGTACTGTATGCTTACAGAAATATATATACTGACCATGCATTTATCAGGAAAAGCTTGTAAGTAGCTGAAAATATCAAATCTAGAACAACTGCTGGTAATAGTTTATAAATGATTGCCTCCTTTGAGAGACCTTCTTCAATTCTCCTCATTCCAATATCATTTTCTTTCTGGAGAAGAGAAGATATTTCTTGTCACACTGAGTGTGTATTGAAATTGAAGCATTTGAAAAAGATTCAACCTGGCCGGGATTCGAACCCGGGTCCGGCGAACAGAAGTTCAATACTCTAACCACTCACCTAACGCGTCACTTCACCTTTTGTCTAAACTTTTAGCTAGTTAAAGTCGTTGCATGAAAAACTACAAATACTATAACAAGAAGACGTTCCTTATGAGTGTCACAATGAATTATTCGAGATTTCCTTCTTTAACTCAGAAACAAGTTATATAGACCTTCGTCAATGAGCAAAATATCACGAAACGTTCTTCAAGTTGACACTACCTCATCGTTTTTAACTGCTCCCGATTTACATTACTACTATTCTTCCTCATAGTAATTTCTAGTTTCCAAAGATGAAATTCGGCAGCACTTACGTCGATCCCAAGAGTTTCAGTATTCGCGCGCTACCCTTGCCAGCTCTTTGAAGTTGGCCATATAAAATGTACAGAAAAATTTGAGCAAGAGAACAGAATCTAACCAACCCCTGCGGGGCTTCTAACCCGTTCCTACTACTACTATTACTATTTCTATTATTATTATTATTATTTATTATTATTTATTATTATTATTATTACTTGTACTAGTAAAACTGCAAGCTTATTTTAATGAAAAAAGTATTATGAAAATTTAAAAAATCCTTGGGCAGAGTTCGAACCCACGCCGAAAACTATTTCCATTACCAGAGTGCTGCCCTACTACGCTCGGCCACTAGTTTTATTATTACCTTCTTGAAAAATACAAAATGGACTCAACTAGCTGAGTCTAAACAAGAAAAGCACTAGACATAAATACAAAAATCACCAAATCTGGGTCTACAACTATAAATGCAGAGAACTAGAAATAAAGAAATGCATATTTAAACAATAATAAGAATAAGAATAAGAA
Source organism: Thermobia domestica (assembly GCF_964235325.1). Taxonomy (NCBI): domain Eukaryota; kingdom Metazoa; phylum Arthropoda; class Insecta; order Zygentoma; family Lepismatidae; genus Thermobia; species Thermobia domestica. The sequence continues at coordinate 131,295,553 of NC_137466.1, read as the reverse complement.
TAAGAATAATAAGAATACTAATAATAATTATATATAAAAAAAACGAGAGAGGAACGTTAGTTCATGACAAAAGCACTTCTAAAAACCTACTAAAAGAAATCCTTTCCTGCTGCGGAGAATAACATTTCCGGCGTGTACGTTGAAGAAAATCAAAGTAAGTGCGTGCACCCAGTAACGTGATATACCGCTGGAAATATAGTAAAGTGCTGGCTAGCAGGAAAAGCACTGTACGATGCTTAGTGGGGGGAAAAAATGAAAGTCCGGCAGAAGCAAATGATTAATGTGAAACTGTGCACTCGGACGACGAGTGATACGACCCACCATCACCTGCAAGGCGTTCCATATCACTGGCGCTCCCTCACATGTTGTAAACCGATGAGCCAAAGTGTCCTCAGAACGACATATAGTACACAAAGCATCAGGTGCTCGTTGTATAGCATAAAGCCGCGCACGTGTTGGGGTAAGTTGATGGACTACTTGAAACCATAACACTTGCATATAGGAAGGTAAGATTGGGTTCCAAATGTTAGCCCAAACTTGCTGCCACTCTATATGTGGAAACTGTTGTACTACTCGTAACTGAGTCGGCTGAGAGGACAATGTGAAGAGCACAGAATATAATGAGCGAGCATTGTGCTGCTGACTGACCAAAGGCACCCCGGCATAAATCCAATATCGAATAAAGATCAAAACATATTTCGGACACTGATCGGCAAATTGAATAAAAGGGGGATTGACAGGGTGAGCGTACTCCGGCCAAAAACAACTAAACCAATGGTTCGTAATAGAATCGACGGATGAAAGACCAACATAGGAATCTGCCATGAAGAGAGTTTGACATTTGAGACGGATATGAACTAAACCGAGACCACCGCGGGAACGTGAGAGATAAATGGCAGTTCTGGGGATGCGAAAATAGTAAACCCGCCATATGTGCCAAAGGAACAGAGATTCGAATCTTTTGGTGTAAATCTCAGGGAGGGGAAATACCCGAGCCCTATACCACAATTTAGTTGCCACGTAGATATTGATAAATTGAATGCGATGCCATAAATGAAGTCGACGAAAGCGGAGGGTGAAGAACAACCCTCGAATTTGCGTAAGGAGAGGTTGCCAAACTTCTTCATAATGGGGAGTGGGAAGGGACGTGAATGGAATCCCTAAAATTGTTAAGGATGTCACATGCGGTATAGGCTGCGTACCTGGGGTAGGAGAGGGTAACTGAAAGCCGTGAAATTGTAACACTTGAGTTTTCTTTGCATTAAACTGAAGGCCAGAGCAACGCGAGAATCGTTTGAGAACCGGAAAGACACCCTGAAGGGCAACTGCGTCGACCCCTGTGATAGTCAGATCATCAGCGAAACAATAGATGTTTTGACAAGTAAAGAGGGTAGGGCCTGGGGGAGACACTAGCGCCAAACGATGGAGAAGAGGGTCTATAACTAAAGAAAACAAAATAGAGCTTAAACTACAGCCCTGGCGCAAACCTCGTTTTAAGGGAATGAGGTCAGATAGATGTCCATTAATTTGGAGACGAAACGTGGCGGTGGTGTATAAATTCGAAATTACTTGACAGAAAGCTGCGGGAAAACCCCAAGCGTCGAGGGTTAGACGAAGGAAATTGTGATCGACACTATCATAAGCCTTCTCTAGGTCTACTGCTAACGCTCCGGCTGGAACACCGCGAGACTGAAAGTATGCAAAGAGGTCTCGAAGAGTACGAAGGGTAAATTGAATGTTATTCGATTCGTGCAGGGCTGCTTGATACGGACTGATAAGTTTCTGTATGATAGGTCGTAATCGGGCTGTAAGAACTTTAGTTAATAATTTCAAATCAACTGGCAATAAAGAGATAGGGCGGTAATCAGCCACAACCTTCGCCTTGGACGATTTGGGTATAAGAGTGACAACCGCAGTATTAGAATGAAAGGGCACATTAGACAACCAGGAATTAAAAAGTGTCACAAGGGTACCACGAAGAATAGGCCAGTAATGACGGTAAAAAGATACACTCAAGCCATCTATGCCGGGAGAACTACGTCCCTTAGACTTATTGAGAACCGCCAAGATGTCGTCAGCCGTAATTGGGCGCAATAGAGCCTGACAAGCTTCTGCAGGCAGCCTCTGGGGAATGGCTGATAGAAACTCAGGAGCAAAAAGAAAATCCGAATGCGATGCACTCGTGAAGGCTATAAAGTGTTGCGTAAATTCTTGTAAAATCTGTAAAGGGTCAGAAATGGTATCGCCGTTGGCCAATACTAAAGATTCAATACATGTAGCTCGTCGCTGTCGAAAAAGGCGATCCACATGATACAAGGAAGACGATTCTTCCGGAAAACAATGATATAGATCGTCTGAAAAATACGCCTGCAACGATACTCGAGTATCGATTTGACGCATTCTACGTTTAATATAGTTAATACAAGCCAGATTAAGTAGGGAAGGCTGTGCAGCCCAGAGGTCACATAGTGCCCTATAATAAAACTCATATAGCTGACGATCGTGCTGTTGGGACAATTTCCCTCTCCATTGAAAGAAACTACGGAATTTGGGTTTACAATAAGTAGTCCACCACGCATCCTCCGTTGGAAAATAACGTTGCATTTTACGCCAGTACTTAAAACGCTCGGTAAACTCTTCAACAGTGTCTTCTCTTAACAGCACTTCGTTGTTGATTTTCCAGAAGGAACGTCCCCTTCCCGCCGGAAGAAAAAAAGGCAGCTTAAAATGAACTAAGACAGCTGCATGATTTGTGAACGATACAGGCCTTGTGTGGACAGCGAGGACAGCCTTACTTAAGCGAGCATCGACGTAAATCCTATCCAAGCGACTTCGTGTCGTAGTACAGGTGTACGTCATTGCATGCTTAGAGTGAGATGATAGAAGAGCATCATGGAGCTGAAGAACTCTCACCAACTCAACTAAGGCATGACAGGGAGGTGATGGTGTGAGCGAATCACGTGCGTCGATCACCGCATTATAATCGCCGGCAAATAAACAATAAGTAAGACCGGGAGTTATGAACGATGGAATGACACTGGAAAAAAAATCTTCCCTCTCTCGTGTTTTAAGAAAACCACTAGGGGCATATAAACAAATAATACATATACCGTTAATATAGCAACGGATGGCTCTCCCATCCAGAGATAGCATAACCCTATCATAATGTAGACCCTTTCGTACTAACATCGCGACACCAGTGGTTTTTTCGGAATTCACTATAGTATTATAGTCAGAGAGAAAGTCAAATGTATGAAAAGTTACTTCAGTTAAACAATAAACGTCTGCACGATTCCGTTCAATAAATTGTTGTAATAACACTAAGTTCTGTGCAGAACTAATTCTATTAATGTTGAGAGTAATTAAAATAAAAGCATTGATCTGCGCCATACTTCCACACAAAAACACTAACAGCAATACAAACAAAAACTTACTTGTAACGCCCATAGAAAGACACTGCAGTAGACAAGAAATGTATAGCACATAAAAACTGGAAAAAGAAAGCTTCTTCTTGCTAAACACACAACTCAATGCAACTAAAACAACACTCGTGAACTGAAGGCGCAAAAAAGAAAACAAAACAAACACACAATGCAGGCACGCTATATCTCGGAATCGGACGTTGCACGGCTTTTGAGGCTGTGATCACGTGACTTGGACTGTATTGCACCTTGAGAAACACCAACAACAGCTGTATGTTCTTTCTTTTTTGTAGTCGATCTAGATACCCTTCCGCGTTTTTGTTGGGAAGCCGAATCAACGGCAATCATCGTAGCACTGGGTAAGATAACGGAATTGCTAAGAGGATCAAGACCCTGCGAGGGGGGGTTCACTTGGACACATGGGCACATCTACATTCTTGAGATTCTCCAAATGTATCGTAGAGACCAGAGACGACTCGGAGGGCTGTTGCTCAGACACCAAGCTTTTTTTCTCCTCCAATACTGACGACATGGTTGGTAATGGTAAAGGCGCGACGGAACTCGTAGATAAAGCAGGAAACTGAGACTCATCGGGAACACTGTTATCCTTTGCAAACCCAGTCTTAGATAAACTTGGTTCGTCACTTACATGATCGGAAGAAGCCGGAAGCGGATGTGATCGCCATACCTTCCCCAATTCAGTCATAACCACTGGCGGCGGGGTCGGTTTCCCCCCATAGTACTATTTTTCTTCTTCAAATGACAATTAGACACGGTATGCGACGTGCTCTGGCAAAAAAAACAAGTAATTGGCTGACCTTCATATGAAACATTCACTTTGTAACCTTGGACGATCAATCTAGAGGGAATATGCTTAGGTAGCTCAATATGTATGACCCGTACACCACTGTCAATGCCTGTAGGAAACGGTGCCGCCCAATACTGTCGTTCTACTCGCCTTACCAATCCATAGGCACGAAAATGTTCTTCCAATAATTGCACTGGAGCTTCCAATGGAAAATCATAAACTCTCACCAATTCCACAGGGTCTTCTGCGGGCAAAATTCGTACTGTACTTACGTTACCATCCATGTGATTAAAGGTCACAGTCTCAGGCACTGTCGAGGCAAACTGGTCATAATCTTTGATTGATTTAAACTTAATATAAATACTAAAAGTTTCTTCATGAAGTTGAAGAGCACAAATCTGGTCAAACAGGCGAGGAAACTTCTCCAACAGCCATTGGTACACTTGACTGGAATTAGGTCGAGAACTTCGATAACGCTTATCAAACATGAATTTGTATTGTAATTCTTTCTTATAAGACATGACGTTCAAATTCTCTAGACACAGAAATTGGAATCACCACAAATATTAAACGTACGAGCCTAAATAGGCAAGAAAAAGATGCCACTAAGTTCACCACACTACCAATGTGTGAAAATCGTATGAAGTATGCTCCCAGCAGGCTTTGCGATCTGAACTGCTCGAAAGCACGAGCACGAATGACCACGAAGGCTGACAGCAGGTGGCCTTAATTTCCGCTATATCTAGGTCATGACTTTTGATTTCCTATCTGTATCGGTCAATAAGATCAGAGGATATCTGAAATTATTGGAATCCGTGAAAATGCAGACTGGAACGTAGCCAGGATTTCGTAATAGCGGGGATCCGTGATGAAATATTGAGCTTATAACACCAGTTGCTGGGTCATTCTAAACTATTTTACTGGTAAAATATTTTGAAACGTGTAGCCAGGATTTTGTAATGAGGAGGCATGACATGAAATATTGTGGTTACCCACAAAAGGCTCGATCAATCTAAGCTATTTTACTGGCAACGTACCCATACGGATTTGTTAGGACAATAAAATTAGGATATGTTAGTATTTTGGTAACAAACTATGAAAAAATCTCGAGTAAAAGGATATTAAAAAGGAAAAAGATATAGTCTTCCGAGGTCTTTCGAACTCGGTTGTTCTTGTCTTTTCTTATTTTTCTTGTCTTGGTTTAATGCCGTTAAGGATAGCAACGGGATCACTTTTGGCAGTGAAAAGTCCTTTCGCGAAATGGATTTGTGTTAGCGCGAAATTGAAAATTCCTTTAACAAGTGTCACTGGAACACATGTTGCCAGGCTCATATTATTGGGGATTATTGGTATTAAGTTCTACCTGAGACTCTATCTGATCGTCTTTGTAGCCCATAGGATTAGCATGGAGCTAGATGCAATTCAGAATGTTCTGTTACAATAATATCAATTTTTAACTTGAGTCCCCACCCAGTTTCCTCCACACAAAGCTCCTCATAAGAAAGAGTAACCAAGAGCTTGCTGTAGCTTTCTATTTTTAACACTGGTTCTTTTTTTTCTCGTTTCTTTTTTCATCTTTACTTAATGTTTTTTTCATTTCTGGTCTCGAACGGGGGGTACGGACCCCCGGATCCACCCCTTGGCTACGTACCTACGACAGACATTATTTTCGCATTCTTTCAATTGCATCAACACGTGTAGAAAAGAAAGTTCTATTTTTATCTTCCGTAAAAACTAGTTTATTGATTTATCTTTGTATGAGTAATTTGTGGTACATTGGAAAATTATGAAACTCGTATGCCAGAGACATGGGTTCGAATCCCGCCGTGCAAGCCGTAACTTACATTTCTCTGGGAAGGGGAGAAGCATTAATACACGTATTTGCGCCCTCCCCAGAAAAAGTTGTTTTCCTAATTCTTGGGTTGCCTCTTTCCACCCTTCTCTTATTCTTTATGGGTCCTCGGAGATCTGCAGGGTAGTTGGTTATGTTTCTGTACCCAATCCATACACGACAAATTAATTAAGGGGACAATATTGACAAACCTGATAATAATATACGAATATATATTCTTTCTAGGGCCCCTAATAGTAGACATGTTTTACTGCAATGGGCCCAGGACTCATTTTTGCTTTATTAACCTTTTATGTGCAATTCTGTTTATGTTATGTAGTGAACCTGTTTGATGCTTTACTTATAATTTGATGTTCGTATCGTATATGGAGTAAGACAATTTTGCCTTAAAATGCCCCCCCTTGAACGGCGTGGAGCTTCCCTGGGGGGCAGTGGTGGTTTCAAGTTACGGCCCTGCGTCGTGGCAATCATTTTTTTCGTAATTGGAAGGTATTGTTTACGTAATTGATTGTGTAATTCTGTTATTCTTTATTATTATTATTATTATTATTATTATTATTATTATTATTATTATTATTATTATTATTATTATTATTATTATTATTGCCAAGTCGAGACTTGCCTACATAGTTTATATTTTATGAATTTTCTGATTGGATTTTAAGTCCTTTTGTTGAATAATCAACACACCCCACTTTAGGGGTTTTGAGGAGGGAAATATTATCTTGTTGTTTTTCATTTGTTTACTTGCACGCTACACCAAGCCCGCATACTACATTTCACCTTTCTATATCTACGGGAAGTACCCTAAAGGTTTTGACGACCATAAGAGAGTACGTGAATAACTTATGAGATCAATGAACTTTGCGTATTAACAATATTTAAAATATCAGGTTGTCGGAAAAATCATGACGTATTTCGGTAAAATATGACAAATGATGGTTTCTAGATATCCTAGAATGGTTCGGATCATGCAATAGTTTGTCATGACTAGCTAAGATGTTTAGCGTTTTGTGTAGTAATATTGCTCTTTGTTTGGTTTGGTTTTACAGATTTGATCAGAGATGGCGTGGGTCAATGGAAACTTGACCCACCGCCCACCGTTTACCACTCTGACCCACTACCCACACCATGACCCACCATTCACCATGAACCAATGACCTACCAAAACACGCCGTCATCAACTCTGACACATGATGCATGTCCTCTTTTGTACCGACTAAAAAGTATATATTTGTAATAAAACCAGGTTCTCAAATTCTATATAATCGGAGTTTGAATTTCTATGGACAATCGCTCAAGTAACGCTCTGTTACAATAACGATAAATCTGATCTTTAGGATATAAAATAGTAAAGTGTTTGTCATGGTCAAAATTACGATTAATTTCAATTAAATTATCATGGTCTAATTATTTCCTTGTTGAATTATTGATAGTTTTCAGTGGAAAAACGGATCAAGTTTGAAACTCCCAAATCAAGGTAAGTAGACCAACATACAGATGGTAAAATGACAAATGTATGTCTATTTATCTCACAAGTTTATGGGTTGATTGCCTTGTGCTCTAAGCGCTCAATATAATAAACAAGCTTCAGCAATTATTATAAAGCGCATAGTAAGTATATATGGATATATGATGCAAAGCACTGTAATTTGTTTTGGGTTGAGTTGGTATTGAGTTTACGTCCCTTTCAGCAGCGAGGCTTTATGAGAAGTGGTCCTACCCATGCCGTAAATGTTGCCAACATCTAGTGGCTACTTGCGGGTAAACGTCGATCGTCAATATAGCGACGGGTCGAATAATTGCCGCTAGTGTCCCACTGACGGCAATGTTCCGTCGAGTCGAAACAGATATCTCGCGTCGGGGTGTTGAAGTTACCACTGCGTAGCACCGATGACTTCGTTTTGGCAGCGCTCCTTCGATTCGTCGCGGTGAATTGCGGAGGGATCTGCACTAACTATCGCCAGTCATGTGCATGCGGTTATTATCATATATTATTTTTTGCTGACGAATTGCTCCTAAAGTGAGCTCCGGGAGTCAAGAATAACCTCTACCTCAACAAGATGAAGTGAAAAATTTAAAGATAAGCGCGATAATTGTATGAATTTAGATGGTAACTGTCGTCGATCATTAGAAACTTAGTATGGGAGAACTATGATATAAAGTAAATAGACACACGTCATTTCGTTATAAAATTACATTGTGAACGCATTTTATCTTATCCCAAACAGTTATAGCCTCATATTCACTGTTAAAAGAGCACTGTGATTGACGAAATTAAACCGATCTCAACGATTTATTCCTTTATAAGCTACGTTTCCTTCGTCGCCTGTGTTGCGAAGTCGGAAAAAAACCGCCCAGTAATCATAAGGTTGGTGGTTCGAGCTCTCTCCGGGGTAACTTTTTGGTACTAAATGGTTTTCGACTCACCTTAATGTACCAAAAGACACATGTAGGGATTTAACATATTTGGGGGAGTATTTTAGTGGTTCATTGGCGTTTTGTTGCGTTTCTACCACTGGTGGGCCGCTGGTGGTATAGTTTTCAAAACGGAAGAGCGGCCACCGCGGATTTTTGGCGAGATGTCGCTAGTTTCCCATCGCTGGTCCACCGACGCTTACGGCATGAAGTACAGAGTAACGTGAATCCGAACCACTTGAGTTCTCGCCGGGAATCGAACTCGGCAGATCGTTTTCGATAATTTTTCAAACTTACCCACTATCTTTTACCATATGTAGAAAGTAAAATCCCCATAAAGGAGGATGTTAAAAACGCTAGGAGACGTTCTGTTCATTTTCAATAAAGAATTAATATACAGAATTTCAGCTCTGTAAGTTTAACGGCTTCTGAGATATTCAATCTTTTTCGCAAATATTTGGATCCCCACTATCCCTTAGGATTAGGATCCAACCTGTGAAAGCAATATGATAACATCACAGCTTGGATTAAGGCCTAACTATACCTAAAGCCATTTAATTTCAGTGAAATTTGCCGGTGATGATTAGGCACACACAGCTACATTCATTTTTCTATATAATAATTTATATATTACAGTGATTCAAAAATGTATTGTTTCCAGTAGTTAGCTCCTCTAAAACTCAAAGTCTGTGGATCTCGAAAGCCAAGTAGTAGTATACGTCCTATTGCTATTATTACAATTTCAAATATCAATATCCAAAAATGCCTCAAGTTATTTCTTTACTTAGAGATACTCATCTCACATAAGTAAACAGAAGCAAATGAAAAACAGAAATGGAGGCCTTGAAAGTAAAACGTAGACAAATTGGCCAGTATTCAGAAGCATAGTTTTAAATCACGCTCGACCGTACTCATAGGAGCTAAATACGCGGTTCTGGTAACTTGGATTTATCCGTTTCTCGCTACGTACCACAAATATAGCAAAAAATTAAGTGTTTGTTACTGGCGGTCTTCGTGGCCGAAAGAACTAGCGCAATCTGCTAGTAATTATAGTTGCTTTTGGTGTGGGTTCAAACCCAGCTGAAGGAAAGTTTTATTTTTACTTTTATATTTTATTTTTACAATTTTCAAAACTTTTTCTCCATTAAAATAAGATGAAAATAATACCCAAAAAATGATTACGTTTCGTGTGCAGTTTTGCTATACGAATCCACAGTATAAGTGGTAGTAGTAGGAGGAGGAGCAGGTTAGAAGCCCTGCAAGGCTCGTTTTGTTAAACTTTGAGTGCCACGATATAAATTTAACCTCAACTGCTTCTTGAATTTTCTTCTTCTTCAATTCTAACAAAGTAACAATGCTCTTACTATAATACACAATACACACACCAGAAGGTTTGGACAATCGCAAGCTGCAACCAATCAGAAACGTGTTTTTACTTTCTATGGTTAGGGTCGAGGGTGAAAAAATATGCTGTTCAGAAAATGCTGTCTACAATGCAGTGAGCAGAGTGGGTCGGTGGGTGATAGTGAGTCATAATGAGTGGTGGGTCGCAGTGGTTCACATGCTGTTCACCCACGATCCATTCACACTCAGAAAACTCGATCCATTTAACCCACTGACCCACTCCAACTCTGGATTTGATACCACATAGAAAATGGAAGTCCAAAAGTTTCATGTTCACCATATTTTATTGTTTTACTTCAGGCAAGGGAAGAACGCGCGAATAGTGTTTGGGATTTTTACTGTCCTCAATGTTTCTGTGTTTTTGTCCCTTTTCTTAAAGGGGTAGTGGGAAAACTAAAAGTGAGTAAAACGCGTCAAAATAGGAAACAAGAAGGTACTGAGGAAAGTTCATTAAATTAGTTAACAAAAAATAATCCATTGCCCTGATACACCAGATTTTAATCAATATGAGTATCTGTTCAATGCTGTGCCCTGAAAAATTAGGGCAAAACTTCGAATTGATGAAGTTCCTAACAATAATGTAAATCACCTGCCAGTGTAAAGCTTGTATCTCCTATCAAGCTGCAACATTTAGTTACTAACAATTAAAGAATTTATATTAATTTAGAGGTCCCAGGTCTCATTACTAAAACTTTCCTCATCTTCGATATGATTGTTATTATTAGTATTACTGCACTGCTTCTTATTGAACATGAAACATTAAAGAGACAAGACAGAGGGCCATAGTTGGAGGCACAGACTTGATGGTACAAGTAGTAACTTTTTAAACTTACCGATCTCAGCACGTGTGACAACGTGGCGACAGCCGAGCACAATTGGCAACGAACACTATGAGACACTATGAGAATGAGACCCTGAATATACTCTTATGAAAAGCCAGGCATTTTCGTAGCGATGTTACTAGTATTAACTCTATTTGGCGACCTTGGCACATGTGAGAGACCTTTTCCACTATCGATCAAACCCATTTAATTGGCGAGAGATTGGGAGAACGTGCCGGTTAAAGAAGCAAAGCAACATTTTGTTCATGCAGGACGTGTGTGCAACATGAGGCGATACGTTAATCTGGTGGTACGTAGTCCAAGACCGAACTACTCAGTAAAGGAACTACAATTGCACCCAATAGCTAGTTAATGTACCGTTAGGTGATCAAATATCTGTTCATGCGTGGAGGCAGGAACACAGAATACCATAGCAACCGATGCCATAAAACCTCAGCTAGTTAAAATTTGAATTTCAAGACTTTCCATCACACCTGATAGAAGTAACTACCTTAATTTATCCATCCTTCGTTTATTTGATTTTTTATGATTTTTTTCTTGGTTTCCTTAAAATAATAGAAAATTCTCAGCTAATTCAAATTGGTATTTAAAGATTTTGCACTACAGCTGATCAAACTGGCCGAAATTCAGATTTGCCCGATTTTTGTCTATTTGAATGTTACATTTTTCTACATGGTACAAAACATACACAAATAGCACAAAATTCTGATTAAAATTCAAAGACCTAATAGCTAGAATTTTAGAATGTTTGACTACAACTAAATGGATCCGGGTTAGGATTTGCAAAATAAAGAGCACTTATACCTGCGTTTGAAATTAAACTGAAATTTTCTGTAGAAAAAAGAAAGTGAATTAAAGTTTAGTCCACACTTTGTTAACATTAATATTTAGTAATAATTTCAATTTCAGAACTGTACATTCTTTTTAATGTTATTATGCACGTGGCTCAGTCAGACTTTCTATATATTGTTGCATAGAAACAAACAGAAATTGGATATGTTTGTGAGGTAATACCTGAAATGATGTTTTTATGCTAGTGTATAAGTCATTGACACCACTGGGTAGCGTAACGAACAAGTTACGGATAAAACACACTCTACACATGTTTGATAGGTGATGTCAGGCGAAAGAGTAAGATAAGAAAGCAATGTAGTCGTGGTTCTTTCAAAACGAGTTACGTATTTTGGAAATATGTTACTTGATATGGTCCTAATGAAATATGGGGTCTGAAGTCCTCATCAAAAATAGTATAAATTTGGCCTCTAAGACTTCCTTCAAGTTGCTGTGATTAAGTTCTAAATACGCGTGATTTTTGCAACACAACACACTTGCAATTCTGCTGTAAGAACATTTGAGAGTTCAAGGTAGTAAATTGTGTTTATCACAATAGCTCTATAACTATAAGCAGCCGTAACTGGATTGTACGTTATAGCAGAACGCGGAAAGAATACCATCTGCCACCAAATGTGCCAGCGACCGTGTTCACATGCATATTGTTTAGTGGACGCATTTTTGGGTCTTGGTAAGTGAATGCTGACACAAGGGATTTCCATCACTAATCCAAAGTTCAGCCGACATCGTTGAATTTTCGATATTGACAACTTCACACCCGGTCACGATCTCCAGTGTAGAGCTAGTCCTGCGCACGACATTATATGGTCCATCACGGCTATGTGAGAACGTTTTCTCTTTTACTATTGTATTTTCAAATTGTTCAGTGTTGTTATCAATCTGTTCCACTGTTCCCTACTATTCATTGATTTTACACATTCATCTCTGTTACAGTTTATATTTGGCAGTATGTAGATGAATTCCGCCATAGGAGAAATCTCGTTAAAGTAGGTTGACCTCGCGCAACGTTATTATATTACTTTCTTTGAGGTGAACAAGATATCGTGACGTTTGCACAAACGTTTCCAGCTTGGTCGTCCATGACCTAATACCTAAGTGCTGCATAAACTGTCGCTTCGCCAGATATTACTCCGGTCACTGATCTTAGCGCTCTGCTGGCACCACACACGCAAAGCATCATTGAAAACATAATTATTTATATACGTCCAACCTGTCGTATAAAATCTATCAGTTCAATCACAGTTGTCAGTAATTCTTGGTGTTCAGAAAAAGCTATTTATTCTTCGCTTTTTAAAACACAGATTAACTGCTCAACTAAAGTTTGCGTAAGATATATTTAATTCTAATAAGTAAAACATTAAGTAGAAATAATATAGTCTAACTTAAGATAATATTTTTGTTCCAAATAAATTAAAATTGATAAGTTAACTATAATACTGGTCTATGTCGGCAACAGAGATATTATTTAGTAATAGGAATTATTTTGGCAAAAGAGATTTAAGTCCGACTAGAGTATAATTATCTTTTTTAACGAAAATGTATGTAATGCGAGCGTTAAAGATGACACAACTACTACCTGCAAATGTGGAAGAAAGCGCAAAAATAGTGTCTATGATATACCTCTGGTCTGTCATCAAGTGCTTAATGCTTAAAGTTACACATATGCATAAAGTCGCTATTTGCTGTATGTACCATATTGTTTCAAAACATTAGAATAATTCACTGAAGGTACTGAAGCACTAAAGCTACCACTGAAGCTAAAATCTAACAAGTATGCTTAACTTAATGGTGTTTGATCAAACAGTAAACAACTAATTAACTCTTTTTATTAATTTCAAACAAATCGTTAACTTCACATAAAGACAGCCTCCCATACAAATTATTTATTTTGTCAAATTTTAATTTTTGTGTCAAATTTTAATTTTTTTATTAATCTTATTTTGTGTTTAGTTGCAGGTGTCAATATCTATATTGTTAGTGTTGTTGTCAATGGCGTTTGCATATTCTACACGTGTGTGGTAAGAACAGTTTTGATCTTCTTGAACACTATGCTATGATCATGTTTTATTATTTATTATGCAAGAGCAAACCTGAGGAAATATTACCGGGTGTGATATACCGCTAGCATATGCTATGTATACTACTATCCCATAGACAATTTAGAGAGAACAAAGAGGTCGCATTTATAAATAAGTCTGCAGAAAAATATAAATTTAAAGTAGAATAATGGGAACCATGATAGCAATTGTTTAGTATTATTATCTGCGTTCTGTTTTTATATTTTACATTCAAAAATGTCACCTTAACTCACTATATTCTATATTGCAAGTTATAGTTATTTAGAAAAGAAATAGACATGATGTTGACTTTGAATGTTCAATATTATTTGGCTGGTTCCAGTGAATAACCGGTTTATTCGGGAAAAGTAAATTTTACAGGAGAGCAGTTTAAAGGTAAATTTTACAGCAATTACCTGGTTAATTATGACATAACTGGTTATGAACATGCTGTAACTTCCTCAGTTTTATGAATTCACTTGAGTTGAGCTGATTTTGAGTTTAACGTCCCGTTCAGCAGCGACGCTTTATAAGACGTCTACCTACTGATTAACATGGAATCCGAACCATATGAGCTCTCGCCGGGAATCGAATCCGCTATTAACACTCCAAAGGCGCGAAGCCGCTTCTACGCAATATAGAACTCACCAAAAGAGCTTATACCTGTAAAATCTGAATTTTCAAGAAAACTCGACTTAGCGGGTTGTTCACTGGAACCAGCCATTGGTCGTTTCACTTAAAAACTGCTGTTATGATTGCATAATATTTAATGGCATGTTTAGCGTATTGATATTTATGTGAAGTTAAAATATTTTCTCAATGGCGAGCTTATGTGAATTGTAACCATACAAACTGCCTATATGAATCTAACTTGAATCGCCTTGTAGTCCATTTAACCAAAATTAAACCATCTTGATATTCCGGACTGAAAGTATTTTTAAATATTGAACTGGTAAATTGAGTTTGCAGAATAAATAACAATTTATGGTACCTTTTTTTCTTACTTATTATGTCTCTTATATCCTTATTATAAAACAACACTTGCTTCAAAGCTGGATTGGAATTCCAAAATGGAATTAAGATGACCATAAAAGAGAGTTTCTCAGATGGACGCGACTTCGTTGATCCTTCAAAAAACCATAATAATCATGGATGTTATAGAGGATACAATATTTTCGCGTCTGCATGGTCTCGTAATTTAAGAACTTCGCCACGTGCAATATAAAGAGGATATTTCTTTTAATACTACAACCTCAAATATTATCAAAACCAAAGTTCCCAATACCTCTTTGCATAGGAGTGTTGTTGGAAGCACCTAAAATGAGAGATTGCTCATATTCATCACTATAAAATTGAGTTTTCCATATGTTGTTTCAGTTTTACTCCATGAATTTAAAGACTCGCATATCACTTTAGGTTAAACATATTTATCAAAACGTATCGAATTACTCAATCATACTCCTAAGTGTTTGCTAAAAACATTGTGCTAAATCTTTGAACTCCAACGAAGTTAAAAGCTTTAATATATACAAACTTATTGCATCGAAATCCGGACGTCGACATACACAATTTATATCCACATATAGTTCATGTAATAATAACCAACTTAGCATGTGGCAATTTAGAATGCAATCTCATAATGAATTTAACCATTTAATTTTAGGTAGAGCAATAATTTATTAAGATGGATAATTTTGATTACATGCATGAAACTAGAGATATCAGATCAGATAATTACTCAAAACTGGTGCTGTGGTGTTATGACAAAATCAATAATAACTGTCATATTAAATTAGAAGTTGGATTTTGATGTAAATAAAATTGGTAATTAAGTCGAATAATAGAAGTTTGTTATCAATTTGTAACCAGCATGTACTCACCAAGATTTTGATCAGAGAAGATTTAAGAGGTCGAACCTTCCTATGTGATGGTCACTTCAAAACTCTCTCGAGTTCACTACTTTTTTTGTCCACTTACCTTTTCTTCCTACTTTTTGGTAGCGTCATTTCTTCTGCTTAGAATTACATTTTCAAGAATTTCCTTATGACTACAAGTAAGAAGTGTTTGTAATTGACTTAACACATTGCAGCATAACATAAGTTATATTTCCTATTAAAAGAGTGTCATTACATTCGTCCCCGCTTGGATATTCGGCATTTCCGATATCGATATAAATATAAGAAATCAGAGCAACACCAAAATATAAAATAAATTGAATATTCCAAGATAATCATATCTTGCTTATTCCAAGATAATCATATCAAAACGAAAATGAAGTCGTTATAATTGCGTTTGCATACTACAAGGTCAGTATTACTGTCACAAGGATATGCATACGTCCTTGCAAAATCCTAGGTAAAGAAAATCTCTACGCAGCAAAACAGAAATATAGGTCAGTTTTAGATTGTTTGTGTTTTGTGATGGACTGAATTATATGTGTTTCCAGATTTGTACGCTGTAATGTTGGTAAGTATGTATTATATCGTTATACAAATTTTTAAAAAATCGCTCGTTTTTCTAACAGTTATTTCGTATTAAGTGAATTTGCAGTAATATTCACAACATCACTACACTGAACAATGTTAAATATATACAAGTAACACATAATAATAATTATATCCATCAGCATAACTATTTGTGAATTCACTTTAACCCTTCTTCACTAAAATAATTAAATATGCACTAAATCACCACAATATTAATATATATAAGATTTTCACTGTTAATACAATAATATTATTTCACAAATAATCACTTATCACTGTTCACTTTCACATATAAACCTGGGGGAAATTATACACTAGAGGGGGGTTCAGACAAGTATTTCCTGGTTAATCGTTTTTCCAGTTGATATGGCAGGAATCTAGATGTGTCCCCTTCCGTTGGCACTTAGCGAAATTTAAATGTCCATGGAAAGCATGTTGGTGGAATTAAGTCTTTAATATCGCCTTGGTTGTAAAGAATGTTTATTTATTAGCATATAGGTATAGTTGACATAGCCATCTTGAATATATTCTTTACAATCGATAGTTGGTGATTTGTAATCCCAAAATTCTTGGCGTCCTTAGAGTACATGTTTGCTGGTTTGATTGACAAGACACAAATTCGACTTAAGGGGAAATATTTGAAGTATAGTGGAATAAATAACTATGTAATTTAAATTATAAATGAGCAGAGAAATCTTATCTGAAGAAAAATTAGGTATGGTTTGATTTTGCTCATTTTCATAGTAGATAGATAGACGTTGCTCTGCTGGTGTCAAAAGTCTCGAATAATAACCAATGGGAGTCCAATCTTGTACCTTTTCGTCTGTACACTGCGTACTTATTGCAGAAACCCCAGTTTTGGATGCATCTGTACATAAACACAGAGGTTTGTCTGGCCGGTAAGCAGCAAGCATTGGTGCTTCCAAAGGTTTCTTCTTTAATGTCTCAAACGCTTGTTGGTGAGTAGAATTCCAAATAAATTTCGCGCGTTTCCCTTTGGAGGTCTTGGCTTTTTGGGCTATTTTTGAGACTTTCAGTCAAGCAGCTACTGCATCGTCACTATTTATCCTAGAATCATGGTTCATACCTTATTCTCTTCAGAATAGAGCTGGCTTTCAAATGGTACAACTTGCATGCTCATACCATATACCAGAAGCGGAAAAAATGTCAAAGTGAAAATTTTGGAGGGAAATTTTTTTCTCGAACTTTGGCCCCCCTGGACCCCCGTGTGATCGTAGCCATCTAAAAAAATCTGATAAATAGTACTTGGTATACTGAACGTGTGTGCCAAATTTCAAGTTTCTATCTTGAATAGTAAGGGCGGGAGAATTTTTATCAAAAATTCCCACCATGCCCCAAATCACCATAAAACACTATGATCTCAGGGAAAAAATATTGAGACATCCCTAATTACCCTAGGACTATAATCCGCCAATCATTCTCTTCAGAATAGAACTGTCTTTCAGGCGGTAGCATTCACATGTCTCCATCATGTATATAAGGCGGGAAATTGCTGAAAAAAGGGATTTTTGGGGACAAAATTTCCTTTTTTTTTTCAATTTTTGCCCCTCTGGACCCCAACTGCTTTTACGCAGAAAGCGGAAAAAACTTCTGGTAAATACTACTCGGTGGACTGAATGTTTGTGCAAAATTTCAATCTTCTACGTGAAAAAATAGGCCCGCCAGAAAAAGATTCCCTACCATGCCCCACTTTTACCCTATACAGAAGTATATTTGGATAAAAATTCACTGAGACGGCCCTAATTACCCTAGGATAATAATTCGACCGTCGTTCTCTTCAGAATGGAACGGCCTTTCAGACGGTATGACTCTCGTGGTCCTATCATGTATGTGAGGCGAGAAAATGACGACAAACGGGATTTTTGGGGTAAAATATCCCCTTTTTTTTACCCCTTTGCCCCTCTGGTTCCCCCGGTTTTAGCACTGACTTCGGAACAAAAAATCTGGTAAATACTACTCGGTGGACTGAATGTCTGTGCAAAATTTCAATCTTCTACGTTCAAAAATAAGCCCGCAAAAAAATAATGTACATAGGCTTAAAAAGGGAAAAAAATTTAAGATTATGACGTCATCACCTCCATGTCTTGAGGCAGGACGGTCTGAAACCATACGTAATGTCTTTTACAATGTCTCTGGACTTGAAAAACAAAAATCCAGGACGAAAAAGCTCAAATAGAAAAGAAATAACGCAATGTACCATGAAAAGCGCGTATGGTACAAAATGTACCATAAGATCCCCAAAGGGTTCCTTAATAACTTTTGTGAATTTGTACTACTTCGACGTAATTAGGTAAAAACATCCTTACAAAATTGCACAAACCGAAAAACGATCTAACGTTCTTCGTTAATTTCGGGACAGGATATGTTTCGATTGCTTTTAACAAACGATCTGAATTCTGGTAGCCATAACGCGACACTTTTTGTCCGAGCGTTAAAATTTCTTGAAATAAAATAGGAATTCTTCTACTGAAATTCTAAGTCCTGATTTTCTAAGACGTTCAAATCAAGCTCTAAAAATTTCAATAATTCTCTCCTGTGAGTTCGAATATACATATAGGTCATCCACAAACAGGCTATGTTTTCTGGTTGGAGGTTACCCAACACCATAGACATGAATCTATTATACACACCTCCACCATTTACAAATCCTTGGGGAGTGACGCAATACTAGAAAGTTCCAAGTGATGGTAAAGAAAGGGCAAAATATGGACGAAAATGTGTTAATTCTATATTCAAATATGCCGATGAGACGTCCAAATTTACATACCAAACATATCCAGCCATGGAAGAAATTATATCATCAATAGGTGGTAATGCCAGAGAATGATGGACCACTTTTGAATTCAACAATCGTATATTGGCTATTTTCCAGTTTTCCGATTTTTTTCTCAAAAATAAAACGGGATAATTAAAACGAAAGTTTGACTTTCTACCACACCCTGCTGAATCAAGGTATTCATGTATTCACGCACTTCCACATGCAAGGCTTTTGGTATTTGATATTGTTTACGAGAGGTAGGTAACTCTGACTTTAGTTACACCCTGTATTGATATCCTCTCGCACGGCTTAAACTATCTGGATTCCAGGTAAAAAAATCCCAACATAAACCTATTACTTTTTGTTGATATTCCGTACTAGCTTTTTCTCCTATTCAATTTTGAAGCATCAAATAACCTTTGACCTTCCAAAAATTCATGATTTATGTAATTGTCGTCTTCTAATGCTGCAATAACATCTGTGGGTTGAATACATCCGTTTTCTGCCTTGCCCAGTAGATTAGTATTTAATAATACCTTATTCATTAATCGATTTATTATTTTAATAACTGGAGACTTATCTGACACAAGAGCTCTCGGAATTAAAATTCCTAACTTTTCCGGTGATTCTTGATTTGGTTCATGTACAATTTCTTTATTTGATCTAGATTGTTTTAATGTTAATGCAACGATAACCTTAGATCTCGCTGGTAACATAGATCCATTTTTTTCAACAAATTTGGTGCAAGAGCTTCCTCAATCAAAAAGAATATGAAATTCTAAATATTATGCTCTTTGCTTTTATCAACTTCTGCATCCTTAGGTGGTAATCCAAACCTAGTTAACGTTAAAAGATTCTTTCCTAGACACAAGTTAGCTTGATGAAATATTTAGAAATCGTTTCCTATTAACATTTTTGGTTTAAAATGCTCAGACACAGAATTTGTGGTGAAAAGTCCCTCCACTAATGCAAAATCTAACAATTGACATACATTTTATAACTACAGGGTTCTGAGATGCACCCAATAATTTTGTCTGTGTTTCAATAAGTTCTACATTTCTAGGCAATATTGACTGTCTTTTAATAATTACGTCTATAGGAATCTTAGCTAGATTGTTTTCTATATTTAAAGGGACTTTAATTAATTAATTTCTGCTTCGTTTTTCTAGTATTTTTACAACATTCGTTGACTAGCTTATCTTTCTGTTCACGGTTTTGATTATTAGGCTGTACACTGTTATTCTCCGAACATACACCGTCGTCATGAGCGGATTAACTTAGTTTAAACCTTGCGTTTGAGATAAATTTGCGATTGAGACTTGCATATTTTGATAAGTAGGAACTACATATTGAGCAAAACTTTGTTGTACTCGACCATTTGCCGAACGCACACATTTCTCTGTAACATACAATTTGGGACATTAACTACTGGTAATTGCAAATTTCGATTCATCTGGAGTACAAATGACCGTTGTGGGTAGTAATTATTTCGACCTCTACTTCTAAAATTATTTTTAACTTTAATACATCTGACTCTATATGAACCTGTTCCAAAACTATTTTGTGATTGACAATTATTCCGTCTATGAGTTTTCTATTTTCTCTGAAATTTCCACGAACATTTCCTCTATGGAAACCTCTGTCGCTCTGGTTAAAATTTTGTTTAGTAGAATTATTAACCTCTGTTATCTGCACATTAATTTCCTCACATTGCTTTTGTGTATCCTCCAAACTTTCCATTTTCAACGTTAATTGTTCCAGTTGCTTCTGGACATTCTCCATTGGCTCCGACGTTTTGTCTTGTTCTTTGTCATTCCGTTCCGACCAGCTAGTTTCAGATTTATTATTGTCCTGCTTGGTCAATTTCGAATCGTGCGAGGTACGTTTCATATTATTACCCGATCGCATATTTTGCCACAAAAATATATTATCTTCATCTTCATATGACTCGGATAATTCGGTCTCACTTGATTCTGATTATGTTTCACAATCTGACGACATATATTTACGCAATTTTCCCAATTTACACAGTTCCTTTTTTACTGATGAATTTGGCCTTGATGTTTCGAGATTACTCAAGCCTTGAATAAACTCATGCAATGAATCAAATTGATGCACACCTATCCATGTAGTGGTCCTATTCGCTATCGGAAGCAGAGCCTATGCTAACAGGTCAACATCTCATGGATACTGAGACCTAAGGCAACCTTAACCTGTAACACCACACTTATCCGACCGCAGAAGGATCTTCCGAGAGAAGTGAAACCTCACAACAAACTTCGAGATTGCTTCATTGATAATTCAGCATAAAAACAAAAAATTATTATTTCACCAATACGAAAAACACACATAAAACTTCAACAAATAATAACAATTTCAAAGAATAGCCTTTATTACAATAAAAGTACAACAAAATGTGAAAATCAAAAATTCAATAGTAATAATAATATTCTTTCTTCTCTCTATTTATGATGCTGAAACCTAATAATGGTGTGAATGTTAAACAAACGTAATAAGTAAAATTATTTTTAACTCTGCTTGACATATTCAGTAATATTAACTTTAAATTCAAAAATAATAGTTATGTTATTTATTTTCAAAATTCCCAATTTCTTCAAAACTAAAGAATCTAGAGCTAGAGAGATGAGATCCATCACGATCGGTAGGAAAGACAATTTCCAAAAATTTGGGGGAATATCGAATTTCTAGAATTCCGTACATTAATCACATATAATAACTATAAGGATTAACAGTCAAAACCATTCTATTTCGGCAAGTATAATTTCAACAGTCGTGCCCCACCACAATACTCGCCTACAACTATTTATTAAATTTAATTGCAAAAATAGCAAACAACTACCGGATTCAAAACATATTTTTCTTAGAACAAATAAAACCAGAACTAGAAATACACCATCAATAATTAATACACACCTCGAATTTTAACCCTTTCATCAAAATAATTATGCTGAATTATCGATCATGTCGACTCTGTTATATCGAAACAAGAATAATTTGTGCTTACTACAACTATTCTGACTTTCTCAAGTTGACCATGACTTAGTCAAAATAGCAAATATTGGGATACCAATCTTAATAATCAACCACTTCACTAATTCAAATTTTATGCTTCAGCAATAACTAGTATCTCGGAATTAATCCAGCATTCAAATAAAGGTTACTGACCAATCTTAAGTCAAGTTCACCCGGTAGGATATTTTCTTCAACTGATGAATCAACCTCCTACCTTGTCATTCCACCATCCACAACTCGGGTAAAATGCTATTATCTTTGTCTACAAAAACAGGCACAATAATTAGACCTAAAGTTAGGTCAACTAAATCCCTTGGGAACACTACTGGGCAGTAGAAAAATACCTCCAAACTTAGGAACATTAAACCATTCATCAATTATACGTTTCCCAGAATGCAGAAAAATCTTGTAGCAAGAAACGAAACAAATACTTGAAATTCCACTATATTGAGAGATACTCGGTCAATCCCTAATTTAACTATTTCTGTGTTCACATTTCCCATGCAATATTTTGCATACGGTCAAAGGCCAACTTCCATTTACTTTCACACACAACTCTTTCATTACTTTTTTAAATGAAACCTTTCGCTTCCCACACTATTATTCTTGTTTCGTAATACACATAATGTTTCGTAATAATTAATATAACACCAAAGATTATCGAAACACCAAATAGCAAATCCAACAGGTTATTCTTTCCGAACTAGATCACATTCTTCGGGAACACGAAGCTCCTAGGAGGCACACATGCCACATACGACGATTCAGAACACTACGTCCCTGAAGGACAAGAGTTTCCTCGAAAGACAAAGTCGCTGCTATGGCTGGAACATAAGCCACAAGCAGCGCAGGCGACCTTGAGCTGCCAGCAATCGAAGGATGTTGCTTCTCTGTCTCTCTCACTCTTTCTCTCACTCACTCACTCACTCTCTCTCTCTTTTACACCGAGAAAATATATTCTATACTTTTGTAAAAAACGTCATGGTCAATGAAAATTAGTTAATTATTAAGAATGAATAGTACAAACTATTATTATTATTCTTTCCAAAATGATAATAACGGGATCGTTACAGGCTTAACATCGACGAAAAGAAAAATTCACCAACGGATTTCTCCAAATTCTGTCTCTGGAAAGCTATGGAATATATAAATATAATAAGTGAATGTACATAAAAGTAAGCATCAAAAATAATTACAACTGAAATTAAAATGGTTAATAATAAATAGTTTATAATAAAAGATATTTATATTTTTGTTTATTATGACCATATAGAATAATTAATAATATCTGAATTCTAATATTAAAATTTACAAAAATTACTAATATACAAGAAACATTCAATTCAATTTAATGAAAATATTAAGTATAATAGAACTTATTATGATCATAATCTGACAAACCTTTGCAAGGCTAGAGTTTCTAAATTCCAAAGATGAATTAATCTCTCCTACTTCTATATCCTTTTAGTTCAGAAACATGTTAACGGCGATATAATCTGCTGTCATTCACGTCAGATACTAGCACTCTTTGAAATTATGAATTATTTTACTACGAATGACCAAACCATTTATCACTCAAAGATTTTGATACCTTGTCTCTTAATGATAACTTTAAATTAAGCTTTAACAGGACCTTATCTCCAATTTCCAGATTCACAGGATTCCGTTTTCGCGTCATCAATGTACGTCTCATGACCCAAATTCTTTCCATATTCTATATTGCATTCATCCGCACTTCAGCAGATGATTTCCCTTCAAAATCAGAACCATTGATGCTCCATCGGTTCTCTAAAGGTCTATTATGCGGACGTCCAAAGTAAACTTCGATGGGTTACATCTTTAATCCTGATGCTTACTGATATTCAAAGTAAATTGAAGCTCTGGCACTAGAGTTGACAACAGATGTTGTTTAGTAGAGGTGTAAGCCCTCAGGGGTGCCTTCAGCCTCTTTATAAATCTTTCAACCGCGTTACCACCAGGATTATAGGACTCTTCCTTATGTGTTTGATTCCCAAACCAAACAAAAATTTCTTGAATGATGAAAAACTAATATGGATGCATTATCAGTGGACAGGGCCTCCGTAAAACCCAGTCTACTGAAAATGTCCATCATATTTTTGCCACTATGGTTGAACTTATGTTTCTCAAACGTTGCAAAACCACAAATCTGCTGCCATTATATACTCCTATGAGTATGTACTCAAATCCGTTGGTATTAGGCAAGGCTCCCTTGTCAAACATCGAATGTGAATTGACTCTCTTTCTAAAGTCAAAAACCCATTTTCTTCTGGTTCGAATCCTTTATTTTCTGGCATATATCATATGTGCTGACAAAATTCTTCACGTGATCTTTTTTAATCCTTTCCAAGTAAACTTTTTCATCAACTTAGCTAAAGTTCTTGACACACCAGCGTGGTTTCGATGATAATATTCAATAAGAATCTTCCTCAAATCTTTCGGGATAAATATTTGGAAGTATTCGTTACCGAATTAGTTCTTTTCAAAAGGATTTTTTGTTCAGAAGATACCTGGTATTTTGAATTCTTCTAATAATATCAGCAAAATCTTGATCTTCACGCTGAAGTTTATCTACGGGTTCCTTTAGCAATGGCAAATTCCTGAGGTGAGCAATGTTCATGTTCTTGCGAAATCCGACCAACCCTACTGGACCATCCAAGATACTAGTCTAAAGGATCATATATCCTAGTCAAGGAATCAGCAACTACGTTTTCCCCTGATTTAACATGTGAGAAGTGAGAAAGCGGCTCAACGAGAGGCCCATATTTCAGGAGTGTGTTATTATTATTTTGTTATTATTGTTAATATTGAGGATTCCAGACAAGGCTTTATTGTCCGTCAACACTTCGAATTCATTTCATAAGCACATTCTATAGCGAGATATTGTTTTTACAATACTTATGAATAATATGTCATAAATGTTGCGGTGTTTATCCGTTTCAGACAATTTTTTGCTAAAGAAATACACAGGGTGGAAGTCATCGTTCTGATTCTTCTATGAAATACATCCAGCTTTGTTTTTTTCACTGTCGTCCATATTGACTACGTAACGTTTGCTGAAATCAGGATTCTTCTAAACAGTCTTTTCAATCAAAATATTTTTCACTCGTTCCAGAATTTCCAGGTGTTTTGAGTGCAAACAAATGTATTTTTTGAAGACTTCAAGACACTAAGCGAAGCCATTAATTCGTCAAGCTCCGACGCCAATTTGGAGGAATAATTAAAGACTCCAAAACTTTTTAACGATCCACGCCTATTTTGCGGAGATAGTATATTTCTTATAGCAGAAACCATGCTAAGATCGATCTCCATCTGGTCTCCTTGTGTTATATATCCCAAATAATTAATCTTTTCATAAAATATAAAGCATTTATCAGAAGACACTGTTATGTTATATTCCTTAAACCTCTGTAATACCTTTTCTACCATTTTCATGTGATCTTCAATTGAATCGCTTGCTATCAAGACATCGTCAAAATAAACTTTGACCCCTTGATCTGTAAGGTCACCTAACATCCTCTCCATTGCCTTCGACAATGTTATTCCCAGTTTTTATTCCTACCGGAACTCGAGTACATTGATAACACTCCTTGAGAGTAACAAGTGTCGTTATCTCACGTGAAGCTTTATCAAGGTAAACTTGGTTATAGGCATTCCTTAAATCGAATTTCAAATACAGTTTCTTGTCCGCTAGCCGTGTCAAACACGCTTCTAAATTCGGGGAAAGATATACCCCCATCAGGAAGTCGCGGTCGGAAAGAGGGATTGCCGCCATCGACGGTGGCGGGCCGCCGGAGGCAGCCGGCACCCGTCCGCGACGGCACGACGATCTACTTGTTCAAAGTTGCCGACCTTTTGCCGAGGCGGCAAGCGGTCGAAAATCGTCAAGTAAAATTCCCTTTGCCGACTGTTGCCGACCATCAGAGCCGGCAAAACAATCGGAAAGGCCTCTTTCCGACCATCTGCCGACTTATTATGCCGGCCTTTTTTCGACGGCGGCGCCGGTGCATTTACTGCTCCTTTACGGTTTTTTGCTGACTGCTCGGCAAGACAACATTCCGACGGCGGTGCCGGCGCATTTAATGCTCATTTCCGGCTGTTTGCCGACCGCTCGGCAAGGCAACTATTCGTCGCGGTCGAAAATTGCGCTGAAAGATGCCGGCGTCAAGCGTTGGCAATCCGACCGCGGCATCTAGTCGGCATGGACAAATTATCCGACTATAGGCGGCAGAATCCTGATGGGGACAGCATTTACATTTAGACTGTTAGTCTTATGTAATTACTAACAGTACGATACGTATTGTTCTTATTTTTAAGAAGGAAGCAACTACTACCATAATTTACATGGTCAACCTCTTCAAAAATCCCCTCTTTAATAAAAACTTCAATTTGATCATAAAAATTATTTCATTTTTGGGAATTGGAAAAAAATATCCTTAAGTGGTTTGTTCTCCTTTAAATGAATCGTCCAATAAACCCTTTTATGCATCCTACTATTTCCGAAATTACATCAGCGTATTTACTTTTCATTGAGTCGATGAAAGCAACAATCTCTCTGTTATGGAGCTTCCATTAGTCTGAAACCGAATTATGGTTTTTCACCTGTATGTTTAACTTGTTTATCACCTGTGCTTTATTCTTAGCCTTATTACTTGAACGGAAGAGGGGTCAGTGGGCTGAAACTTTCTACTTCGTTGACTTAATTTATGGAAATTCTCAGACTGTTCGATGTCTACATCTGATGCTTCGGAACCACTAAGGTTATAATCTGACTCATTATCCTTCCGTGTATTATCATTCAACGAATTAGTCACTCCCGAACTATCAGCATCTCTTGTTACTTCTTTCACATTAACATTATTCGTGGATTTCATCTTATTATCCAGAGTATTAATCTTCTTTCTTCTGCGTCTCCTTTTCTTTTTCACTTCATTTGCCTTAAGAGTCCTTCAATTCTAAGATCTCAGTTCTTGATGAACTATCACACAGAACATTGTTCAATTGATTGGAAGAATTTGTGTTAACAATCAACGACTACACATAACCATCAACACCTTCAGATATATTTTTATTATTATGAATTTCGCTGTTTATAATTATTCCTATCGAACTTAATCCGATGATCTAGGTACATTTCATTCGCACAACCATTACTGTCAAAAAAGGATACTTCCTTATTACCATGGTGTCTATTCAACTCCAAAGTTATCAATTTTCCCACTGATGGACTCTCTGCCGAGGACATTTCAATCGCACAATCTGATTTTCAATACAATTGCGATTTTGCTGCAATATAATCATCTTCTGTCTACGAAGTCACCAATTCCCATTTCGTGCGTTAAGATAATTGGACATTTCATTTGCACCATCTGCATTTCTATCACATTGTTGATTGATGAAATTTCTATCAACTTGTGACGCCTTCGTCTCCATGTTCTCATTGGAAGGTAATCGGACTATTTCATGACTTTTTGGCGGGCTTATTTTTACACGTAGAAGATTCAAATTTTGCACAAATATTCAGTTCACTGAGCAGTATTTACCAGATTTTTTCTCAGATTTCTACGTTAAAACAGGGGAATCCAGAAGGGATAAATTTGAAAAGGGATATTTTAACCCAAAAATCCCGTTTTTCCTCATTTTCCCGGTTAGATACACGATGGGGACACGTCAGTCATACCATCTGAAAGGCAATTCTATTCTCAAGAGAATGATGTGCAAACCATGATCCTAGGGTAATTAGGGATGTGTCAGGAAATTTTTATCAAAATATACTTCTGTATAGGGGAATATGGGACATTGTCGGTATATAATATATATTTGACGGGCTTATTTTTGCACGAAGAAGATTGAAATTCTTCACAAACATTTAGTCGACCGAGTAGTATTTACAAGATTTTTTCAGATCTCTGCGTTAAAACAGGGGGTCCAGAGGGGATAAAAGTTGAAAAAAGGGATATTTTTACCCATTTTTCATTTTCACACCTTAGATACATGATGGAGACACGTGAGTCATACCGTCTGAATGGCAGTTCCATTCTGAAGAGAATGACAGTCGAATTATTATCCTAGGGTAATTAGGGATTTCTGAGCGAATTTTTATCAAAATATACTTCTGTATAGGGAGAAATGGGACATGGTCGGTATATTTTTTGCGGGCTTATTTTTTCACATATATTGAAATTTTGCACAAACATTCAGTCCACCGAGTAGTATTTACCAGATTTTTTCCGATTTTTGCCTTAAAACAGGGGGTCCAGAGGGGCAAAAGTTGAAAAAGGGATATTTACACCAAAAATCCATTTCTTCAGGATTTTCCCGCGTTACATACATGATGGAGACACGTGAGTCATACCGTCTCAATGGCAGTTCTATTCTGAAGAAAATGACGGTCGAATTATTATCCGAGGGTAATTAGAGATGTTTCAGGAATTTTTTTCCTGAGATCATGGTGTTTTGCGGTAATTTGGGGCATTGTGGGGATTCTTGATAAAATTTATCCCGCCCTTACTATACCCGATAGAAACTTAAAATTTGGTACACACATTTAGTCTATCAAGTACTATTTATCAGATTTTTTTGAGATCTCTACGTTCAAAGAGAGCCGCTCCAGAGGGGCACAAAATGTAAAAAAAACCCTCCGAAATTTTCCTTGTGACATCAATTTTCCCTCTTCTGGTATATGGTATGGGCATGCAAGTGGTACCATTTGCAAGCCAGCTTCATTCTGTAGAGAATGAGGTAGGAACCCTAGGACAAATAGTGACGATGCAGTAGCTGCTTGACGGAAAGTCTAAAAAATACCCCAAAAACCCAGGATTCCGAAAGGGTTAACTGATTCTTCAATCTTCCAACAACTAAAGAAGCAACAGTACTTTTCATCTCTGAAGGCATTGGCTCAGGAACTGTTTTCGAATAACCTTGAAGTTCAGTCATTCCCCTTGGAGCCCTAGAATCACGAAAATCCCGAGAGCCACCTCTCGATCGACTCAATTCATTTTCGGAAAAAATGGTTTAAACTTGGTTTCTAATAATGAAGAATTATTAACACAAGTTCACACTGATTCAATTTCCTATCATGATAGCTAGACACAAGAACATTAGATCTTTACCTAGAATTACCCACTTCTCTGTTATAATGTAACTGGTTTCTGAAACTCAAAACATGTTTTTCCGCTATTTCTAATAATTCCAATCTAGATGCCGGAACATAATTATTCAGCATCCGGTACTTCTGATTTGGATTTATTCCAGTAGTAACAATATCTGCTAATTACATATCTCGGCCACTAAACCTTAATACATTCATTGCAACAATAACGGATCTTACATAATCATTACTTTCTTCGGACAACTTCTGTCTCCTATAAAGAAATTCCGAAACAAAGGCATGTCGACTAACTGGTGTAACATAATTATTTAATAAATTAGTCCTAAAATTATATCAGCTAACATTGTTATTCAAAGCATACAAATTTCTCATAATATTGCTTCTGTACATTTAACTACAAGAACAGTTAGCACCATACTGAGAGAATAACTAGTTTTTAGCAAAGTTTCTTCAATTCTTAACAGCAATTCAAAAACTTGTTGACTATTATTACCATATGTGTGTTTTACATCTTTAAATTTCAATTCAACAGACTCACTGTTTCTCTTGTAGGCATACTTCACCATTAGATTATGCTCGACATTGGACAAGTCATGTCTGTTAACTTCAGTTATCGTACCAGAACCAAAGTTATTTCGAAATTCATTACTAGTCTGGCTGGAAAAAAGAAGAGCTCAAAGAAGCTTTCGGGATAGAGTTCCTAATCTGAGAGAATCTTCTATAATAATCACGAAGATTAAGATATCTATTCCTGTAATTATCTCGAATATTTCCGGATACACTTGCATTTGATGATTCCCGATTCATAAATTGAGATTGCATTGGTTGCCTTAAACGTACATTGAAGGCAACTTGACGTAAGTTTCTCTGAGACTCATCTAAACTGAGTGCATTCACCTGCCTACTAAACCCATTGCATACTTTCATTATTTCCACCCTCAACCCTATCTGCTTTATTTGAGAATCTCCTAATATTAAGGCTTCCCTGAGTGGGATGCGTTAATGACATTAAGCTGTCCAAAATGTGATCGCAAATCAGAATCATGAAATCCACTTCTATCTCGCTTAATGAGTTCAGAATACCCATCCTGTATAACAATATTTACAAATTCGGACCTATTAGCCATCATAAAAAATACAATAGCAAACAATTTATTTCCTTTTGTTGTGTTTTTTTAAAAATGCAACAATATATACAAAGAAGGTGGAATTAAATTTACTTACAACTAAACTAGCTACGGATACTACAACAATCCAGGACAACCAATAGAGATCAATCCTAGCTTTAATGAAAACAAACTTTTAGTCTTGAAAAATATTCTTTACTCAACAAATCAACTAACAGTAACCTTAATCACTTATTATATTCAAATTCGAAAATTAATTCTATCTAAATCCCGTAAATTTTAAATAACAGCTATAACGCAACAAGATTTATAAATTTCTTTTCAGTTTAGCGAAATCAAATTTATTACTTACTGAACAAAACAAAAAATTACGAGGAATTGTGTCCAAACCATTTTGTAACGTTCCTATCCGCTATCGGAAGCAGAGCCTATTTTACGATGTCAACATCTCTTGGATACTGAGACCCAAGACAACCTTGACCTGTCAACACCACACTTATCTGACCGCAGAACGATCTAAAGACACAGGCGAAATATCGCAATAAAGTTCAAGATTGCTTGATTGATAATTCAACATAAAAACAAAAAAAATTATTATTTCACCAATACGAAAAATACGCATAAAACTTAGACAAATAATAACAACAATTTAAAAGAATAGCCTTTATTACAATAAAAGTACAACAAAATGTGAAAATAAAAAATTCAATAGTAATAATAATATTATTTCTTCTTTTTATGATGCTGAATTCTAATGACGAAGTGAATGTTAAACAAACGTAATAAGTAAAAAATTATTTTTAACTCTACTTGTCATATCCAGTAATGTTAACTCTAAATCCAAAAATAATAGTTATATCAATTATTTTCAAAATTCGCAATTTCTTCAAACCTAAGGAATCTAGAGCTAGAAGCATGAGAATATTCCTTTGGTTAATCATAATTGAAGCAGTCAGAGATCTATCACGATTGGTAGGAAAGGCAATTTCCAAAAATTATTGGGGGGAATATCGAATTTCTAGAATTCCGTACATTAATCATAAATAATAACTATAAGGATCAACAGTCAAAACCATTCTATTTCGGCGAGTAAAATTTCAACATTCGTACCCCACCACAATACTCGCCTACAACTATTTATTAAATTTAATTCCAAATCTAGCAAACATCTACTGGGTTCAAAACATCTTTTTCTTAAACAAAATAACTGCTGAACTAGAAATATACCATCAATAATTAATTCACACTTCGGGTTTTAACCCATTTACCAAAATAATTATACTGAATTACCGATCAGGTTCGGAATCATTAAACATTCCTGGATTAGCAAAAATCCTAATCACAAGCCAGTTGGAGTCGAATTTACAACCAATAAACATGTAAAGATATTCACAATACAACAAAACTAAATATATTTAAATGGCAACTCACCTTTCATAATCTTACTCGCAATTACATTCGTCTCCGCTCAGCGCTGGACTGCATGTCGACTCTGTTATATCGAAACAAGAATAATTTGTGCTTACTACAACTATTCTGACTTTCTCAAGTTGACCATGACTTAGGTCAAAATAGCAAAAATTGGGATCCAATCTTAATAGTCAACCACTTCACTAGTTCAAATTTTATGCTTCGGCAATAACTACTATCTCGGAATTAATCCAGCATTCAAATAAAGAAGGTTACTGATCAATCTTAGGTCTAATTCACCACGTAGGATACTTTCTTCAACTGATGATTGAACCTTCCACCTTATCGTTCCACCATCCACAACTCGGGTAAAATGCTATTATCTTTGCCTACAAAAATAGGCACAATAATTAGACCTAAAATAGGTCCACTAAATCCTTTGGGAACACTACTGGGCACTAGAAAAATACCTCCAAACTAAGGAACATTAAACCATTCATCAATTATACGTTTTCCAGAATGCAGAAAAATCTTGTAGCAAGAAACGAAACAAATACTTGAGATTTCACTCTGTTTAGATATACTCGGTCAATCCCTAATTTAACTATTTCTAGGTTCATGCTTCCCATGTACTATTTCCCATACGGTCAAAGGCCAACTTCCAAATATTTTCGCACACAACTCTTTCATTACTTTTTAAAATGAAACTTCTCGCTTCCCACACTATTATTCTTGTTTCGTAATACACTGTAATTAATATAACACCAAAAATTATCGAAACACCAAATAGCAAATCCAACACGAACAGAAACTAGATCACATTCTCCAGAAATACGAAGCTGCTACGAGGCACACCTGCCACATACGACGATTCAGGACACAATTCACGTCCCCGAAGGACGTGAGTTTCCTCGAAAGACAAAGACGCTGCTATTGGTGGAACGAAAGCCACAAGCAGCTCAGCTGACGTTGAGCTTTCAACAACCCAAGGAGGTTGCTTCTCTCTCTCTCTCTCTCTTTACAAACCGAGAAAATATAATCTTCTTTCCTTTTTTTAAAAGAAGTCATGATCAATAGAAATTATAACAAACTTAGTCAAGTATGAAGAATGAATAGTACAAAATATTATTATTATTATTGTTCTTTTCACAAAACATAGTAACAGGATCGTTACATCTTTCTAAAATGTATAGCCTCAATCCGTTAGTTAAAATAGAAATAATCTTTATTTCCGTTAATGTCGGCGCTTTTTATCTATCAATCCTAATACATCGTATACGTAATTTTGTACCGACTCGTGTTTCTTTTGAAATCTATTTTGAATTGTAGCGAAAATATCTACATTCTCTTTCGGTCTTTTGAAACACTTTTTTACTTCTTTCTTAAATGTCTCATATGACTTACAAGGGACATGTTTCGGTTCGAACGCGAAGATCAACATAAAACTTGGTAGACATATATAGAACTAAGTAGTGACCACTGTATGGTAAGTCATTTCCGTGTAAAACTAGTTTACTGCCGACAGCGCCACCTATCCTTCGAAACACTAACAGTTAAATTGCACGTTATAGGTGTTGAGTGAAGATCAGTCAGGTGCGTTAGTGTGTGGTAGTAAGTTCGAATTAGTGTTAGGTGTGGTAGTCAGTGTCGGGAAGCTGCTGGCATTAACACCGTTCATGTAGTTGAACTGTTAAAATACAAACTGAGGCGCATATTTAAGAGTCAAACATCAGTTGGAGCAGATGAGTCGTTTGCGACATGTTGGTGCAATTTAGTTATCAATTAGTACGAAAATTAATTAGAAATGATA
Source organism: Thermobia domestica (assembly GCF_964235325.1). Lineage (NCBI taxonomy): Eukaryota > Metazoa > Arthropoda > Insecta > Zygentoma > Lepismatidae > Thermobia > Thermobia domestica. The sequence continues at coordinate 131,262,124 of NC_137466.1, read as the reverse complement.
CCACATCGACACTCGCCAGAGATGATAAAAAAAATGGCACGACACAGCAAGATATCTATGATAGCAGTTCAGAGCGAGAAGAAGACAGCAGTCTAGAGCGGGAACCGGGAATAGGGAAATGAAACTCCAAACAGTGCAATGTGAAATCATCCGCAGTCCAGAGCGGGAACAAGGCATTAGTCAAAGTGAATATGACGTATCTTCATCATGAAAATGAAAAGAACAGACATTTTGTCGCAGTTTACGGACAAGGAAGTCCGGAGTATATATAAAGATTATCATGAAGGAGAATACAACTCGTACCGTACAGGAAGCTTGTGGCACGACACAAGAACATTATTTCTTTAAGTAACTCGAAACCTATTTTGTATTATAAGCACGCGCTGTCTACGAACTCCGCTTCATTTAAAGGGAATGCGGAAATGAAACTCCAAACAATGAAGTGTGAAGTCATCAGATTATTTGACGAGGCGCGGGAGCATGGAACATTAGTGCATTACTGGTATTTACAGTGCTGGGCTTTCCAAGCTGCAAAATAAGTTGGCTTATCGGATTTCAAAACGTAGACGACTTTCATTGAAAATCTTTAGAAACAAGCAGCTATTATTTCACGAATGAGTACGACCTTCATCAAATAATCTGATAATTTCACATTTCACTCTTTGGAGTTTCATTTTCCGATTCCCGGTTCCGCTCTAGACTGCTGTCTTCTTCCCGCTCTGAACTGCTATCATAGATATCTTGCTGTGTCGTGCCATTTTTTTTATCATCTCTAGCGAGTGCCGATATGGTATCGTTTTTAATTCATTTTCGTACTCACTGATAATTAAATTGCACCAACATGTCTGCAAACGACTTATCTTCTCTCCAACTGATGTTTGATTCTTAAATATGCGCCTTAGTTTGCCTTTTAGCAGTTCAACTACATGAACGGGATTAATGCCAGCAGCTCCCCGACACTGACTACCACACCTAACACTAATTCGAGCTTACTACCACACACTAACGCACCTGACTGATCTTCACTCAGCACCTATAACGGGCAATTTAACTGTTAGTGTTTCAAAGGTTAGGTAGCGCTGTCGGCGGAAAGCGAGATTTACACGGGAATGACATACCATACAGTGGTCAGTACTTAGTCCTGTATATGTCTACCAAGTTTTATGTTGATCCTCGCGTTCGAACCGAAACATGTCCCTTATTAGTATGTAACTACTTCCTATTTATGAACCTTTCTTTTTCCTTTCCTGAAAAGCATGTTATTACTGGATCTTTAGCCTCCTCCGGGGATAATTTGTTGAGCTTTATAGTGTCGTCAAACGCAGAAAAGAACTGCTGAATAGTCATTTCCTTTGAGGCATATTTGGGAAAAGGAAAGGCATTGCTATATGCATTTACAATAGGTCTTGAGTTTCGGGTGGGTGCTGCTTACTGAGAATTAGATTGAGACACATTTGTTTGTTTAACGTTTTCACCACGTCTATTATTTGTTTGGGGGGGAGATGGAGGAGTCACCATGTCTGATCTTAACTTCACTCTACGTTTGCTCATAAGTTAACAATAAATAACTATAAATATTTAATTCTTTGAACGTGATTACTGTACTGAACTAACATCGTGTTTCAAGATTACCTTCGCACACGCTTACTGTCCACATAAGCATTTCCTGTTACAATGCACTGCAATAAGATCTCCTAAGAATGCCTGACCTGTGAAAGGTACTTCAATCATAAACGCAAAACACACACACACACACACACACACACATACATACATATATATATATATATATATATATATATATATATATATATACAATATGTCTTTGTCGTAAGTTTCTACATAATTTTCTATAGAAAATGGAACGCACATATTCAAACATATATACCATCACCATTTTGGACAATAACAAATCTGATATCCCATGTAATTTTACCATCTGTTCTCTGCATGATTTGACTTCTTACTCATATACCTGGTATGTGTGGCTTCAGGATCGATATCTATTTTTAAACAAAAAAACTGTACTACCATGTATGTACCAGAGACATTAACCATAAATTAACTTTTCTACTCAGTACTGTAACATGTTTCTAACAATGGCGCTAACCACAAAAATCCGGGGCTTATTCCACCATAACGCCTGCCAACTGATTGGATCGAAATCCGGACGTCGACATACACAATTTATATCCACACATAGTTCATGTAATAATAACCATGTTAACATGGGGGAATTTAAAACGTAATCTTATAACGAATTTAACCATTTAATTTTAGGTAGAGCAATAATTTATTAAGATGGATAATTTTGATTGCATAAATAAAAAGTGGAGATATCCAATCAGATAATTACCCTAAACTACTGCTGTGGCATTATGACAACATCAATAATAACGGTCATATTAAATTAGAAGTTAGATTTTGATGTGAATGAAATTGGTAATGAAGTCGAATATCGTTATCAATTAGTAACCAGCATATACTCATCAAGATTTTGATCAGAGAAGATTTAAGAGGTCGAACCTTCCTATGTGATGGTCACTTCAAAACTCTCTCGAGTTGACTACTCTTTTTGTCCACCTACCTTTTCTTCCTAGTTTTTGGTAGCGTAATTTCTTCCGCTAAGAATTTCCTCAAGACTCGAAATAGGAAGTGTTTGTTATCGACTTAACATATTGCTGCATAACACAAGTTATATTTCCTATTAAAAGATTATTTTCTCCAGACACAGTTTTGAGTTGTTACGAGACCTCCTTGATTGCTCTACACATCTGAACGACCTAAGAGCAGCAGATTGAGAATTGAGTTTTTATTTCCACTATGAAGATTAATAAAATATAATTTGCCCTTTACCAGTTAACTTCAGTCACATTACAGGTATACTTCGTTTCAATCTTCGGGAAATACCTACACGTAACATAACGATTTTTATCTTACGAAATACGTAGTATTATTAGTTTGGACTAAGTTAATATAAATGTCAGAGAAGCTAGTTTGATTGTTTCAAAAAACAGAAATTTACTTTCGAACGGCCTTATGACGGAATTAAAGTTATATTTAAAGAATATTTGTTTCACGCAATCTGAAATGTTAATTCATTGGCGCAAAATTTAATTTTGAGAGTGAAGACTTTAAAGGCACGGAAAGAACAATCGTGGAACTTGTTGGTTATGTATACAGTATTTAAGAAAATACATACAGGGTTTGTCCGGAAAGTAATATAACTGAGTCAATTTTTAAAAAAAAAATATTGAGCCAATCGTTACAAGTCTTTAAAAACTTTCAAAATAGGCTCCTTCTGCGTCGATGCAGCGCTACCAGCGCGATTTCCAAGCATTGAAGGCCTCACGGAAGTCATTCTCCGGAATAGCCTTGAGAGCCACGGTGCAAGCTGCTTGGATCCCCTCTGTCTCAAAATGCTTGCCTTTCATCGGGCGTTTTAGGCGAGGAAACAAAAAGAAGTCCGGGGAAGCACATCTGGGCTGTAGGGCGGCTGCGGAAGCGTTGGGATGCCGGCCTTTGTCAGGTAGCTGTTCACAAGAAAGGCGATGTGAGCCGGGGCGTTGTCGTGGTGCAGCTTCCAGTCGGCTCCGATGTCTTGTCGGACCTGATTGACCCTTCGTTTGAGTCTCTTGAGCACTTCCACGTAAAACTTGCCGTTGACGGTTTGTCCAGGAGGAACAAGTTCATGGTGGACGATGCCTTTGATATCAAAAAGACAATGAGCATCGTTTTCACTTTGGATTTGCTCATTCTTCCCTATTTTGGGTGAGGAGACGCCGGCGTGTGCCACTCGGAAGATTGCCTCTTTGTCTCGGGATCATACTCAAAGATCCATGATTCCTCACCTGTGATTACGTTATTCAAAAATTGGGGGTCACTTTCACATATGTTCAAATTTTCTTGGCACAATTCCACTCGCCGCAATTTCTGGTCGTTAGTGAGCACTTTTGGGACAATCTTCGCCCACAACTTGCGCATGTTAAAATGCTCCGTCACAATTTCATGAACCACAGTTTTTGGTAAATTTAACATCTGCGCAATTAAACGAATACTTAGTCGACGGTCTGAGTTCAAAACTTCGCGCACACGAGTCACATTGTCGGTGTTTGTCGAAGTCGAAGGTCTTCCAGCACTGTCTTCATCGGCGACAACTTCCCGGCCCTCCGAAAGACCTTGTGCTACCGAAACACACCACTTCCTGCTAAAGCATCATCTGGGTAAGCCTGCTTGATAATATCAAACGTCTCTGACGCAGATTTACCGAGTTTAACACAGAATTTAATCGCGTACCTCTGCTCTAACGAACGCTGCATTTTCGGCTTGCACCACTCATAGAAACACGTCGCGCGAGAAAGCCTGTCCTGACTCTCAGTGTGCTCGGAGACAACTGACCAGCCGCTCGTTCGTTAGCTAGGAACGCCCTCTATCGGATCCAGTCGGTGCGCGCACGCTCCGAAGTGCAGTCATAGCGGAATAAAATCAGTCCTATTACTTCCCGGACAAACCCTGTAATTACTAAACTACGTAAAACAATCATGTCTTGAAATAATACTTAATACGATATACTATATCTTTCTCCCGCAGTATACAGTATTTATGTACTACCATCACTATTATGAAAGTTAGTAAAATTTATAAATCTATGATGTAATGCGTTCATAGAAAACAAGAGAATGTATTATATTGTATTTCTGAGTTTTTTTATTTTAAAATGTTTTATTTTAATTTACTTCGAAGGGTGGTCTGAAAGCTGTTGTATGGACAGATGTCTTTCAATGTACCATTGTGTATGGATCTGTTATTTTCCTTGCGGTGAAAGCAACAATCAATGTTGGTATAGATGAAGTTTGGAAAAGGAACTATGAAGGTGGTCGCCTTGATATGTTCAAGTAAGTGCACCCTATACAAAATTTTTTATTAATATTTATTTGTTACATATCCTTCACTGAATGCTGTTCTCTGAAAGAAAGATATCATAGTTAACTCTAGTATACAGTTTCATCAAACTCCGTTAACAAATTTAACGTGAGTTGAACTGTTTAAATGACTGCTAAGTAATTTCCCTTGTTTTTCTTGGGCACGCACAACGATGTACAAAAAATTGTGTTAAAGTTAATGTGGACTATATATGTGATTAAAATTTCTACTAGAGCTAATTGGAAAAGAACACCAATATTTTTAAGTGTAATGAAAGTAGCATACTCTATTATTTCATCCTGAATTGCAAAATTTGTTTTCCCTTTAACTAATATTCACCAAAAGAACGATTACAATTAAGAGCTAATTTGAGTCGCTACCGATGACTAAGAAAGTGCAGACAAAACACACTGTTTGTATTTTATAAACCTTAGAAATATCAGTGCTTCATTAATATGTCACCAAATTATTTTATATCTGATGTGTTTCGCAACTATGTACGTAATATTGGGAATCATTACCACGCAATAGAACTTCTGAATTAAGTGACATAAGAAGACCAAGAATAGAATATCTAGAGGCAGTTACGAAGAAAGGACTTTATCATAGTATAAAACAGCTCCCATAAAGAAGAGAAAAGCCTTAAAATTTCCATATTGCTCACGAATCTATGGTTGATGTGAAAAAGAAGAAAATCATTACACGCAATAATCAACCAAGACGTTTCAAAATCGCGAAAGAACACCACATGCCTTGTAAACGTGCTGAAATTTCCCAACAGACTGCATGTACTGTATACACGACTCGAAAAGTGCATTACCACCTGCAATTCTCCTTTTCCTGCAATAGCAGGCAACCCAAAAAGCTCGGCGCTTAGGTTGGTTGCGAATTCGAAAGGCGTTGCACCAAACCTCAATTTTGTAACAAATATATCAGTGTAGCAAACTGCAAATAAGAGGATAAAACAAATTGTTAAAAATGACAACTTTATTATTGTGAGGGAGTTGGATGACATCAAAAGTTACAAAATGATCTTACTTAAGTAGTTCGAACAAGATGAATGGCAAGAAACAGATATCAGAGGAAACCATTTCTCTCCTTTGATCCCGGAAAAAGAATTTTATAAAAAAGAAAAAATACATAATGTAAAGGTTTAATATTAAAGCCAATCCCAAAATTTTCAAAGTTGACACACGAAAGGCAAGAACAATTGAACCAAAGTGAATGAAACTGTGCAGAGATATTGCAGACGCAAAATGAGGGAATCCGAGTTTCGAATTTTAACGGAAAAAACGGTTAGGTGGGGCACGGACCCCTCCAAACATTTGATCACGAAATATCAAACATGCGAGTAACAGTATGTCAGATGTGTGTAAAGGACAGGAAGAATTGCAACGAAACTTTATGTATGGACAATATGCAAAAAATAAACGAATACGTGTTTTTATTTTCTCCGGAAAAACAGTTTTAGGGGCAAAAGGCCCAACCAAAAATTTTGAAAGTTGACGCCCGAAAGTCGAATACAAGTGAATCGAAATCAATGAAATTGTGCACAGATATTGTCGACGTAAAATGAGGCAATATGGGTTTCGAATATTCCTGAAAAAACCGGTTGGGTGGGGAAAGGACCCGTCCAAAACTTTGATCACGAAATATCAAAAGTGCTAGTAACAGTATATCATATGCGTGTACAGGACATAAAGATTGCAACATGACTTTGTGTATAAACAATAGGCAAAAAATAAAAGAGAACGGGTTTCTTATGTTCTGCGGAGGCACGGTTTTAGGGGGCAAAAGCCCCAACCCAAAGTTTTGAAAGTTGACGCTCGAAAGGCAAGAAGTGAACCGAAGCAATGAAATTGTGCACAGATATTTTAGACATAAAATGAGGATACGGGTTTCGTAGTTTCCTGAAAAAAGGTTGGGTGGGGCACGGACCCATCCAAACCTTTGATCAAGGAATATCAAAAGTGCTAGTAACATTATGTCATATGTGTGTAAACGACATGAAGAGTTGCAACATAGCTTTGTGTATGTACAATACGCCAAAAAATAAACAAATACTGTCTTTTTATGTTCTGCGGAAAAACTGTTTTAGAGGGAAATCCCACTCCCAAAATTTTGAAAATTGGAGACCGAAAGGCAAAATGAAGTGAACCGAAGTGAATAAAATTCAGTGCAGATATTGTAGAGATAAAATGAGGGATAACGGGTTTCGTATTTTCCTGAAAAAAATGGTTGGGTGGGCCTCGGACCCCTCCAAAGCTTTCATCAAGGAATATCTAAAATGCTAGTAACATTATGTCAGATGTGTGTAAAGCACATGAAGAATTGCAACATAACTTTGTGTATGGACAACACGCAAAAAATAAACGAATGCGGGATTTTTGTTCTACGGAAAAACGGTTTTAGGGGGAATAGGCCAGTACCCGAAATTTTGAATGTTGACGTCCGAAAGGCAACAAGTGAAAAGGAGTGAATGAAACTGTGTGCAGATATTGACGACGTAAAAGGAGGATACGGGTTTCCTATGTTTCTGGAAAAACGGTTCGGTGGGGCACGGACCCCTCCAAACCTTTGATCACGAAAAATCAAAAGTGCTAGTGACAGTATGTCAGATGTGTGTGAAGGACATGTAGAATTGCAAGATAACTTTGTGTATGAACAATAGGCAAAAAAACGAATACTCATTTTTTTTTATTTTCGGGGGAAAACGCTTTTTAGGGAAAAAGACCCCTTCCAAAATTTTGGAATTTGACCCCGGGGTAGCGTGAGGAGTAAACCGAAGCGAATTAAGTTGTATGTAGCAATTGGATATGTACAATATTGCCTTTCGTGTTTCACAAGTGTCGTGTCTTCATCCGTTTTCTTCAAATTTGGCAGATCAACTACACGCACAAACATTATAGCGTATTTTATAGTATTTCAGGAGGCACGTTTAACCCTTAGAATGTTTATGCATATAAACAAAAGACGTGTCGATTTATTTCCAGTTTGCTCTTCTTCTGCCAAATTTGAAGCAAAACTGATAGGGTTACTTCAGAAAGACGAAAGGACTTATTTTACATAGGGTCAATACAGGGCGGTCGTGCATCAATGGCGGAAAATTCGGGAGATGAATCTACAGGTAAAAACAAGCAAAAAAATGTCACACGAACATTGGGTGAATGGGGCTTCGTTTGGACGCTAAAGGCGTCTGAAATGTCACTTTCCAAGGCGGCAATTTGCAATATCACAAGAACGGAGAAAAATACAAACGTCGGTTCAAAAGATATCAAAGGAAACACTATCCGAAGAATCCAATTATGCATAAGTGATAGCGAAAGAGTGGCATCGCTAGAGGGGGCACAAAGAAAGTGAATGTAACATGGAGAAAAGTGAACAATTTACACTGAAAAATTGTAGGACGTGATGTTACTTGAAACATGCAGCAACAAATGTTAATGAACAAAGACAACAATGGCTACGCTGTAGGGACACTATGGGAGGCGGAATGTAGGAATAAAGTATCTTTGAAACGGAGAGAAATAAGAATGTCGGGTCAAAAGATATCAAAAGAACCCCCATCCGAAGAATACAATTATGCGCACGTATTGCTGAACAGTGGCGGCGCATGGGAGCTACAAAGAAACTGTTAAGCACTCTTAGTGTTGATACGTGCAAATCGTACAAAACTCGTACAGAAGATGAGGCCCAGTGCACTGGAAAAACAAGAGGTATTGTACATACCATGGTTAACATAATGCTTCTTAAAGAAGGTGTTCAATATGTCCTCCTTGTTCTTCGAGACAGACAGTTACACGATGGCTTAAGGATTCTCTGACTTTTGGCAATAACGCTGGAGTTTGCCGTAGTGTGGCAAATGCAGTTCATACGCGCTAGCGAAGATCTTCAATGCCAAGCACGAGCCATGTATACACAAGACTCTTCATGTAGCCCCATAGGAAAACAGTCTAGGGTATTTAGGTCGGGTGAACGTGGGGGCCATACTTCTTTGCTTCCACGATCTATCTACCTGCGTGGAATGTTTTCGTTCAGATATGCACGAATAGTGGGACGAATGGGAAGGACGCCATCATGCATAAACTACATACAGTGCCGTGTCCTCAGTGGCACGTCTTTAACTAGAATAGTTAGACCCTATGTTAAAAACTGGAGATACGATATTGCATGCGTTCAATCGCTGTGGTAAGAAGTGTTGTTTCACAACGTCGTCATCAATAATACCAACCAACACACGGAATTGGAAACGCTGATGATGCTTCGTTTCTACAATTGCATGCTGGTTGTTGGATGTCCATCGATCTTATTGCGGGCATTTGTGATGCCACCCCGTATGAATGCCTCATCCGAGAACAACATCTGTAGTAGAACTTTTCTCAGCGTTTCATTCACTTTCTTTGTGCTCCTTGGGCCGCCACTGCTTTGCCATCACTTATGCATAATTGGATTGTTCGGATGGGTATTCCTTCGAAATCTTCTTACCCGACATTCCTATTTCTCTCCGTTATACAGATATGCATTCCTACATTCCGCCTCTCATAGTGTCTTTACAGCGTAGCATTGTTGCCTTTGTTCATTAACATTTGTTGCTGCATGTTCCACGTAATATCCCCTCCTACAGTTTGCCAGTGTAAATTGTTCAGTTTTCTCCATGTTACTTTAACTTTCTTTGTGCCCCCTCTAGCGCCGCCACTGTTTCGCCATCACTTATGCATAATTGGATTCTTTGGATGGGATTTCCTTTGATATCTCTTGACCCGACATTCGTATTTCTTTCCGTACTTGTGATATTGCAAATTGCCGCCTCGGAAGGTGACATTTCAGACGCCACTAGCGTCCAAACGAAGCCGCATTTACCGAATGTTCATGTGACATTTTTTTGCTTGTTTTTACCTGTAGATTCATCTCCCGAACTTTCCGTCATTGATGCACTACAACCCTGTATAATATCTACACAAAATCATTTCCTTCGGTCCAATTCTTAGTTCGCTATTACGGTATTCTTAATTCTTTTTTTCGGATGGGGCCTAGGCCCCAACATTGTTTTTCCGCAAAAATTAAAACACGATACATTTATTGTTTTGCAAATAGTCCCAATACGAAGTTTCGTTGCAATTTTCCATATTGTTTACGGACTTCTGACGTATGCGTTTTTTTATCCTCGTCACCAAAAGTACCGTTACATCGCCGTGACGGGTATGTGACCGCGCGGTACTCCAAGGAAGGGATAGTTGTATAAGAATTTGTGATTAATTTTGAAGAACTTTTATTTTGACTAGGGAATTAACATAGGTATAGGGAGTAAAGACACAAATTTAAATCATCAGTGCACTGTCATCTCGGTAAAGTTTCGTATTCTCAGCTTTTCTATTTATTGTTTTATATGTTAAGTTAAACACCACAACATGTATCACTGATATCGTAGATCGTATTGCTTTTTTGGAAATCGTGTCTGTAACGTGTTATCAAAACATTTATCTGCAACATATGTATATGTGTTTTATGAAATAAGTGTAGGAATTACGTAGTTAAAGGACAGGTAAGAGAGCGGAAAGGAGATATAGAAGTCTGAACTTTCAGGAACGTGCTAGATAGGTGAAAATATAGTTAAAAATTGCAAAAGATATCACTAATTTATCATTCTTTTCTTATATTTTAGTATCTTTTTTCACATCCAAACATCTCTATCCAGAATTACGAGATAAAAGTGAATAGAGAAACATTTCCATCTGAAGGATTAAATCAGAAAAAAATCTTTTGACTCGGACTAGTTTCGAACTCACAACCCTTGAATCTATGAGTCAGCGCTCTAGCGATTGAGCTAACAAATGTTGTAAAAGACTCATTTCTACAACTACCCGTTGATGAGTGGTGTGTATTAACCAAGTTGGCCGAAATGAAATCTTTACGTCCCGCAGTTGATGATGATGACGATGTAATGAATAAAATGGTGGAATGAAGAAAGTGGGAGGAAACAGGAGAACCCCGAGAAAACACACGCACACGGTGTTTGTCCACCAGAAAATTCACTTGGCGGGGCTAGGACCGAACCCGGGACCCCAAACACCAGTAGTGAACGCTCTACCACTGAGCCACCGCGGCCCGCCAACTTGGCCGAGATAATTGTTTCATATAGCTATTGCTATAACAACAACAACAACAACAACAACAATAATAATAATAATAATAATAATAATAATAAGAAGAAGAAGAAGAAGAAGAAGAAGTACAGCATTTTAAAAGGCGCATTTGTTAAAAGTTTGTATTGCGGAGTAAGTCCTAATATGAGATTTTAATAAATATAAATGTAAGCGTGGTTTATCCGTGCGTATTGCTCAAACTGCGCAACTCACTACCATAGCCCCATAGGGGTTGTGCGCGTATGGTACAGTAGCCTTGCATATTCCTCCATTTGGAGGGAAAAGTATTGCTATCCGAGAGCACCACTTAGAGAAACAACCACGAGATAAATCTGCAGAAATTTCATTCACGTTAAGTTCTAAGAGAGAGAAATTAATGCAAGGAAAACGATAATAATAATACGCATCATGCAGAGTCCGAAAAAGTATACAAAGCTAAACAAAATGGGAAAAAATGAGAGAGGGAAAGGAAAGAGCAAAAGACATGGGAATAAATTAAATTTTAACACACAGTCTGCTTTTTCCCCCCTTCCCCTGGACCTGTCTTGGTGTTTCTTTCTTCATATGATAAATCTCTTTCAGCACCGAACGCGAACATCATTTATAGTGTTTAATTCCTTGAAAGAAAATGTAATTCAGTCTAGGGTGCGACTCGAACAAAGAATTTTTACAACTACTGTTACACACGCTGTTACACACTTATCTTCAGGTATACACGCTATATCAACTGCGTATAAATCAGCTATTACACGCACTGTTATCAAACGTGTTAAATCAGTCATTGTCAGTGAGTCGGTGTGCTATGACACACGCTGTTTCTCCACCACAAAGTTCACTTCGAGGGGGCTGGGATCGAACCCGGGACCCCAGGCACCAGAGTTGAACGCTCTACCACTGAGCCACCGCGGCTCCAGCTGTATTTAGAGGCTAACGCCTTTGAAAGAATCACCATTCATCTCAGCGACCGTGAAAATTAGGGATTTCACATGAATATAGGTCATTTTGGATTATTTTTACGTGTTTCGGTAACCCCACACACCGGTGACCCCGGCCCGCAAACAATGGTAGCCGATTTTGAGTTATTGCTAATGGAAGTGTCACCATTGATTTCAGCGACCGTGAAAACTATGGATTTGACACAAAATCGACCACTTTCTAATATCATTACATGTCCTGGTAAATGCACCCCTCCCCTGAGAACCCTGGTTCGAATTTTAAAAAACAACGCTTCGTCCTATTCTGGTTCCTGGACAAAAGTATCCGTGATCAAAATCTAGTAACTTTATGTCAACTCATCTGATCCCCAGGACGCACACAGACAGACACACAAGCAAACTCGTGCTTCATACACACAACAGATAGAACAAACAGAGTTCTTTCGCATAGAACGTTGCTATGTTGCTTCCACCCGTTAAGCCTTCTACTAAGTGCCTGGAGGGCATTAGTCTTTTATACGTAAATACGTCTGTTGAATTTGCCTCTTTTATCGAAGTAATGGGTCGCGTATACTCTTAGTATGAGCTATTTTGTTGTTATTGACCTTGAAGAACCAACAAATGTTTTTTGATGAAGTCACAAGTCGCTTTGGTCCGTGAAGTTGATATACAGTAGAAATGACCTATGCATTACTCACCCGTTGTGAAATAGAAAGATTATGTTGGTTTTATCTGAACACCCACAAATTTGTTATAGCAAGAGGCCTTTCCACAACTACTTCCAATCTGGATTAAATTTCACGGCTAACTTTTTGAATTATACACAAGAGTATCATTGATATGTTAGTGTGAATAATATTTATGGGACCAAGGACAGTTTTAAACTTCCAAACCATGCTGTGTATAAAAGTAGGAAAAGTTCCAGAGCCCTGCAAACCCAGGCCCAAAGACCGGCCCGGCCCGGCCTGGATGGATCTGTATTCAGTGCCCGGCTCGACCAGATCCGGAACGGCCCGATTCTCGAGCTGGGCACAAACTGGCCAGACACTAAACGGGCCGGGCGTAACCGGCCTGGGACACCCAAGTTGATAAGTCAAGTCAATCCTTCAATATGCAATGGGAAATGAGAAACGTGTCGTCATAATATTGCAATGCCTATTTGTCCTCGAATAGGAAAATCGTGTGAAAGGTTACCTAAGGTTTTCTTTCTATGTCCCTATTCTGTCTGTCTATTTGTTATCTGTGCTTGCTCTGTCCAGCCATGTTTATTATACAATAATACAGCTCATGGACATAAAAGTCTTATACTACGCTCATTAGTGCGTTACGAGTAACAGAGAAGATATGTAAAACTGTTACACCGTATGTAATATTAATGCTACAACTACTACAGCTGATACTACTATTACTATTACGATTACGAATGCTAGTGTTAATTCCACTATTGCTGCCACTGCTACTACTATTACTACTATCACTACTGCTACTACTCATTACTATACTAATGCGACAGCGAATACTACTACTGCTATTACTAGTAATACGAAAACAAAACAATGAAAACGAAATCTTTGAATTTTACGTCCCACAGTTATGCCGGCTAGGCTAAAGGAGGCGGTGATGATGAGAAATAAATGAAGTGATGGAATGAACAAAGTGGGAGGAAACGGGAGAATGCCGAGAACTCCCCCACACGGTGTTTGTCCACCACAAAGTTCAGTTGGCGAGAGCTGGCATCGAACGAGGGACCCCATCCACTAGAGATGAACCTTCAACCACTGAGCTACCATTCTAGGAACACCTAATCGATCCTGGCATCTTGGTGATTTATTTGATCATTATATTTTGTTATATTTCTATTATCATATTATAAACAATACAGAAACATGTAACACTATTTGTCTTGCTAATTGAACATTACTACAAATTGTACTGGTCTTATGAGCGCGCCAGTTCACGGTTTTGACCTCCGTGGTCTTATGGTAGCGTACCAAATTCTACTTAGTAGGTCAAGTACTTGACTTTATTATACGTTCTTTAGGTAACTACGGGTCAGGCCGTATAGATGATGATGGGGTGAATTCGTGGAATGAAAACAGTGGGAGGAAGCGGGACCACCCCGGAAACTCCCAAGCACACGGTGTTTGTCCACCACAAAGCTCACATAGCACAAGCAGTGATTGATTCGAATACCTCTAGCACCTGATGTGAGTGTTTTTCCTACTGAGCCACCGTTGTCCCTCGTAGATCAAGCATCGGTTCACATTCTACGCAGACCGGCCATAATAACTAGCATTTCTCCATTTTATTCTGTACTTAGAAGGTAAATTCGGTACCACCAGATATGTCAACTCTGACGCGAAGTCGTAGCAGTTGTAGTAGTATTAGCAGTAGTCCTAGTAATAATAGTAGAAGTAGTAGTAGTAGAAGTAGTAATAGTGGTAGTATTACAGTACTTTGCAGACTGGAACAAAGAATCAGCTTCCCAAACACATTACGATTAGCATAGGCTGACCGTAAGACCGTACGATCACGGCAAAGGCAGGGGTATTGGAGGACATTTAAGAAAAAGGCTGACAAGATTAGTTTCCGATCCGTCTTTCAGAGTGGCCGGGCCCGGTTCGGCCCTATAGCATTTGTGCTCGGCCCGGAATGTGCCGGATCCGGTTCGGCCCGGAATATGCCTGTCCCGGTTAGGGTCCGGTCTAGTTTGATATTACTTGAAACGGGCAGGGCAGGGCCGGGACGGGCATATTCCGGGCCGAATCGGGCGCTCCCAGCCCGTGCAGTGCTCGGCTGTCGACAGATACCAGAGCAAAGACAGTGATATAGAGAAATGGTTTTCTGCTATTGATTCTGTATCCAACGAATAGGTTCCATCTTATCCGTTAACTCTATATTCAAGCCAGAAGTGGTTCAAATTTGCAAATTGCTGTTCTAACATTTAACGGCAACACACAGGGAGAAGACTTTTTTGGAAACGATTGCGCGTGTAGAGGCAACACATCATTGTCATCCAGAATACTTTACTAAAATTGAAAAGGGTATAAATTTATTATTACTTCCGGTTTCAACAACAGTTTCAACTTTTATCCTCATAGTATGAAACGGTAACATAGCGAGAACTGATTTTTGAAAACGAGTTACTATCTAGAGCCAATATCAACAGTATCCAATATATTCTACCGAAACCACAAATGGTTGAAATTTACTATTACTTCCGGTTTCAATTTCTAATTTCCGCCTAATATAAATAGTAAATGCTTCAAGATATGGTGTTTTGCAATTAATTCCATGTCCAAAGAATAGATTTTATTTCCTTCGTTAACCTTCTACTAAAACCAAATTTGGTTCAAATTAGCCATTTCCGGTTTGAACGTTTGTCAATATATAAAGAAAATGATAACAGATATTGAGAAGTGGTTTCTGTAAATGATTTAGAGTCTAAAGACGACATATCATGACTATCTACAATACTCCAATAAATGCGGCTATAGTTAGAATTTACTATAACTGGTTTTAATAACGGTGTCAACGTTTATCGCTATAGAACGAAAACGGCAGCAGATAGCGAGAAGCAGTTTGAAGGAAACAATTCTGCTTCTCAAGAAACATGTAGTTACCATCCATATAACTCTACCAAAGCTGGTAATTGTTCAAATTTACTAGTACATTCGGTCCCAATACTGATTACAGTAGAGCAAAAATGTTAAAAGATATTAAAAAGTAGCTTTTTGCAATTTATTCATCGTCTGAAGAATAGCTTCCTCCTTCTCCGTGGCATCTTTGATCAAAGCAGAATTTGTTAAAATTAGCCATATTCTGTTTGAACGTTCCTCGCCATAGAACGAAAACAGTAACAGATAGGTAGAACATCATTGTCCAAACGATTTAGCGTCTCAAAGCAATATACCACAATTATTGTCAACACCCTACCGGAACAGGAAGTAGTTCAAATTGGCTATTACTTCCTATTTCAATTCTTTCTTCCATAGATCAAAACAATAGGAGATACCAGAATACGGCTTTTTTACGATCAACAGGAAGTGTTTTAAATTAACTATTATTTCCTATTTCAATTCTTGTTTCCAGGAATCAAAGCAATACGAGATATCAAGATACGGCTTTTTTACAATCAACTCAGGGTCGTACGAAAGTGTTTCTCCAAAAATTCAGCATCACTAGAATATTTTCCAATAATTCCTATTCAAACCAGAAGTAGCTGAAGTTAGCCAAGTACGGTTTCAATGTGTATTGCTACAAGTTTCTAATCTATGACTAAGAGTGTCAACTTGTTGCATATATTAGACGAGTTACCAGTACCAATACCAAACTAAAAGAACTGAGTATCGTTTCACAGTGTGAAACGAACATTTCCAAACTATATGAATTCAATAGTCAAACTTGAAGTAGTATTCTCATCTGTCACAAAAGAAAATGCATGTTTTTCGAGGGATAGTATCTTTCTATCACCTCTCAAAATAATTAAATATTTTAAAGGACCAATCCCTAACAATAAATCGATAAATGTATTATCTTTCGTTTTGCAACTCAGACAAGATACGATAGAAATATCGTAAACCTTAATAGAAAGACAAAACAGCTACTTTCTTTTACAAGCTTGAAACTTACGAATATTAGCAATATATAATTACAGAGTGGGGAGTTTCTACTACGTTATTCCGTAGTTCATTGAATCCGTACAGAACTACCACCCAGATGACCCGTGTTCGAAACTTCGTGCTTTGCTTGTGTTAAAAGAAAAAGATGATTACAATTGTAATTGAACTCAAAATCAAGTCAAGTTAGAGATGCGCACGAGCCGAGTCGAGACAGAATTTTCCTGACAAAATTCGAGTCGAGACACAGCTTTTCCAATAGAGATATACATTTTTCGAGTCGAGATATTCCTTTTACAGCACATTTTCGAGACGAGACAGCCTCAAATCTTGTCTCGTGCGCATCCCTAAGTCAAGTCTATGATGGAGCTCAGGAAATCAGCACTTATAATTACTTTACTGTTACGATACAGCTGAGTTGATTCACTATGTTCTATGGCATCAAAGGAAGTATAAATGTTGCATTGAAGCTTTCCAGACAAGATTATTGGCCTGGACAGCAAACCGTATAGCGAAAAGAAAGATAGAAAGTGAAGGGTTAACTTTAAACGGCCCGCTCCAGTTGAAGTGCTTATACAAACACAGACAGACAATGAATGACACGGAGAATCAGTCGTATTAGCAAATGCTAAAACAATTCTTATGCCCTTACTCACTTTCACTAACGTGTCTGCTCACTACGGACGCATCGTAAGTATATACACGAACATATAGCCACGAGAGAATATATAGGCCGAACTCAGATTTTGAGTACAGTGTCAAAAGTTCATTTCCGTAAATGTTATTCTAAGCATGGTTTTTGGGTGAAAAGCGAGGATCTCCAGTGGGGATACTTCAGTTGATATCTTGGGGGGAAACAAAATGTGATTGAGTGTGACAAATCCCCCTCATCCCCCGGTAATTCGCACCCTGAAAACAAGGGAACCATAATTAACGATATACAGTAAGGGGTTAATATGAATAAACTGTGTTCTGATGAGCAGCCCTACTGTACTACTAGAAAATAGTTTGTTGATGGTATGTAATATTGGAGTTCTTTCAGATCAGTTTGCATATCCTACGCTTCTCTATATTCTGTATTTTTAATTTTACATAACAACATTGTTATTATTATATAATTATTTTAGCAGAATAATAATAAGCTGCCATTTTTTCTAATTCTTTGGGATGGGCACGAGTCGAGCTAAAACACGACTCGAATTCAAGTCGAGTTTCGAGTCGAATCAAAGGTAATTTTCTCGAATCGAGTTCCGAGACGAATCAGTTTTTGACATCGAGCCGTTTGATAAATGGCTCGCTCGTTCCACTCGTTTTAGAAAGACTTCCAGCATTTATACACAGCATAGGTTTTAAGATCATTTCTATATCCACTTCATGAATTAAAGGAAACTTGTATTCCTCGAAAGGCATTTGTTTTGTCCTTCAAGGTCAATAGAAGAATGAAAACGCTGATGCTAGGAGTATTTTAACACGCGACTGACTACAACGATATAACAGAATGCTGCCTCCGGCTGTTAATAAAAGGCTTAACTAGCTGGAACTCGCTAGTATAGTAGCAACGTTCTATGCCAAACAACCATGTGCTGTGTAAGAAATGCTAGGGGTTGTTCTGTCCATGCAAGCCGACTACATGGGTGCTCCCTGCCTCCAGCACTCACATAAATAATCTTGTCTGGGCGCTGCAGGAAAGGTTTTTCGGGTCATAGAAACATAATAAAATAAATATTTCTCACTTGCCACTATCAAAAAATAAACAATTAAAACATCGAGATGGAAGTTAAAATTTCTAACCTCTAAAGCATAATTGTTTCAAGTTTGTTTGTGCAAAGGCGACCAAGGAACACACTAAATTAGTCACTTTATACTTTATGTCCATAACAAAATCCTTGCAATTTCTTTCTGCAATAACATTAAAAGTACTTTCTTTTATGATGATTTTTTAATTTTAATTTGTATGAATGTAGTATTTTCTTTTAATAACGTATTGATAATATCACTGCTTCTTGCACTCATTGTGCATCATGTAAGTTGTTGAAAATATACACTAAATATCACGATTGTATATGTTAGGAATATGCATTACAATAATTAAACTTGATCACGGGTTTAAACCTGTTTCTTTACGTTTAAGTCAGCTGTGTTACCGAGTGAGCTAGGACAGCCCCAATTTATATTACCGGTATATTTTACTTTATCACAGCACAGCCCTTTATGACAGCGTTCATAAAAGATTTTAACTGAAAAGAAATGAATATATATATATCGAGACTCCCCTGAAAACATGGGGGCCGCGGTGGCTCAGTGGTAGAGCGTTCACCTCTGGTGCTAGGAGTCTCGGGTTCAAACCCTGCTCCCGCCAAGTGAACTTTGTGGTGGACAAACACAATGTGCGTGGGTTTTCTCGGGGTTCTCCCGTTTCCTCCCACTTTTTTCATACCACCATTTCATTCATTACTCATTATCACCGTCTCCTTTAGCCTAACTGGCATAACCGTGGGACGTAAAACTCAAAAATTTCAAAAATTTCATTTCCCCTGAAAACATATAACACTCCCCGCCATTGATATGCACCAACATACATTTTGGAAAGTCGACACCGTTGGTTCTATCTGTTGTGTTTGAAATCAGTGTTTCTATCAGAAACTATGTTCCCGGGGGGCACATTTCGTATTTCGGGGGAAACTGTTGATATTATTCTATTTATTATTATATTATACACGTATTATTTTGGTCTCTTCCGGAGGTACTCTTACAGCTCCGGGCGGGCAGTGCCCCCTAAAAACACTTCTGAAAGAAACACTGTTTGAAATACACCTAATCTAATATAAATAAAACAAAAAGTTTATGTATCTGTATATCGGTTTGTATGCATCTAGGGATGGGCACGCGACAAGATTTGCGGCTGTCTGGTCTCGAAAGTGTGCTGTAAAAGTGATGTTTCGACTCGAAAAATGTATATTTCACTATTGGAAGAGCCGTGTCTCGACTCGAATTTTGTCAGGATAATCCTGTCTCGACTCGTCTCGTGCGCATCCCTATATGTATCTATGTGCTGCCTGGAGACCAGACGAGAGAACCGAGAGTTACCAAATTTTGATCTCGGGTACCTTAGTCAAGGCCCCAGATCAAGATGAAGCGTTCTTATTTTTAAATCGAACCAGGGGGTTTCAGGAGACATTGACAGGGACATGTAAAAGCAGTAGAAAATGACCGATATTAGTGTCAAATTCATAGTTTTGGCGGTCTCTGAGATCAATGGTGAAACTCCGATTGCATTAACTTCCAAATTCACCCCATTTAGTTGCTAGTCGGGATACCGGAGGCGATACCCACACATGTAAAAATAACCCAAAATGACCGATATTAATGTCAAATCCATAGTTTTCGCACACGCTGAAATCAACGGTGATACTACTACAGGCGTTGACTTCCAAATACAGCCACCATGCGAATAATGGGTTTTTCAGATAGTCATTAATAAATGCAAGAAATAAATTATTGATAATAAATGGGAATAGATAGGAATACATTCTGAAAGAAAGAAACCAAAGTGTAAACATACATACCCATATCTGACTATGGATAATCTATTCTAAACAACAATCACTAATCTAACAAGAAGAAAGTAGACTTTGGTAAATTAACTTCGGTGTCATTTTTCGCGAGGTAGTATTGCACATTTAAAATATGAATATTTAGGGATGCGCACGAGTCGACATGTCTCGAATCTCGACTGGAATTCAAGTTGAGACACACTTTGTAAAATTCGAGACGTGTCGAGACAAACATAATTCTCGACTCTAATTTTCGAGTCGAGACACGAGTCGAGTCAAGACTGTTCGTAAAAATCTCGACTCGACTCGAATGTCTCGAAAATCTTTCTATAATTTTTAATATTATTTTGAACAAAGTATTCACTCAGAAACAGCCTGGAAACCAATTCCAGCATTTGTTACTTTAGAAAGGTACAGAACGGATAAACTAAATAGTTAATCTTTCGAAATCAAAATTTAATTTTCAGCTCAATTCAGTTAATTAAATCTAATAATTAATGTCGTGATATTTGATTTTTATTATTATTATTATTATTATTATTATTATTATTATTATTATTATTATTATTATTATTATTATTATTATTATTATTATTATTATTGGGGAACATTCATTGAGCATCCATGTGTCTAGTGGAGCTCGAGCAAGGCACAATGACGGCCGAGGCGTATCGCACACTGCTTGCAGACTACGTACACCCCTTCATGACAACCATGTTTCCCAACGGAAGTGCTATTTTTCGACAAGAAAATGCACCATGTCACTAGGCCAGGAGTGTGATGAAATGGTTCAAGAAAGGTTCAACAATGTTCTATATCTGTTGACGGTGTGCGAATTACAAGGGGGATGAGTAAAATCCCCATTGGTAATACTGGATGTTACTATAACCAAAGATTTCCCTCTATGTCAAAAAACTATGTGTTGTGTAATCAAAATGCTATGAGAAGTTCTATCCGTAGTGGGTATGAAATAAATTATTAAGAAATGCAACCTATGTGGCTTTCCGATTCCAAAAATGGCTTTGGTTCGAATAACATCATAAAACAATAAAAAGAAATTAAATTTTATTGTCAAATCACCATCCTTTCAAACTCAGACATAAAAAGGCTGACACGTTTGTGTCTTTGTTCGGAACGAGAAAACTCATGAAACAATGGTTAGTCACTGATGAAACTGGCATTAAGAGGACTTGTATTTCTATAAAGGAATTTTATACATACATATAACCACCAGCCCTCGGAATGAAAACTTCTGAAACACTGATCTCGATGCATGGTTTAACATTTTACTTGAATCTGGAACACTATCACAAAATATTTAAACTTGAAACGATTGGAAAATGGAAATAAAACCTGTTTGTAAGAATCATTTAAAAAACTTTAGGTATTCCTTGTTTTTAGGATAGTCCTCATTTGAAATAATAAACGCTAGTATACTTTCGAAGGCAATAATTTATTCCGAGTTAATAAATTTTAAACACTTTCAAAAACTTATTTACACTTTTGAGACATGAAACGAGACGAGGCATTTCAAGAGACGTCTCGTCTCGTCTCGGAGACCTAGCCGCCGAACCATTATATGATCAAGGTAGGGACTAAAGCATAGTTGCCAACTTTATCCAGTGTAAATAGTAGGGTTGAAATCCATTTTATCCAGTGTATACAAGAGAATCAAGGGAAGGGCGATAATTATTTCATAGGTTCACACACGGCACGATGAAGCATGAATCTATTAAAATCTTACTACGTGATAATTATCGAGTGTCTGCACTTTTTCTATTAAAATTCATAGTATATTCTATCATAATATAAATTGTCACTCATGTACTGTATGCTAATGTAACTCATGATAAAAGTGTTTTGTTTTCAAACAAAATGAAACGGTTGAGGTGGACTCTGGCGAGTAGAAGACATGCAATTTATTAAATCGCCTCGCAACATACTTGGCCACACACTTAGGTTACACTCTTCAACTTTTTTCCATGTTATCTAAAGTATCGACTAATCTTAAATTCGCATTGCCAATTCGGGTTTTCTAACAATTAATCTCTTGCAACTTAATTTGGATGCAAAGTCCTGACTTAATTAGCATTTAAGAACTTTACAGTGTGCATTAAAATGATGACAGAAATATAGTGAAATCTCAGTTTCAAATCTCATGTCTACCTTGAATCTAAATACCTGTGCCGTCATTTCCTTCAATGTTGAAAGGAGCCGAAACTTGCAATAGATCCCAATTTTTCGCTTATATAATCTTTAATTCCCACTATTTGTTCATAAAATTTTAAAGAAAAAATCAAATGAAATTTTTAAGTTTTACATCCCACCTTTATGGCGGTTAGGTTAAAGGAGTCGGTGATGATGAAAGATGAGTGAAATGGTGGAAAGAAAAATGTGAGAGGAAACGGGAGAACCCCGAGAAAATACACGAGCACGGTGTTTGTCCACCACAAAGTCCACACAGCGTGAGCTGGGATCGAACATGGAACCCCAAGCACCGGAGGTGAACGCTCTACCACTGAGCCACCGCGCCTCCAAAATTTTAAAGAAATATTAGTTACTAGCAAGTAACACTTCCGATGTGTAACACTTCGATTTTGATAAAATTTGGCAGGTAGATATTACACATGAAATAAACGAATACGTGTCTCCTATTTTCTGCGGAAAACCAGTTTTAGAGGCAAAAGCTCCCACGCAAAATTTTGAAAGTTGACGCCCGCAAGGCAAAGAAATTGAACAGAAGTAAACGAAATTTTACACACATATTGCAGACAAAATTAGGGAATACGTGCTTCCTATTTTCCTAAAAAAAAACGGTTCGGTGGGGCACGGAACCCTTCAAAACTTTCATCACGAAATATTGAAACTGCTAGTAACAGTATGTCAGATGTGTGTAAAGGACATGAAGAATTGCAATTAAACTTTGTGTAAGAACAATACGCAAAAAAATAAAGGAAAACGGTTTTTTATATTCTGCGGAAAAACGGTTTTAGGGGGCAAAAGCCCCACTCAATATTTTTTTAAATTGAGACGTGAAATGCCAGAGGAAGTTAACCGAAGTCAATGAAATTGTGCACAGATATTGTAGATATAAAATGAGGGAATATGGGTTCTTTATTTTCTTGAAAAAAGTAAAACCGTTTAGGTGGGACGGGACACAGACCCCTCCAAAACTTTGATCGTGAAATATCAAAAGTGCTAATAACAGCATGTCAGAAGTGCTTGAAGGACATGAAAAATTGGAACAACACATTGTATAGGGACAGAATGGAAAAAGTATACGAATAAGGGTATTCTATTTTCTGCGGAGAAAAGGTTTTAGGGCAAAAGCTCCCACCAAAAATTTTGAAAATTGAGGCCGAATGGCCAGAGGATGTGAACTGAAGTGAATGAATTTGTGCATAGATACTGTAGACATAAAATTAGGGAAAACATGTTTCTTATTGTCCTGAAAAAAAGAAGAAACCAGTTTAGATGATACACGGACCCCTCCAAAACTTTCACCGTAAAATATCAAAAGTGCTAATAACAGTATGTCACAAATGCTTGAAGGACATGAAGAATTGGAACAACACATTGTGTAGGGACAATACGCAAAAAAAAAAAAAACGAATACGGTTTCTTATTCTGCGGAAAAATGGTTTTCAGGGGGCAAAAGCCACACCCAAAATTTTTTAATTTGAGGCCCAAAAGGCAAGAAGAACTGCACTGAATTGAATTACATTGTGCACAGATATTGTAGACGTAAAATGAGATAATTGGGTTTCGTATTATCCTGAAAATCTTAAAAACCGTTGATTACTAAATATCAAAATTGCAAATAAGCATATGTCGGACGTTCCTAAAGAATATTTCGAATTGCAACGAAACTTCGTATATTCCAAAACTAAAAATGAACCGTTTTTAAATTTTTGCGGCCCCATCCGAAAAAAAGTAAACATTTCCGTAATAGCGCAGGAAGGAGTGGACCGAAGCAAATGAAATTAAGTGTGGATTTTATATACACCCTATGTGAAATAATCTCTTTCGTGTTTCTCAAATTTCCCTATCCGTTTTGCTTCAAGTTTGGCAGATCAAGAGCAAAATGGAAATAAATCGACACGTATTTCTGTTTATGCGAAAAAACATTATAAGGGTTAATTGTGCCTCCTAAATTACTATAAAAACGCTATACTGTTTGTGCTTGTAGCTGATCTGAAAAATTTAAAGAAATCGGCTGGAGAGACGACACGTGAAACACGAAGGCCCATAGTTTACACACCCAATATCTACATACAATTTCATTCGCTTTGGTCCACCCCTCTCGCCCCTCAAAGCCTCGGTCCACTCAACAGTTTTTTTGTTTCAGGAAGAATACGAAACACATATTCCCTCATCTTACCTCTGCAATACTTGTACACATTTCATTCATTTCGGTCCATTTTTTCTTGTCTTTCTTGCGTCAACTTTCAAATTTTTGAGTGGGAGCTTTTGCCCCCTTAAACCATTTATCCACAGAAAATAAAAAACGCGTATTCGTTTATTTTTTGCCAATTGTTCATACAAAAAGTTTCGTTCAAATTTTTCATGTTCTTTACAAACATCTGACATACTGTTATTAACACTTTTGATATTTCGTGATCAAAGATTTCGAGAGGTCCGTGCCCCACCTAGCCGTTTCTTACAGGAAGATACGAAACTCGTGTTCCCTCAGTTTATATCTGCAATATCTGTGCAAAATTTCATTCACTTAGGTTCACTTCTTCTTACCTTTCGGGAGTCAACTATAAACATTTGGGGTGGGCTCTTTAGCCCCCTAAAACCCTTTTTCCGCAGAAAATAAAAACAACAGTATTCGTTTGTTTTTAGCGTATTGTCCATACACAAAGCTATGTTGCAATTCTTCATATCATTTACACACATCTGACATACTGTTACTAGCACATTCGATATTTTGTGATCAAAGGTTCGGTGCCCCAAACAACCCTTTTTCCCAGGCCCTATTCCCTCATTTTATGTCTACAAAATCTGTGCACAACTTCATTCACTTTGGTTCACTCTTTTTGCCTTTCGGGTGTCAACTTTCAAAATTTTTGGTGGGGGACTTTGCCCTCTAACACCGATTTTCCGCAGAAAATAATAAACAGTATATGTTTATTTTTTGCGTATTGTCCATACACAAAGTGATGTCGAAATTCTTCATGTCCTTAACACACATCTGAAATAATGTTACTACCACATTCGATATTTCGTGATCAAAGGTTTGGATGGTTCGGTGCCCCACCCAACAGTTTTCTGAAGGAAAATATGAAACCCGTACAATCATTTTACGTCTGCAATGTCTGTGCAAAATTACATTCACTTTGGTTTACTTCCTCTTAGCATTCAGCATCAACTTCCAAAATTTTCTGGTGAGTTTTATTGCAACCTAAACATCGTTTCCCCGCAGAAAATAAAATAACTTTATGCGTTTATATTTGGCGTTTTGTTTATATACAAAGTTATGCTGCAATTTTTCATGTCCTTTACACACACATCTGACATGCTCTTACTAGTACTTCAGATATTTCGTGATCAAAGGTTTGGAGGGGTCGGTGCCCCAAACAATCCTTTCTTCCAGGAATATACTAAACCCGTATTCCCGCATTTTTACCTATAATATCTGAGCACAACTTCTTCACTTTGGTTCATTTCTTCCTGCCTTTTAGGCGTCAACACTCAAAATTTTGGGTAGGGGCTTTTGCCCCCCAAAACATTTTTTTCAGAAAGTAAAACACAGTATATGTTTATTGTTTGCGTATTGTCCATACACAAAGTTTCGTTGCAAGTCTTCAGGTGCTTTACACACATATGACATACTGTTACTAGCACTTTCGTCATTTCGTGGTCAAAGGTTTGGAGGGGTCTTTGCCTTACCCAACCCTTTTTTGCAGGAGTATACGGAACCCGTTTTTTGTCATTTTACATGTACAATATCTGTGCACAACTTAATACACTTTGGTTCACTGGTTTTTGCCTTTCGCGTGTCAATTTTCAAAATTTTGTGTTGGGGATTTTGCCCCCTAAAATGTTTTTTTCCGCATAACATAAATATCCCGTGTTAGTTTATTTTTGCGTATTGTCCATACACAAAATTATGTTGCAATTCTCTATGTCCTTTACAAACATCTGACATACTGTTACTAGCACTTTTGATATTTTGTGACCAAAGTTTGGAGGTGTTCGTGCCTCACCCAACCGTTTTTTCAAGTAAAATATGAAACCCTTTTTTGTCATTTTATGTCTACAATATCTGTCCACAATATCTTTTACTTCGGTTCATTTCTTTTTGCCTTTTGGAAGTCAACTTTCAAAATTTTGGGTTGGGGCTTTTGCCCCCTAAAACCGTTTTTCCGCAGAAAATAAAAAACGTATTCGTTTGTTTTTTCGTATTGTCCATACGTAAATTCTCGTTGCAATTCTTCATGTTCTTTACACACATCTGACATACTATTACCAACACTTGATGTTTCGTGATCAAATGTTTGGAGGGGCCCATGCCCCACCGAACCGTTTTTTTTATTAAAATACGAAACCCGTATTCCTTCTTACGTCTGCAATATCTCTGCACAATTACACTCATTTCGTTTCAGTTGTTCTTGCCTTTCGGGTGTCAACTTTTTAAATTTTGATTTGGGCTTTTATATTAAACCTTTGCATTATATAACACTTTTTCTTAAGAGATTCATTTTTGGGGGCGAAGGACAGAAATGGTTTCCTCTTATATCTGTTTCTTCCCATTCATCTTGTTTGAACTTCTTAAGTAAGAACATTTTGTAACTTTTGATGTCATCCAACTCCGTCACGATAATGAAATTGTCATTCTTAACAATTTGTTTTATTCTCTTATTTGCAGTTTGCCACACTGATATATTTGTTACAAAATTGAGGTTTGGTGCAACGCCTTTCGAATTCGCAACCAACCGAAGCGCCGATCTTTTTGGGATGCCTGCTATTGCAGGAAAAGGAGAATTGCAGGTGCTAATGCACTTTTGGAGTCGTGTATACAATTACAAGGATAGGTGAAATAAGATGTTCTTGCAGCAATTTGCATCATAAGAAAACAGCGATTAGATATCTGATTGTTGTAATCGTCAAACCTATTAAAGTTAGTTGATTGATTCGGAGTTAAGCAACCGTGGTTATGTGACCTATACCTACAACTACAACCTACCTACCGTGGAGTCCGAACCATAAAATATTCCATTGGAAATAACATTGGTGTTTTTGCACTAAAGACGCGCACGCTAACCATACAGGTGCGAAAGAGCTCGTCTGGAAAAATTCTAGAAAAATTACGTGATAGTACCGGAACAACTATACTTGCTATAGAAAAATAATGAAGTCCTTAGGTTCGTTAGGAAGGTGTCTAGAAATGAACAGTACATAAATCGTGTGTCATACGCAATATTTCTAAAGAAATACGAAGGTTCTTACCAATTATGGCGTTAACACGTAGCACATTCTAATCTATAATGACCGTACTTGGACTTGTTAATCGACGATTGGTACATTTTAACTTTCAAATAGATCTGTCCACTCGTTCACTTTTCTCCAGCTATTGCAGCTATCCCCAAATTTTAATAATATGCTTCTACGGATGACTTGAAGTTTCAGACCTCCCACCATAAATAAACGTAAATTGCTAACTGCTCTTTCTTACTACAAACACCTAACAGTACAGTCATCGTCAGTTATCTGTTATTCCAAATCAGCTGACAAAGGCACCTATTGGACAATGAGGCAAACTATTTAACCCGCACCTACCGAATGAGATCGATTGGTGTTTCTCAAATGGGAATATCTGCTTGGTACAGATGGACTATATCGCCCATTGGTAAAGGTGATTTACTGTGTAGTTCTCCCATAAAATGAGGTAGGTATGACCTGATACTCTGTCGTTCCTACCGGAGGAGGAAATCCATTGGGGTATCTCCAAAATTGGCGACTAACGAGCGCACTTGGGTTAGGGAAGTAGTTGATTGGGCAACCTAGGCTCCGATACAGACAGCTAAGGATATTTCTTCTAAAGTCTTCTGGAAAGATTCTACTGACTGACCATATGGAAAGGCTAGCCCATATACGAATGTCTTCCTCGCTGGTAGCAAGAATGTAAATAGATACTCAATTATTAGCTTAACTAACTAATTAACAATATCCGTTTATCAGCTTAAATTTGCAGTACCGTTGTTATAGAATATTCATAATATACAGGCCTATTTAAGGAAAAGGGTTTTCTGTTAAAGCGTATTTATTTTGTACTAAAACGACGTATGAAATTAATATTAGTCGGAAAGTATAAATGAAGTTTGTAGCTTTTATAATCTGTATTTATAATTTACGTCAAAGTCAATAGGTGTACTAGACATTATGCCAACAATACTATTAAGGACCACGATGGTAGGGAGTGTGTATTGTGTGATGAAATTTGCACCAACAGGGTTTGAAGTAACATTTTCATACCAAATTCAAGAAAGAAGTACTACATAGGAACTGCTGGGTAGAAGGAAACCGAGGATACAGTGCGACGCGTGTAACATTAAATTGATTATTAGATAGACATCTGCACATATGATATCTATATAAACGTATATCCTTCCTCTCGTTTTATACGACAAATTTTGGTTCTGCATATCATTTCAATACAATATAAATAAGGCTTAGTTTATCATAATCTTCTCAATAACCCTGTACTTCATTACATTAAATAATATATTTGCTAGATCCTTCAACTCACCTTGAGTTGTGTGTTTTAAATTTTTTTATGTGCTCACAAAATGGTTATTAAACAAAGAAAATGCTAATTCACTTATAACCTGAAAATAACATTATATATAGCATTAGTGTCAACTCTCAGAAAAATATTCACTCCCGCATCCTAATTTCCATTTCGGAAACATTAATATTTCTTGTATTTTAAATGCTAATCAATGATAATCCATAGCAAATCATATATATAGCATTATATATTACTATTATTATTATTATTATTATTATTATTATTATTATTATTATTATTATTATTATTATTATTATTATTATTATTATTATTATTATTTTCAGTTTGGACCCAAATCCATTAATTCGCAACACAGTATGGACAGGGCTTATAGGACCAGTATTTCACTTCCTTAGTAAAAACGCAACAAATCAACTCATGGTACAACGATATCTGTCGCTACCTACTCTTGTGAAAGCACGCAGGTAAGACGGTAATATATGATATAAACAAAATCTTAGTAAATGTTTCATTGTGAGGATTATTCATTTATATTTAAATTTATGTTGTAATATGTTCTTTTAAATAAATCGTAAGATTTTATTCTATAATTACGTCTGATGGGAAAGTATCATGGGACTGTTTGCAGAAGTATTTACACATGAATGTCAGACAATTAAAATATTATCCGCTATACGCAAAGAAGCGAAAACAGAAGATAATTCGGAAATTGAATTCAACATGGTGTCCAAATAAGTGCATACGAGAGTTTCGAATTTCAATGCAATACAATTTTATATAATACTTTCGAGAACTTACACCTTAAACAAATTATAATCGTAACTGACTTTATATATTATGGGAATCATATGGAATATATCCAGCACCAAAATAATAGTTATTTTAGTATAATCTACTTTGTACCTGTTTACAAATTATTAAAGCAAATTTGAACTTGCCGTGTCATTTTGAATGAATGAATAATTATTGTCAAATTATAGCGTCAGTTTGCAGGCTATTTGTCACCGTCATATTATACACATACAGTAAATTACAACTTCAAAATAAAAATCCTAAAACAAAGTGTAATTCAAATGAAAGTACTGCAAAATATGGGATTAAAGTAGAAAAATATTAAAATTAAATCAATGGTCATACAAGAGTACAAGAGTTAAATAAATAATATATATATATATATATATATATATATATATATATATATATATATATATATATATATATATATATATATATATATATATATATATATATAAACAAAAACTTTAAAAATGTCAATATTAATAACAAATAATAAGAAATATTTAATATAGATACACATTACATCAGTTTAGCTATTACGATTTCACGAATTAAATTTGTAATGACGACACTCAACATCATATTATATTCAAAAATCAGACAAAGAATTTCAAAAATCCTTAACGTGTCAGGTATGGGTATTCTGGACACTCTAAAAAGAAGTTTCGAATACTCAGAACTGTGAAACAGCTTTTATAATACGTACAGTTAGATCACCACACTAACTACTGATTTGTTAAATGAGAGAGTCTGATACAAAACAGCGTCACAATCAGTTCGTTCCGGTGGTTAGTACGCGAGGACTTTTGCCAATTACCGGAAAGAAGTTTGACTGAGTGAAAATTAATGTTCTTTGCTTGGTTCTAATGTGATTGCCGTTGTGCAAAATAGTTGCTCGGGAGCAGTACTCCGATGCACCATCTAGTAATGCAGAGTTTAGGCCCTTGTGTCGGTACACGAGTTTAACTAAAGCTGACATGTCCAGGAACAGGCAGATAACACACAATCCTATTAGTCTAGGCATCAATTTGAAGAAAGTGCTGTCCATTTCGAGTTTAAGGGCAAATCATGTAACAACTTGGCATCCGATATCTTTTGAATATATACTCATCACTGATCACAAAAATGCCTGATGCTATAAAACACACCTCACGGGAGAGGAGGGTGAGAAAGCCGAAATTCTAGCCGTTTCTATTATTCACTACAACTTCCTAACCATTGGAGATAGAGCATCCAAATTCTTTTCATTTTGTTTGCCCAATCGTCTTCTACAATTTAATTCTAGTGCATTTTTGAGCTAAATATAATAGTTTTACCGTTATTTTAATTTTTACTCAATTTTGGTTGGGCGTGACATAAGTTTTTTAGCCACAGATTTTTTACAAGATGGAATTCGGAAAAATGTTTCTTCTAAAAGTTTCTCGACATTTTATGCTCTTTCAAAAAATGTATACTTATATTACTGCAGGACTAATAGTTCCTGAGTTACAATCGACTTTATTGTCATGTGCGGAACTGATCACGGTGCGGCCCAAAACTTACCTTTCCACAAACGATAGATATTAGCAGCTGATGATGATTAATATACATAAAATCTTGTCTGCACGCAAATATTAGAGAGAGTAATTAAGTCTCTCTATCGAATTAAAAATATCCATTTTTAATATTGGTTGAGGGAATTTTGGAAAATAATCCTTGTCAAGACACAAAGTTTCTCTGAAAAGAGAGCTTTCTCTAGTGCACAGTATGAGAAACTCTGCAAATCTGTTTCTTTATAAGTGTCTCTGGTACCTTCTAACACATGCAGCTTTCTATTCAATTTTCTGAAAAAATAATTTGTTTGAACAAGGTTTGTTTTTGCTACAAGTCCTTCGATTTATATACTACAATGATATTGAGCGAAATACGGCAGGAATCAGATTTCAAAATTTCCTTCAAGAGAGAATCATGAACAATTTGCCATCCACGTTTTTTAACTTTTAAACTGTTAAATCTTATTTACAGCAAAAGCACTTGCCTATTATTGAGATTGCGTACAGTTGCTATAATACAATAAATCTATAATAGGAAATGTAATATAAGGAAATCATTTGTCTAAGAAATATCTACACAAGAGAACAAATTTGGTTTCTAGAATTAGTTCTCAATAATGTTATGCAACTCTTATATGATAAAACGATAAAGAAATTTGTGATATTTTTAACGCATCATTCAGTCATCTTAATCACTCTTCATTAACAGACATTGAATTTTTACTCTCGGTCGGACAACTACACATGGGAGTGCACAAGAAACCGCGATTCTTACATTTGCATTTCAAACTTACACACTCAACTTCGGACAGCTACACATGGTAATCTCTAAAGAAGCTTTGGGAATATCTTAGAGTGTTTTCAAAACTGGTCTCAGAATTTGGTCCTCCAAGTACCATCCGGAGTCTTCTGGCCTTCGTAGATCAATATCATATTTATCAGCTTTTCCCAAATTGCTGTTTGATAATGGGATCTTTCCGTATGTTGTTTCAGGTATCACTAGTAGTAGGTAATCTCTCCAGACTGCATTTTCCTAACAGTAGGAACCTAGCTTCATCCCAGATCTTCACATTAACCTTAAGGAGTTTTGTGTAAAACAGTTCTGGATTCAATAGCGTTTGCTGATATGGAATATGTCCTAAGGAAAATAAAAGGTCACAGTTCTCTGAGTAAGTAGACCATAAGTAGATAATGCATTGTTGTAATTATCACCTTCAGAGTCCTTTGTTGTTGTTTCCGGTAGTGTTAAAGATCAGAAAACTGTTACGTCAAACTTCGAGATCGATGTTCAAAATCTTGAAGGGATGCATGAAGAAGCAGATTATAGAATGATACTTCATGCTGTCAATCACAGTTCAGAAAGAAATGTTGTGATGAATAGAGACACCGATGTATTCCTGCTGTTGATACACCATTATGAGAATTGTACATGATGGCGGGATTTCAAAGACAAGAAGGTTTATTCTAGTTCATCACCTTTGCCACCAGTTATCTGAGACTGAGAGGAGAGGTACAGGCTTATCTCTCTTCACTTGGATGCGACATAACGTAATATCCAATTGTATCATAAAAGATCAAGAACTGTCAACTTACTCATGTCAGACAACTGTGCCCTTTTATTATCATTAGGATAGATTCCTTTATCAGCAAGCGCTATCCAATCTGCAGGACTGTTTTTTTTACAAAGCTCCTCAAGGTTAGTGCTAAGATTCGTGATGAAGCTAGGCTCCTACTTTTAGGGAAATGCACCCTGGAGATATTACTTCGGACTAGTGATGCTCTGAAACAACACATTAAGAGATTCCACTACCAAACAGCAATTGGGATAAGTGTGAGGTTGATCTACCAAGGTCAGAATACCCTTGTTGCTACTTGAAGGACCAAATTCTGAAGCCAGATTTGAAAACACTCTAAGATATTCCCAAGGCTTCTTTAGAGATTACCACGTGCAGCTATCAGAAACTCGAGTGTGTAAGTTTGAAACAAATGTAAGAATCGAGGTTTCATGTGCACTTCAATGTGTACTTATCCGAGCGAGTATAAAAATTCAATCAGTTAATGAACAGAGTGATGAAGAGGACTGAATGTTGCATTAAAAACATCATAAATTTGTTTATCTTTTTTAAGATATAAAGGTACCCAAGAATGTTTTGTTATTGCCGTGGAGGTATGTGTTCAATTAGCCCTCACACTGTGAGTTAAATGCAAATGCAGATAAGGCGAAGGTCAGTTGTTAGTGTGGCTATATCCAATATACTACGTGGTTGTGGCATTTCAGTTACAACGTGAATTAGCGTAAGGACAGAGTGAACATAGGACTTTCACAGAGCGTCATAAGGGCGTATATGCTGTACAAATTAAAAGTGGGTTCAAACGTAGTTGCAGCGGAGCGGAAGGTATGCAAGGCCTTTGGTGAGGGTGTCGTGACTACACAGACAGTGCAATGGTGGTGGTTTAACACGTTTAAAGACGGTGTCGAAACACTCGAAGACGCACTACTTGCCGAAAGACCAACCCATGTACAAAATGAATATCTTCAGGCAGCAATTGGGGCGAACAGTGGCCGGACATGTGAGGAACTGGTACTACAATCCAGTGTGAGTAGGAAAACAATTAAGTACACATCCATTAACTTAGGAAGCACCACAAGTTAGTCCGATGGGTCCAATATATTTTAACTCCGGGCCAGAACGCTACGTTTGCAGACACCTGTGATTTGTTGCTGTCTCGTCTGAGAAAGGAGCCATTTCTGGACAAGTGATGGGAAGTGGGATCTATACAAAGGTCCACAGCGCCGTCATCATTGGTTAGCATCCCATGAACCGGTTCCAAAACATCCGAAACCAGCACTGCACCAGAAGAAGGTTATCCTGTGTGTTTGATGGACTGCTCGCGGTATCGTGCATCGGGAACTGCTACCTGCTGGTCGGAGCATCAATGCGATAGCGTACTGTGAGCAGTTAAGCCGTGTTCAAAAGAAACTCAAAACTCTGGAACCAGCACTTCTGAATCGCAAATAGGTCCTCCCGTTACAGGACAACACTAAGCCCTAAATTTCTAGGATGACCCAGCAAACCATTCTACGCTTGGATGGCAAACACTATTGCATCTTCCATACTGTTCCGATATTGCACTGTCGGATTATCACCTGTTCCAATCCTTGGTCAATCACCTTAGAGAACGCCAGTTCAAATCCCTACTAGAGGTGATAATTTCTTCGCTTCATGAACCACCAAGTTGTACTGCGATAGAATCCATTGCCTTCCAGAACATTGGCAGAGGTCGTAGATGTTGATGAGGACTATTTGTGATCTTCCACGTCCGTCTTAGGAGATATATCGATGTTCAAAAGTGGTGGATGAAAAAGCGACCGAATTTTCTTGGGTACCTTTATATAAGAGTGTCATAATATTATTGAGAACTAATTCTAGAAATCAAATAATTTGTTCTTTTGAGTAGATATTTCTTAAGTACCGGTATATAGTTTCCTCCTATTACATTTCACATTACAGATTTATTTATTATAGCAACTGTTGACAATCTTAATCATAGGTAAGTGCTTCTGCTGTAAATAACACTTAATAGTTTAAAAAGTGATCATTTATAAAAAAATTTAGGCATATCTTATTTTTTTCCTTTTTTATTACCATTACAGTAAGTTCTAAGAGGAAAAGGTGGTAATATATTAAAACTATGGATAGCAATTGTTCATGATTCTCTCTTGAAGGAAATATTGAAATCTTGTATTTCGCCCAATATCATTGTAGTACATAAATCGAAGGACTTGTAGCAAAAACAAACCTTGTCCACACAATATTTTTTTTTCAGAAAAATGAATAGAAAGCTGCGTGTGTTAGAAGGTATCAGAGACACTTATAAAGAAACAGATTTGCAGAATTTCTCACACTGTGCACTACAGAAAACTCTCTTCTCAGAGAAATTTTGTGTTTTGACAAGGATTATTTTCCAAAATTCCCTCAACTAATATTACAAATGGATATTTTTATTTCGAGTATAGAGAGACTTATTTTTTAGGATTATATACCTGCAGGCAGACAAGATTATATATATATATATATATTAATCATCATCAGCTTCTAATATCAACTTTTTGTAGGAAGGTAACTCTTGGGCCGCACCGTGATCAGTTTCGCACATGACAGAGTAAAATCGCTTATAACTCAAGCACTGTTAGTCCTACACTATTATAAGTATACATTTTTTGAAAGAACATAAAATGACGAGAAACTTTTAGAGGAAACATTTTTCCGAATTCCATCTTGTAAAGAATTTATGATTTAAAACTCATGCCACGCGCAACCAAAACTGAGTAAAAATTCAAATAAAGAGAAAACCATGATATTTAGCTCAGAAATGCACTAGAATTAAATTGTAGAAGACAATTAGTCAAACAAAATGAAAAGAGCTTAGATGCTCTATCTCCAATGTTAGGGGGTTATAGTGAATAATAGAAACGACTAGAATTTCGGCTTTCTCACCCTCCCCTCCCGTGAGGTCTGTTTTATGGCATCAGGCATTTTTGTGATCAGTGATGAGTATATATTCAAAAGATATCGGATGCCAAGTTGTTACATGATTTGTCCTTAGAACTTAATTTTCAAACTCAGATGCCTAGAGTATATTTCTATAGCTGAAATACTGAACATATGCTATGAAGTCAAAGTTCTGAGCTCTTCTTGATCAAAACGAAGGCACAACCGACGTATCTATTTCCTATGTAATAATGGTATACATCAAATTAACACCGACGTAATGTTCTAGTAGCACTCCCGTTTCCAGTAGTATGCTCTTGATAAAATTCTTAAGTGTTTGTGTGTTGTTGTTGTTGAGTGACAAGTGAAGATCAAGTTTTTGTGGAGTCAGCATCCATGGTAGAAGAGCACAAACATTTGGCAAGCAAAAAGATGGCTACAAAACTTCATTACAGTAAGAATCTCGTAATCATCGTTTGAAATCCGCTTAAATGTTGCATATTGCTCGTAGATCTCTCCACCGTGCAAACGAAAGCAGCAGAGATGGTCAGAAATACCACAGACATGGGCGGTATTATTTAGGGGAAGTCTCTTGCGACGATAGAGTTCAATCGTTTGCTTTAATATAAATGTTAAGAACAGGGTTACTTCTAA
Source organism: Thermobia domestica (assembly GCF_964235325.1). Lineage (NCBI taxonomy): Eukaryota > Metazoa > Arthropoda > Insecta > Zygentoma > Lepismatidae > Thermobia > Thermobia domestica. The sequence goes on along the minus strand of NC_137466.1, from coordinate 131,225,715 downwards.
GAGCAACGTAGCTAGCAAGATTCCCAGGATATATAATGTTCCTTCAACAAAGAAGAACTGGCTGCTGAGTAGAAACAACGATAATCGTACTAGAACCAAACTAGACTATGATATAATCGCAACAAAACAATAAAATCAACCCAAATGCGGAGGAAAATTACTCCAGTCAAGTTCTCAGCTTTCATAAAAGAATACTTAAGATTTTAAATGCATGGTAACCACTTTAAGTAACAACTAATACATTCAAACCCAAAAATCTGGCGAACAAATAAAAGAAGCTGCAACTGAGATAAGAATACGCATTCCGCGATGAAATTATGGTCAGCGTCGATAACTCTTTGCTCAAGTAGATCTACAGCAGTAAAAACACGGAAATCAACACGAGGATGAAATTAACTGAGTTCTCGAAATGTTGTTCAATCAGTCTAGTTTAAGTTGAAGAATCGAAAAGCATATGTTTTAATTACAGGTAAAGAGCTATTACTAGGATATAGTAACTGACAGAAAGATCTGGGTTTACTGTTCATGTGAAGGAATCCGGAAGGAAATCAGTAAGCAGGATAATCTGAAAGGACCATTATTAACCAAATGAGAAAGACTTCGATTATTAAGAACGAGGACCACATATTGGTGGCAATATCGTTGTTCAAACACTGTTTCATACTCGATGGTAGGCATTCAGAATCAACACAGATGACTCAAGTTGATTGTAAAGCAGGATCAATTCGCCTGCTGAAAAGGCTTCAGCACTAAACATGTACAAAGAAGAGATTGTAGGTGGCCACTGGAAATAATCTGACACTGGAACTACTTGCAAAGTTGAATGTTGTTAATATAACAAGAATTATACTAGGAGTTTAGGCTTGGTTACGCCAACCAAAACGAGAACATCAGTGGAATGATTATATTGTATATCATGTAAGAAGTAACTGTGAAGAATGAATAATGTTTTCTTTCAAAGAGACAGGTGTAGATAAGTGGTCAGAGATAAGTTGCTTTGATTTTGCAACCTAACTGATGAAGCGGTTTAGCATTCATTTAAGAGTTTCAATCACTTCGTCTTGCACTATCATATTTCAATGAAGTCAAACTTTCACTATCGTAGTGGCTTGGGAACTAATGGTAACTTTGAGCTTCATTTAGAGATAACATGGTTGACAATGCGACGACAAATGTGCTGCCTTAATATGATGTCAAAAAAGTATGGCGAGTGATGTTAAGATGGCGTTAGTTTTAGAGCATTAGTGCCAAAAGCACGGGAATACTCTGCTTTGAGCTGCAAAAGGGAGCATTGAATGTTCTGGTTTTACAATCTTACATTTAACAAACGCTGTTTTAGTGGAAATGTCAGATGTCTCGGTTGAAGAAGGCCTCCAGAAAGTTACGTGTACGGAATGGGATTGGAACGCTAGCCCAGATACAGCTCTTTGAATGAGTAGTGGAAACATTTTCAAATAGCAACGAACTCTCGGATACGTTTCTGTTTTTGAAAAGCTGTATAGTTCACGCGGAGTGATCAGCCTTACAGTTGGCGTAGTAGAATTTGGTCATTACATAAGACACGAAACCATGACCAGTTAAACCATTACGTAAGACACTAAACAAAATTAGCAAAATGTGTCAAATTGCGTGATGTGCTAATATGCCAGAATTGTTGATGATTAAAGCATTGGAAAATAATGGGAATATAGGGACGTAATTTAATCTATAATAATCAACTATCACATGTTTGGAAAATGTACGCAAACTGAAAGTAAAAGTTATTGATTGACTAGTAAAAATCACCTGACTTCTTACTTTTGATGAAAGCTAACTGTACAACATGTTGGGCAGATAACTTGGATTTTATTACCTCTACGGTAACATTTAGTTGATCCCAAGATGAAATCTGTTCTTGGTTGTCACTCAATAGACAATGAGATTCTACTGATGCAAGGAATACTTTAAATACTATCGAATTTAAGTTGCTCTGAAATGTGGTTCTCATTTACTACTTCCAGTAACAGAGGGCAATTATAATATTTTCGAGTTTATTTAATTTGTCGAGATAATTATGTTTATAACAGAATCGAAGAGGATCTTATTATTACTTGGAAGGCAATATTCAACTCTCAGACTGTCAGCACAGTTTCAATCATTGACAAGATATAGGAATACAGGCATCGCGATATCTTTCTTCCCCACATTCTATACATTATGTTGAATCTTGGTCTCGCTCATGTCAAATTTGGATCTTTTTTAGGTGAAAATGACCCTGGACTACAAAATAAAGATATTTTACCTTTAGGCAGCCTTATCTTTTACTTATCACTAAAAGTAGTGTGTAGGCACCAAACACAATACCAAGGCGATTATAAAGAGATGTAAAGCTTCCCTTTGAAATTCCATTACTACATCCTCACAAAAAATCTTGTTTTTATATTTTAAAAAATATAACAAATAAGCAAAATCTGGACTCACATGAAAGGTAGAAATGAATTTTACACATCCAACTATGTCTGAAAAGGATGCTCCTTTTTCACCCTCTATATTATCACATACCACTGTAGTGTGGCTGCGGTATTTACAAATTGTGACAACAGGCAAATCAATTACAAATGAAGCTGTTATCTTAGTCCAGTCCTTTTCCAGACAATGACTGTCTGTTGCATGAAAGGGAAAGCATCCATCCGGTTATGGAATACGTTTTAATTCAAAAGTAACCATGGTATCATATAATGCAAGACCTCTTGCATCACAAGCAAGATTTCATAGTTGGATGGAGAGTTAGAGATGATTAACAGAGACACCGTAAAGTTTAGCCAAGTAAGACGAAACGAAAAACTAATCGTATTGAATAGTGGGCATTTATTCTAATACGGAGGGCCAGAATGTGCCAGGACCAGGTGCATGGATGTCTTAGAAACAATCTAAAGAAACAATACGTCTTCGTAGTTTCGCCGAAAATAGAAAGATTTGCAGTATGGATTCATTCTTCAAGGAAAAGCATCGATAGACTTGTAGACATTCATGTAAAAGGCAAGTAAAACTAAATTCATACGAAATGGACAACTGAAGTAACAGGTTCAAGAAACGAAGAGACCCTCTTGGTAATATAAAAACTGTATCTGAAGATCAAACTAGAAAACATAGACTCGTAGCATGACAGGAACGTGTAGAAAGAAAATCCCCAAGATTAAGGTAATATATATTTTAATCTGAACCGAATGTACCGTTTTGTCATGCTCGAGGAGAATATGGACATTTTGGGAGCTAATGCGGATATTACATAAGTTTTGTTGCTCGTAGCTATGTTAATAGGAAGTATTGCAAAGAAGAAGTGTGAGAAGAATCTCCGAAGAAATACGTTATATTATGAAGAAAAGGAAAGAAATAGTTTAGTAGTAACATACTATATCTAAAATGAAATATGTGGAACATTGCAAGGTAATACGGAATTGAACTACATAAGATAAAGAAAATTCTACAACAAGTTCGTAAGAAACACGACTGAAGTCAACATGCGTCTTAAGCAAGCAAAGCAAATCTTTAGCAATGGATAGAAGTAGATCACAGCACTGAAAAAGAGAGGGACATAACTGATGAAAACAGCAATGAGATACAGAGGGAGATTACATTATTCTACAGTAAATTAATGCATTCCATCACAAGTGAAAAAATGGAAGACGAAGAGAAAATTCAGATATATCCAGAACTTCAGGAAAAAGTTACAGTGTAATGAGTTGCAT